>NW_024040041.1:31728692-32157064 GCF_014851395.1 Micropterus salmoides | reverse complement strand
ATTATTAATTCTGAAGCAGCAATGTTAGAGCAGCATTTTACTGTTGTAGCTTAACTAGTTTTAAATACTCTATAATGTACGCTGGTTTAGTCCAGGGCTTCTCAACTACATTTCTCAGAAATGACATTTCAAAATCACTGTACAACAAACAAGCAGAGAGTTTCCTATAAATAACAAAATGCATTATTCTTTGTCTCTCCCACAGGAGCAACGCACAGTTAGATGGTGAGTCTCATATTTATTAATTTAATTTCTATGCAAACAGAGAAGAGTACGGGTTTCTGCCGGGGTCAGTGAGGGAGCAGAGGAGGAGCCACCACTGGTTTCCTCTGCTCTCAGGACAGGCAGTTAATTATGAACTTATTTTCTTTTTGACAGCATTAACGCTCTGAATGCTGGATATGCTGCGGTGACTCTCCTGAGTTAAGCATTTTGTGGATTTCGATTTCTCAACGGAGGTTACAAACACCTCTGCCATCTGATTTGAAGTTCAATGATAGTTGTTGTTTCTGCTATTTTCGAATATTTCATTAACAAAAACGACCAAAAAGCAGCGATTAAAAGCCATTTAGCTTGGCGAGATGATAAAAGTGGCATCGGTTGGAGTATTTAGGATTTTCTAACCTGAGATAAGAGAGGATGAAGTAAGATAAGATAGGATTCCTAAAGTTAGTTCGGATTGCTTCTGTAATACCAAATTGAGAAAAATCCTATTGACTCTTAACTTAAGACTTAAGATAGGAACTTTCTGTAATACGCCCTGGTCGTAAATATTTTCACAGTTTTTACTCTTCAGACCTTTTCCTCTTTGGCTGTTTCTCAACCATTTCTCTTCTGGACAGAGCCTAGTCCTAGAGCCCAGCCGTGAGTCCTGCATGTTTGAATGACCAGTGTAACGTTAGAGAACTCTCCTCTCCCACTGCTCCTGTGCACGACCACCACCAATGTTGCTGTCCCTTTTAAGTGTTTCACTATGTGCATTTTGCAATAGTAATGCAGCTACTCCTGAAGATTTCCCATCATTTTATTAGAGCTCTAAGTGTAGTGTGCATTTGTACAGTCAAGGGTGCCTTACATTAGTAAAAAGCGCCTCTATACAGACAACAACCATTTCTACAATTCCACAGGAGAAGAGAAACTTGGCAGCACTGGTTTGTGTTCAGCATGCCACAGTCTTACAGACCGCATGGGCTAGCAAAAGCAGCATACTAGTCATAGTCAAATTTCTGAACACAAATGCGAAACAACTACAAATACAATATGACCCACAAACGCAGACAAATCATTTTTGCATTTATTCAAATTCTGTTTTTTAGTGGTGTCTTGCGCTGTAGTACAGGTTACTCATTTCTATTTGTGGATCAAGAAGAGTTTCTTTGTGGATTTCAAATCTATCTGTTTCTATTTTTGTTTACAAATTGCATTGTATTATTTGTGACCTAGTCTGTATTTACAATAATATTGGCATTGATTTTCCCCCATAAGGATGCCACTAAATCTTAGTGGACCTTTAAAACAGAAACATAGTCCACACATGACAGACATCCAGACAGATGATAGCACCCAGAAAGAAACAATACAGCAACAAAAACAGCACCTGCCTGCAGCGGTTACATGAATTCTGTCTCCCTCCAGTTTGTGGCACTGCGCCGCTGAACACCAAGATCGTAGGAGGGGAGGATGCTGTTGCGGGGTCGTGGCCTTGGATGGCCAGTCTGCACTGGAGCACTGGATCTCATTTCTGTGGAGGCTCGCTGATCAACAACCAGTGGGTCCTGACTGCTGCTCACTGTTTTGAAAGGTGAGCTCTGATCCTGTCACATGACTCAGCACCACATTGAGCTTGTATAGTGTAGAGCTGTGATTTCTGAGACTGAATTCTGACTTTTCATGAATTTAAAGAAACAACAAAAACACTTTATTTTTAATCAAAGATTATTGTCATTCTACAGTGCACTGTAGGAAGAAATTACGTGCAAAGTTCAAAGATTATGGATGGATGGATGGATAGCAGCAAATAATAAACCTATTGATGATCTTAAGAAAAAAAGGCGATTCATAAATTGTAAAATGATTTAGAAAATGATTTAAACCAGTACGTTAAGTGGAAGAAAACAGGTGCCAGGACTCTCCAGTATCAGCTTCAACAATTCAACCGTTTCACAATAAAAACCGTTTTCTGATATTAAACCACTGTGGTTAAGGTTTTAGTAGGGCTAAACTTAGTGTATTCATTATAATTTCCGATAATATTTTAGACTACTATATATCTTACCACTGCTACAACATTAATTCCAGTTGGAGAAAACAGTCGTTTCATTTTCAGTGTTGTTTTCATTCATTAAATTATTGTGCAAAAAAAAAAGCTCTACATGGTGGTCAGCCTCTGATCTGTTCATGCTGAGTGCTAACTGTCAATAATCATAACATTTAGACGATAAGATTTTAAAACTATTTGGCAGAAATAGTCAGTGCTGAAATACACGAGTGGGGGTTCTGGGTGTCCTCCCCCAGAAGATTGGTGAAATGTCTTTATTATATGAAGGAAACACAAAATGGCAGGTGACAATTCAAAATATAAAAATATATAACAGAACTTTTTCAGAAGTTATTTGTGTCATTTTCCTCAGCAAGTCTTAATTTCACAGCGGGCTCTGACATTGCTACACTGACATTATGAAATTGGGACAATAACAGCACAAACTGAAGAATAATGAAAATTTAAAAAATGGTAATTTTATAATAACACAATGAACTCCAATAAAACTTTCTTACAGAATAAAGAACGAGAAAATGTTTACAATATTTCTCATGGTGACATATATACATTTTGTTAATAATCATTAACAGTCAAAGCAGTGTATATTATACATATATTAATATTTAATCATGTTTTATTTTCTGTTTCTCAGCACCAGCACATTCGGCCTCATCGTTTACCTCGGACGTGACTCCCAAAAACTCCCGAACCCTCACGAGGTGTCCCGGACTGTGTCCAAGATCATCAAGCATCCCAACTATGATACCAAGACGAACAATAACGACATAGCCTTGCTGCAGCTGTCCTCACCTGTTGCCTTCTCCAACTACATCAGACCCGTGTGTCTGGCGGCGGACGGCAGTGTCTTTAAAGCTGGGAGAAACTGCTGGGTTACCGGATGGGGAGACATCCGATTTGAGGGTAGAAGTCATGATTTTTAAATACGTTGTTAATTGTGAATGATTTTATGGATTAATTACATTTTTATTCTTGTGATTTGCAAATGACACCACAAATTTATATAAACCAGAACCACTGCAGAGGAGCAACGAGATGACCTCATTAAAGTAGCCCAAGTATAACCCAGTGGTGAGGCGTACTCAGACTTTAAGATGTTAAGTAAATATACAGGACTGACACAACATCATAATGGCCATTTTATAATAAGTTTAAAGGTCTGTAATTTTCTTTTTGTCGACAAATCTCCCGAAAAGACTCAAACCAAAAACATGTCAGTCCATCTCTCAGTACTGTCCTACTTCCTGTCTGTGGCTCTCCGGTCCGAGCCCATTGGTACCAGCTTCTTTCAAACGACCTTACAAACATACAGTGTAGTTTATTTTATTTACTTAAAAGTTACAATGTGCATTAACCATCATGAGTAAATGTACCAGATTTAGCCATACAAGCTCATTTTCTTCGGCACTCCCTGGCAGGTTGATGACATGACAGAAAACATTAAAACATACACAGGAACATAAGCACAGCCAGAAAACTCAGGAGCATAGATAAAACCACATAAATTCAGAGCACATGACAACACATACAGAGCACATGACAACACATACAGAGCACATGACAACACATACAGAGCACATGACAACACATACAGAGCACATGACAACACATACAGAGCACATGACAACACATACAGAGCACATGACAACACATACAGAGCACATAAAAACACATACAGAGCACATAAAAACACATACAGAGCACATAAAAACACATACAGAGCACATAAAAACACATACAGAGCACATGACAACACATACAGAGCACATGACAACACATACAGAGCACATGACAACACATACAGAGCACATAACAACAAATACAGAGCACATAACAACAAATACAGAGCACATAACAACACATACAGAGCACATAACAACCAATACAGAGCACATAAAACAAATACAGAGCACATAACAACAAATACAGAGCACATAACAACACATACAGAGCACATAACAACATATACAGAGCACATAACAACACATACAGAGCACATAAAAACAAATACAGAGCACATAACAACACATACAGAGCACATAAAAACAAATACAGAGCACATGACAACCAATACAGAGCACATGAAAACAAATACAGAGCACATAACAACACATACAGAGCACATAAAAACAAATACAGAACGCAAAAAAACAAATACAGAGCACATAACAACAAATACAGAGCACATGACCATACTGATGTCTCCTATTTGTCAGAACAATATGACACACAAAAGATATCAGCATATAAGGACACACAATTAGAAAAAAAACAACACAGAAGCACTGCTGCAAATTATGACATCATATTTGATTATCCAGTAACTACTGCTTTATGGCTTTGGGGAAGGAGTTGAGAGATATAATGTTCCTTAGTTTTGTGGGTATAGTGTTCCCAGGTATGTGCTGCTCGACAGGAGAAGGCTGACTGCCCAAAGGAAGTGTTTCTATAAATATTTTGCCTGCAAGTAAGTTTTCAATAATGACATGAATTTGATTTTTATCCAATGTTTTCAAAGCCTGAGGCCCCATCTACACTACTCTGTTATAGCTTAAAAACTGAGTTTTAAAACCAATACCATCTCCGTCCACACCAGCATTTTAGCTGAGCTGATCTCAGCCTACATTAAAATGACTGAAAACGCACATCTAGCAGCCGTTCACGTACACTGGGCATGCACGTGCTGGTGTAAACATGAAGCAGATTGTCTCTTCCGTAGTTACAAAAGATTTGACGAAAGAATAAAGTACTACAGACAAAGAATCACACCAGATTTTTTTTGCATGGACCAATAAAGAGCTGGGACTGTTACTGAATGTAACACGGGAGTTTAAAGCGGCCGTGGCGGCGGAAAACAGACTGGGAGTTGTCGCAAAGTAAATACGCTGACATGCACAGTACAAGTGTAGGCAGATAAGTGTTATTTGCACAGTAGAGAATATTTTAATAAAAATACCAATGCAAAAACTCGCATCGTGTTTCTTATGAGACCACAACAGAGAGCAAGTCCTCCGTTTTTGCCCGTCTTCACTAAAACGTCCTCCGGAGTTTCAAAACGAAAAACAGGGTCGGCAGCATTTACATACTTCTCCATTTTAGGTCTTTGTTTTCGTCTTTTTAGTCTGGACACTAACGTGCAGCTTCTTCCTGGACGCTGTGAGGTTTATATACTCCCTGGCTAAGAGCTCCTTTGTCCTTTGCTCTTTTGGACGGCACAAGGCACTTTAATGATGCTGTATGGTTTTAATTATGTGTTTATTATAGTTTTAGGTTATTTAAAATATGTTATAATAGTGTTTATCTTAAATTGTTATTTTTTCTGTACGCTACTGGACTGGGAAACGAATTTCGTTCCTTCCTGTCTGACATGGTAAATGACAATAAACTGAACTGAAACAAACAGAAGGAAATAGTGCATTAGTTGGGGACTATTTTCAGCGGTGGATGAATCCACATGTGGTGCTGTAGTGAGTTTTTGGGGCAGTAGGACTGTGTATGTGGGACTAAATCAGAATAAACTAGTGTGTTCATAGTGATGAAGGAACATGTGACCCAATGCAGCAATGAGGCACACTGATGGGTTTAATAGTATCTGGACAAGAATGGAGCTCTATGGCTCAGAGGAAGAAGAGTCACACACAGTGACAAAAAGAAAATTACAGATTCAGCTTTAATACTCTCTTTTTCATTTTCAGTTCCACTTCCTTTCCCAGAGAAGCTGCAGCAGGTGAGTGTTCCCATCGTGTCCTACAAGGATTGTAATGATGTCTACGGGATCATCACAAGCAACATGATGTGTGCCGGTCAGCCCCAGGGAGGAAAAGATTCCTGCCAGGTGAGTCTGTCTGCCAAACACTCCTCAATCAACTGATAACACACGTTTAAAGCTGCACTAATCAATAGATCTGTCGCTGGTTGCAGATGTGTTTATCCCCATCTGTATCCACGTTAGTCTCAGTCCCATGGTACCTTGGGGCTAAGTTGAAATCTCTCTCATGTCTGTTTGTCAAATACATTTTGCAGCATTTTGTATTTTATACACTGTGGTATTATTATTTACAGTGCCTTGCGAAAGTATTCGGCCCCCCTGGAACTTTTTGACCTTTTGCCACATTTCAGGCTTCAAACATAAAAATATAAAACTGTAATTTTTTGTGAAGAATCAACAACAAGTGGGACACAATTATGAAGTGGAACGAAATTTATTGGATATTTCAAACCTTTTTAACAAAGAAAACACTGAAAAATTGGGCGTGAAAATTACAGTTTTATATCTTTATGTTTGAAGCCTGAAATGTGGCAAAAGGTCGAAAAGTTCAAGGGGGCCGAATACTTTGGCAAAGGCACTGTAAAGGTTTCATATTAAACAAAATCTACTATTTCATATCTTTTCAACTTAAATATGTGTCCCCGGTGTGTCTAAAGACCCCAAACTATAAGCACAAACCATCCTCTATCTTCTGCTCCTGCTCAGTCTTTCAGTTAACCTGTGTGCTAGCATGCCACCATATGAATGGGGAGCACTGGCACCGATTTATTTCCATTTTCAAGCACTGCCGGCCGCTGAATTCAACGCTCTGAGTCGACCTGTTTAACAACACCAAGCAGTCGCTCCATCGCTGAGATGCAGTTTGTTCAGTGTGTCTCAGAGAGAAGGTGCTTTAATGGTTATGAAGCAAGGTTTTTATCGTTAACGACTGAAATAACGTTGAAAAAACTTTGTCGTTACTGAAATAAAAATAAAAACAAGGCTTTACAAAAAAACAATAACTGACTTAAACTGTATTGTAGGTTTGCAAAACTACCTGAAATAAACTAATGAAAGAGTAAATGTCTTTAGTTTTCATCTTTGTCAGTTTATTTCATACGGCCTACATAAGGCTATATTGGATATGTGGATATGAAGCTGCCTCCTGTACGCAGGATAAGCGGTTGACGATGGATGGATGGATGGATGAAGCCGGGTGCTTATGTTGAGGGGCAGGTGGTCTGGTCGGACTGTTCAGCGGTGCGGGCAGCGAGTAGCTGATAGGCTTTGTACAATTGTACAAAATAATACAAATGCAACAAATGTATAGAGTTAGCTGGTAATATGTTTTATTTAAAATGGGTTGCAGGTAGTGTGGCACTGCCTTAGTGGTTTTCTTTTCATTGCATTGTTTTTTCTGGTTTAGTGCTCATCCTTGTGATGAACTTGCCCCTAGTATATCGACAGTGAGCTCCCAGGTAAACGTGTCTGCTGGTCATTATATTTACTGCATGTCAGCTAGTGTGTGTTTTGTGGGGTCATTGATATCTCAGCCAAACTGTCTCTTTGTGACATGGTGCAGCGGCAAAGACTAAAACTAACACTGAATCTACATAAATATATATATACACATACATATATACATATATACACATACATATATATATATATACATACATACATATATATATGTGTGTGTATGTGTGTGCACATAACCTTTAAAATTGTACTTAAGTACGATTAACTAATTATAGTTACTCTCCACCACTGTTTGCTGGTGATATAACTGACATGTCTGATCTCCGCAGGGGGATTCAGGCGGCCCGATGGTGAGAAAAACTGGTGCTCAGTGGGTCCAGGGTGGAGTTGTGAGTTTTGGATATGGCTGTGCCCTGCCCCAAACCCCAGGAGTCTACACCCGAGTATCCGAGTATCAGTCCTGGATCAACAAACAGATCAGCAGCAACAAGCCGGGCTTCGTCTTGTCTGGAACCGCTCACCTGGTTTCCCTCTCGGTTCCTCTGCTGCTGTCCATCATATATGTTCCCTTCTCCCTCTTTGTCCTTTCATAGGACGTTTAATTAAAGTACTTTTAACTCATATGCAGAATTTTCACTTTAGTGGAAACGTTACAATAAGTAGAAAACTTATTGGAGTCGACCATCTTTGACGTGCTAAAATTTAACAATTAAATTATATGTATGAAGCCTGGAGTGTCATTCTAAGCTTTTCAATGTTTAATTATAAGCAGTTAATAAAATTAAACCTTTTAAAAAGCAATTAATGACTTTAATTAATGCTTTAAACTTGAAGCAAAAAAATACAACAAAAGATAATTAAACTGACCAGTTAATGACTCTATTTACTTATTTTGTATTTAATGATACATTTATAATTGAAATGCAATTGCAAAATTCATTTTAAAAGGCTTGTAAATTGAACTAATTGAACTAATTGAACAATATATAATCTCACAGTTTATTTGTTTC
Source organism: Micropterus salmoides (assembly GCF_014851395.1). Classification (NCBI taxonomy): domain Eukaryota; kingdom Metazoa; phylum Chordata; class Actinopteri; order Centrarchiformes; family Centrarchidae; genus Micropterus; species Micropterus salmoides. Next base: position 32,148,549 of record NW_024040041.1, on the reverse strand, counting down.
CTTTCTTTAATATTTAGTTTCTATTTTTGTGATCGTTTAGATTTACAGTCTTTAAAAGAAAGATCTGTGAGCACCTTAAAATGAATGTTATTTTACTAAACAAATTAAGTGTAAGGTTGTAATATGTTTGGCTGACACATTAGTAAAAATAATATTAAATTTGAAAGCCTTAATATTCTATATTAAAATCAAATTATTAATTCATTATTTAAAGACAGAATGAAATAGCATTATTAAATCAATGTTCTTCTCTTTTTACACTGCATCATTTAAATATTATTTTAACAAATCAATTTAACAATGTTGATCAATTTAACTTTGTTAAAATGTAACTTTGTTGAAGTCTTGGATTTATTAACATGGTTATGATTAAACACTGAAAGTTTATAATTACTCCAGACTCCCATCAAAATCTATTAAAGTCAATACTGATCAAATATATAAACAATAATGGTTCTTTCTTCAGTTTGTACGTGATTTATTTCTGTAAGTTTGTATTTTCTGTATTTATGAACTCAAATAACATTTTCTCTGATGTTGAATATCAGAACTTTAAAAACTTGAACGTGGCGATGTGGCAGGAACGACGATGACTACATGTTGCTTTTATTCATTTGTTATTAATTCATTCCTGTAATTAATGCCTTCACTTTTTTCACACTGAGCACCTGCAACTGCGATTTACTTTTTAAGGAGAGGGTACATGAAGAACATTCAAATTATATTCACAATTACGAACATTTTCACAATTATACATTTGCATTAACGAGGTTAGTCAAATGTTAGAAACACCTTTCAGTGTGTTGGGTTCAATAAGACAGGATTTATAGCAGAGCTGTGTAACTGGATCACATTGTACAGGTGTTATATACTATTACTGTATACAATATACTATTACTATATTCTGAAATATGCGTGTTATGTCAGACTCCTTTAATACCTCCACCTCCATGCTGCTCTCTTATTATATGTTACCAGACAGACCCCTTGTTTCTACCTACAGAACATGTTTATATAAGGATGATAACCGTTTAAGGTTAAAAGGAGAGGGTCTTAAGTAAGTTGAGGATGCCATGAACTGTGTGTAAACTGTGAGAATTTGACTGTAATTTGCTGGTCTGCTTCCCAGCTGTAACAATAAAATCTTGGGTTGGACTCGGGCGCGTTCAGTGTTCTTTCTTTCTTTCTTTCTTTTGTGCATCGGCACTTATCACAACCTGCCGGTACTTGGAGTAGACGGAGTAGGGAAGAGATCAGGTGCCGATGCACATGCCAACATGTGAATGGGAAGCTGTGGTCACAGAGCTGACAAATGAATGCTGGTAACCATGGACATTTGTAACACATTAAAGAAGTGTTACAACCCACCCCACCCCTGTCAGCCACTGTTTAGCAAGCTTTTTTGGCATAGTGATTTGAAATAATGAGGGTAAAAATGCATCACATGTTGCCTATGAAACTACATTTTTATCTGATATAAGTCAAACAATTTTATCTGCAATAGTATGGATACTAAACAAAATATAGTCTTGGTCAAAAAATGACTTTCTCACCTCAAAATCTGTTTTTACGCTATATATTCTGAATGTAACTGTTTCCAACCACCATGCCTGATCGGGGATGAAGTAGGAAAATACTGAAACGATCACATGACTCCTGCTTGAAGTCACCAATGACCTTTTAATGTCGGCTGATAAAGGCATGTGCTCAGTCCTGGTACTCCTGGACCTTAGTGCTGCTTTTGACACCATTGATCACAACATCATGTTAGACAGACTGAGGCACTGGGTGGGGATCTCTGGTACTGCCCCAGAATGGTTTTCATCCTACCTGTCAAATAGGAAGTTTTGCGTGTCTGTAAACAACTATGTCTCCTCATTCTGTCCAGTTAAATATGGTGTGCCTCAGGGGTCGGTCTTAGGACCCATTTTGTTTTCCTTGAATCTGCTTCCCCTTGGACATATTATCCATAAACATGGCATTTCTTTTCATATTTATGCTGATGACACACAGATGTATTTGCCCGTCAGATCCACAGACCCTGGAATGCTGAGTTCACTTAACAACTGCCTTTGTGAAGTTAAAAATTGGATGTCAAATAATTTCCTCCAGCTGAACTCAGACAAAACAAAATCCTGGTCATCGGGTCCCAGCAGATGGCAAATCAAATACTGCCATCTGCTGGTTCCCTAGTAAATCACATTAAGCCTGTGGCAAAGAACCTTGGTGTTTGGTTTGATAGTAATTTAAATTTCGAGCAGCACACCACAAAGCTTGTTCAATCATGTTTTTATCAACTTAGAAATATAGCAAAAATTCGATCTATGTTAACTTTTAAGGACACCGAGACCATTTTACACGCCTTCATCTCATCACGCCTGGATTATTGCAGCAGCCTTTTCACCTGTTTAACCCAAAAATCTATTGATCGACTCCAGACTGTCCAGAACTCAGCTGCCACGCTTTTAACCAGAACAAAGAAATATGACCACATTACTCCTATTTTAGCTTCATTACACTGGCTCCCAGTATGTTTTAGAATTGACTTTAAAATTCTATTGATCACTTTTAAAGCTCTTCATGGCCTCTCGCCTTGTTATATTTCTGACCTTTTAGTCCCATACGCACCAGCACGTACCTTGAGATCCTCGGGCAGAGGTCTGTTGTCTGTTCCAGAGTCTCGACTGAAAACTAAAGGGGACAGAGCGTTTGCTGTCAGGGCCCCGAGGCTCTGGAACAGCCTGCCCGAGGAAATCAGGTCGGCTGAGTCAGTGAACTCTTTTAAGTCCCTTCTTAAAACATACTTTTATAGGAGAGCCTTTCCCGATCTTATTTGACTTTATTTATCCCTTTTATTTTATTTATTTTATATTTATCTTAAACGTGTATTTTAGTCTTTTCAATGTTTTCATGCTTTTATCTTGTATTGTTATTGTATTATTGTCTCTTGGGTATTATTGTCTTTACACTTGTTAAAGCACTTTGCCCTGGGGACGCCGAATCAGGGAGCAGACCTGCTGTTGAGGCAGGGGCTGAGGCCCGGGGAATGGAGACTTCACCCCGAAGTGGTGGAGCTCTTGTGCGAAGAGTTCGGCCCCATAGACGTGGATCTGTTTGCATCTCAAGAGACTACGCACTGCCCGCTATGGTTTCTCTCGTTCCTCCAGCCCCGTTGGGTCTGGACGCCATGGTACATTCGTGGCCGAGGCTACGTATGTACGCTTTTCCCCCAGTCGCTCTGCTCCCGGGGTTCTGGAGCGGGTCCGCCAGGACTATGTCGGCCTACTGCTCGTAGCCCCGTTCTGGCCAACCCGGGTGTGGTTCTCGGACATCATGTCGCTCCTGGACGGCCTGCCGTGGCGGGTCCCTCTGAGGAGAGACCTGCTGTCCCAGGCGCAGGGCCGGGTTCTTCACCCTTGCCCCGCCATATGGCAACTGTGGGTCTGGCCCCTGAGGGGCACAGTACCTAGAGGCGGGTCTAACAGCCGGAGCAGTCGAGACCCTCCTGAGCTCCAGGGCCCCGTCCACACGTAGGATGTACGGCCTGAAGTGGAGTGTTTTCTCCACTTGGTGTAGGGAGCGGTCGGTGGACCCTGTTACCTGCCCGGTGGTTCAGGTACTTGAGTTCCTCCAGGACCGGTTTTCTGCTGGTCTTTCCCCTTCCACCCTCAAGGTGTATGTGGCAGCTATTTCATCTTTCCACACCCCTCTGAGGGAGGGGTTCTTGGGGAAACTTCCCTTGGTTGTACGTTTCCTCCGTGGTGCCCGGAGGATGAGACCTGCGACTCGGTCCAAGGTTCCCACTTGGGATCTGGCAGTGGTTCTTGGGGCGTTGGCTGAGGCCCCCTTCAAACCCCTGGAGTCAGCTGAGGCTAAGCACTTGACCCTCAAGATGGCCTTTCTCCTTGCTATCACCTCTCTGAGGAGGGTGGGGGAGCAGGGTCCACAGTGCTGCAGGCATTTCATCCTCCACCTCATGTGACGGCGGAGGACGGGAGACTTCATCTGCTCTGCCCTGTCAGAGTATTTACACTCTGAGGTCCTCCCGTTGGAGGAAGGCTGACCAGCTGCTAGTGTGTTTTGGGTCTCCCAGGGCCGGGCTCCCTGCATCCAAACATACTATTAGCAACTGGATTGTTCAGACTATTTCCCTGGCCTATCAGGTGCGCGGTTTGCCTTCACCTGTGGCTGTGAGGGCTCATTCTACCAGAGGCAAGGCGGCCTCTCGAGCCCTCCTTTCCCTTTCCGGGGCCTCTTGCAGGATGTTGTTTAGCGGCTGGCTGGGCCACTCCGCACACATTTATTCGGTTTTACAGTCTTGACCTTCCTTCGGCACCTGGCACTCGTGCGCTCTCCTCTTAGTTGTGCCACTTTATTGCACACAGGGGCAGGCGGGGTTTTCGGCACGGTTTAGTGGGTATCTCGTTCCCATAGTGTCGTAACCGACGCAGTTCGAGTTCCCTCGAAGGGGAACGTCTCGGGTTACGTATGTAACCCTGGTTTCCCTCGAAGCGCCTGCTTCATAGTTTAAGCTAATAATGAGTGTGTACAGGTGTGCTTTATACTCCTCCGGTTATTCCGTCATACCTTACCGTTCTAGCAACAGGCCAATAGGATTGGAGTGATTTCATTCACGTTCAGACCTGCTTCGCCTAGAGGCGTTCCCATAGTGTCGTAACCGACGCAGTCTCTCGTTCCCCTTCTCGGGGAACCAGGGTTACATACGTAACCCGAGACGTTCCCTCCTAAACGCCTGGTTCCTGAATTATTAAATTAAAAGTTTGCAGCCCTGGTGAAACCAGCTTCCATTATGAACATGTCTGAACGGTTCTAGTCTGGAACCGGCATATCCAGTTTGCAACAAGTAATCTGTTACTGGACTAAAATATCCCTTTAATTCATCATTATGTTAAACTAACCTGTTAAGCAAACAGCTGTGTGAGAAGGTCAGGTCAGGTAATGGATACAAGATAATTTCCAAGTCCCTGAATGTCCCTTTGATTACAGCTCGGTCAGTCAGTAAGAAATGAAAAAGCACTGCATTAGTCACTGTGGGTAGTTACTTTTAGTTTTGATAATTTAAATACTCACTTTTGTTGCCAGTGGTTTACACATCAATCGCTGTGTGATGTGTTATTTTGAGGGGACAGCAAATTTACACTGCTCACTATTTTACATTGTAGCAAAGTGTCATTTCTTCAGTGTTGTCACATGAAAAGATATATTCAGATATTTACACAAATGGGAGGGGTGGACTCACTTTTGTGAGATACTGTAAATACCTCTAATCGAAGTGATGGATTTATGGTGTTACCAGTGTTTACTGGTTCATCTTGTTCCAAATTAAATTAATTTGTTCTCAGGAAGCCAGAGGCTGTTTAACCAGTTCGTTCCTGAGCAGGCAGCAGGAGTCTTCAATGTCTTGGTCCAGCTGTCAGTTTAGACACTTACAAGCATGGACTTCAGTAGGCCTATTTTAGGGGGGCTGAAACTACCCTAACATGATCCTAAGCCCCCCAAATAATAATAAAAAAGATAATTGTTAGATTGAGACAGTGCAGACATGTACTCAAAGAGAAACAAGAATATTGCTAAATATGATATGAATAATACAAATATAATTTGTATTTATTTATTAAAACAATCATTCTGGTTGTTTTTTCTGCTTCACAATTTAAATCCCTACTGTGAGGCACTAGCACCCTGAGAGAGGCTGCTTTTGTGTGGGGTGTTTTGTTTTTTTCTAACAACAGGCATTTGTTGGCAGATCTAGGCACCGGGGCAGAGCCTAAACTAAATTATTTCATGTAATTTATTATATTTGCTTTATTCTGACCAACTTAACTTTTTGTATTCATGCTGTAATAAGTTAAATAAAATGTAGACGTTGCTTAAATGTAGGTTAGGTTATACATGAGCATATACACACACATGAAAAATATAATAAAATGAATGCAATCATATATACATGCATCCATATAGTAATCACTACTCCAAATCTTTTATTTCTTCTGCCACCAGGTAATTAAAATCAGACAGTAGCCACTTTAAATAGGATCCTTATCAACAGCTTACGCATGTATGTTTGTATGCAAGCCAAACTACAGAGCAAAATCAAACTCTGATTGAACAGTGCAGTAACAGTAATTAGTGTAATTAAATAGCCTTTGGGAGGAATTATATGTAGCGCTCCTACCCTCTACCAAGTATGTACGGGCAGGGCCCTGAGTTCTTTAGATTATTGTTTCTTAATATCAACACTGAAACCCAGCGTCAACTATCTTAGCTTCCCTTGTAATCAACATGTGAAACCCAAATATGATAACTGGCTTTGAAATAAAATACTCGAACACCACTCTGGTATATGATTAACGAAGGTCTCTTATTATTTAGAAAAATATTAAATAAAATAAATGCAAAATAAACAATTGGTGCAATATACAATAAATCAAATATCCACACAAGATCCGCAGTGATTCAGTAGTTCTGTTACAAGATAATACCACACCACGAATGCACTTTAACTGCAACAAATATCAGTGGGCCCACACTATAACACTCACACATACAGCCGGCAAAACCACTTCAAACAACGATGCAGGCCTGATGCGTGGCTCGTGTACGTTGAGACCCAAAACCAAATGGTCGTTTCACTCAGTTTATGAGCAGAGAAATAAAAGGAATGAGTACCTGGTAACTGGTGCACTTCTGTGAGTTTGTTGTGAATGGGTCTACCGTCAGTCACTGTCTACTGGAGCGAAGCGTCGATTCCCGTGAGCGGGGACAGACTCCTCCGGAGCAAAAGAGATGAGCCTTCGGCGTCCTTTTCCCACGTGGCCAGAGGAACTCTGAGCAGCCTGGTAGCTCAGAGCGCTATCTGGTTTTCTTCAGCGTTTCCTCGTTGAAAACGTTGTATAAGTCCACTTGATTAGCTTTGCTAGCTAACTGAAGATATACTGTCCGTTCACTTTTCCAATGAATGTACTATGTAGCTTACTGTGCTACTTTATTTAGCTAGCATTACATACCCCCGTGAAACAGTCAAGCAAGACTCCTCGGTGGATTCTTCGACTTCCCACGAACTAGCAGACATAATCCCAGCACAGAATGTCGAGTAGACAATCCCGAAATTAGTCCACAGCTTGGTATGAACGTTAGTTAAGCCTTCTCACTTTACTTCGTCTGCAAAGCTAACACAGTTCTCCGAACTCTTTTTCCCTCGTCTCTGTCCATCACTCCGCTCACTCACTTCACCTCGCCCCTCCCGCACCTGCTCATGCACTCCCCTCATGCCCACTCGAATCACCCAATCAAAACCGACTCTTAGACTCCAGCACAATTACCACAGATAGACAAGTTGCATATACAACCCATTAACTCGTCATAACATGTTTTTTTAACTAAACAATATCTTTTAGTTATTTATCAAATAACATGTGCAACATACAACAGTTTTAACAAAAATACATCACCATATTTTTACCATCAATATTCCATGACTTTTAATATCAAATTTACTTATAATAAACTCTTTTAACCCAGTATACTATTTATTCTGGGTTACATATATATGGTATTTCTTCAGATAGCATTGAAGTCACAGCCTACAGAATAACTCAGTCTGACCTCAGTAAAACCCCCCCCTCAACAGAGGAGAAATGGAAGAAATAACAATTTTTGAAACTATATACTATTTTTGCAAAACTCCAGACACTCACCATAAAACCGTACCCCAAAAACATTACACAACTCTTAAAAATTGTGTTTTTGCATAAATACATTACACACAAACGTCTTTGAGTAAGCACACAAAGCAGCCGTTATACACTGAAAGTAAAAAATAAGAAACACTTGTGGCTTTTGCTCTTTCTGTGTGTAAGGCAGAGCAGTTTGCAATAAAGATTTGTTATGCATATAGTGCAGTAAAACTCACACACAGGTGCCCAAATGTGTAAACTATGGATGCGTGTCCCTCATTTGTTTTACACAAATTAAGTTTATTTTGAGGGTGGCTTTTCTGTGTGGAGTTTGCATGTTCTCCTTGCGTCTTATTTAAAAAACATTGTCCTTAGGTGTGAGTGTGAGCATGAGTGGTTGTTCATCTACGTGTGGCCCTGCGATGGACTGGCGACCTGTCCAGGGTGAACCCCGCCTTTTGCCCGATGTCAGCTGGGATTGGCTCCAGCCCCCCGCGACCCTGTACGCAGGATAAGCGGTTGACGATGGATGGATGGTTTTACAGTAGTGACAGATCCTTGTCTTTACAGTACATATTACTGAACCAATACAGCACCTATACAGTTATTTACCGCTTCTCATTTCAAAATAACCAGATGATACCTGCAACAGTATAGCGGCTCAGATTTGGTTGAATCTGTTGCCCAGCCTCCCTCAAGCTCATCCCGTGGTTGATGGGAAAATGGTCAACCGCAGTTGCTCTGATTCCATCAGTTATCATGTTCTTCTCCCCCATCCTGTTAGATCCTGCCCTCTCCTCATCTTACTTCTTTACCTCCTCATCCTCTTCTTCTTTCATTACATCCTTGTCCATGTCTTCCTCTTCCTCATCTAATTCGTACCCCTCTAAAGACTCCATTGTTGGTCAAACCAAATATTAACCCGTGGACACTTGTAGTGCTCAAGCTCCGATTGGTAAATGAACTAAAAATCTGTGTTTTCACACTCGTCAATATAAAATGCCAATGCAAATTAGTGAAGCAAAAAACAGTAATGTTTACAGTTTTGATAATAGTGTGTAATAAAATTACAAACTGAGTGTAAAGAAGAGAATTTGCATTCATTTTGGCACAGCTGGCTTCAGATATAACACTTCATTCCTGAGCAGGGAGGACTCCTCAGTGACTCGCCCCAGCTGTCATGGAAGGAGATAAAAGGTAAATCAGCTTCATTTAGCCGCTCTGCGTCATCTACAAGAACACACCTGTGGTGACATGACAGCCTCCCTCGAGCCCATGACACCTGTGGTGTGTTCTTCCTTCATAACTTTATGATTAATCAGATAAATAAATAAAAGCGGTGTCATCATTTGAAACTTGTATAGCAGCTAAAATTATCTCAGCCTCGATCCTCTACAACAGGGGTCCCCAAACTTCTTCTGTGAGGGCCAAATCATTTTTCCTTCATTCCTGTCACAAAGTCTCACAGACTGACTCAAATGCTCATCAGTGAGTCTTGATCTCATCTGGGTTTTCATCAGTTTCATGCGTGAAATGGTTTTCTCACAGATATACGTGCTTCCAACAAGTGTGGACATCTTCATTGCATGCCTTTTGATGTTTGGGTCTCGTCAAGGAGGGCAGAATAGAATTCAATGAGACTGTTGGGCTTAAATGTGTCTTTCACAACATCACAAGTCTGTAACTCCGCCAATTCAAACTGATAAGAAGGCAAGGCCTCATCAATGCCGGCAGCAAAGGGGTTCCGGAAAAGCCGGATTTCTTTAGTGTGGACATGTAGCTCATGGAATTTCACATCAAACTCCGCCTTCAGCCTTTCCAGCACGTCCACGGACTTTTCAGCTGGGAATGGGGCCACTGGTTTCTCAGCTGAGAGGCTTTGGGTAGCAGGGAGATGGGTGGAGTCTGTACCGGTCCCACGAGCAGTGCTAGTTTCATCTCAAATGCTTTTTATGTGGGAATGCATGTCACATATTAGTTTCCCCTTGCCTTATAGCTGCAAATTGAGGCCGTCAACATTTCTGTTAAAAAGGTGAGGTCCCGTTTCCATACTGTGTTGACAGTTTTGCCCTTTGTCAAAACAAAGGCTTTGATTTTGAGTAGCAGTATGTAACAACGCCTCAAAACTCTGCTGCGGCTTAAACATCTGTGAGCAGACTCAAGCTCGGAGAGGAAGGCTTGGAACTGCCTGTGTTTAAGTCCGACTGCTCTGATGAAGTTTATACATGACACCACCACCTTCATGACAAATTCCCACTTAAGAACTTAGCAGCACAGTGCTTGCTGGTGAATCAGGTAGTAGACCTGTAACGGGGGAGTGACAACTCTCTCCTCCATTTCAATTCATGCGTCCTATAAGCCCCCTCGACACACCAATCATACTAGAAACCCCGTCAGTCGTGATGCTGACATGTTTAGACCAGTCTAAATCCAGCTTTCCCATCGTTTGGCACACTTCATCAAAAAATCCTCTCCTGTCGTAGTACCTTTATGACTTTGAGGGATCGCCAGCTCCTCGGACACTTCAAAGTCTGACCCCTTTAGCGTTGTTTTTTGACGTTTAGAGTTCCGCAGTCAAGTTAGAAATGGTTAGCAACAATAAATATCCAACATCCGGTGAAGTTTGCAACAATAAATATGCAAAGTCTGATAAGACTTTCAAAGTAAAACGTTGCAAAACATCACCATTTTGAAATGGCACATTGTTAAAAGTTGTGAAAAATTGCAATTTGGTTAGGTTTAGGCAACAAATGTACCTGCCTAGTAAAAGTCTGCGTTGATAAATATCCAAATTATAGGCTAATTATGGGAAACACTGCTTTCCCTACCATCCCACTTCACCCCCAAACAAAGCATCTGTCCCGAACATCATATCCATAACAGCAGCAAAGAGTATGGTTTTTACAAAGCATATAGCCTAGGCCTGACGTTTCTTAACGCCACCGGCTGAAATAAAAGAATAAAGCAAGTAAATCCCGACTTTTAAAAAGCGGTTTTACTGCACATGTAGCCGTTTATAAGAGCAGTATACAGTAGTTACAAAACATTGCATTAACACCACTCTTTCCTGACGAGTCCAAGCATCAGTGACAGCAGGTCCCAGAGTTTCTTTCTGTATGTTTCACGTTGCTGTGCTGCTTCAGCAGACACTTCAATAAATCAGATGTAGAATTGTTCGCAGTTGAAAGCTTTTTGCTGGTTGCACAGAGTTTACACTAGACAACAATGTTCTTTACATCTTAAACTGGGACACAATAATGTCAGCAGCTACTTACAGCTGTGGACAGAACGCCTCTCTCCCTCGTTCTACTTTCTTCATTTAGTGTTTTGCTATCAGCGGACTTGAACAACAAAGTCAGGTGCCGCTGAGCTGTCATGGATTTACGTCAAGGATGGTGCATTCAGTTACTAGTAATGCAGCGTTACTTGCCTTAGTAACTAGTAATAATATTACCGTTTTAAAAAAGTACACTACTACATAGTTACTGGGAAAAGTAATATTATTACAGTGCCCAACACTGTTAAACACAATTCATGAAATTATGCCTCCTTATCTTGAAACTAAACACATGTGGATAAGACCTTGCCTTTGGTGTGAAAGACCCGGGTTCAATCCCCCGCTGTGACCCATCCACCATTGTGTCCCTGAGCAAGTCACTTAACCTCTAGTTGCTCCAGAGGCGTGCGACCTCTGACATGAATAGCAATTGTAAGTCGCTTTGGATAAAAACATCAGCTAAATGAATAAGTTTAAAAGTAAATGTCTCACCCAATTCCCCAAACATCCTAATTTCAGGTCAAAATGAAGCTCTCCACTTAAAACCATTCAATCTTGCTGAAAAACCAAACTTTTCCCTCAGACATAACACACAACCCCTCTAAAACACAAGCACTACAACACAGTTTTACACACTGTTGAGATAAATTCAAAACAATACCAAAAGGAAAAATGGTTATTAGTAACGTTGCTTGTGTTTTTCCCCCTTGAACACATTTTCACAAACACAACAAAGACACAACAAAGGTTAACATTTGCACATTTTTTATTCCTTAATGTACTGTATAGAACAATTCACCATAAAACAAATAAAAAAATCATTCTGCTCTGGCACCATGTCTTTTGTCTGGGACAGGCCAGAGAATCTCGTCCACCACCTCCTGTATCCATTGTTCCAAAACTGAATGAACTGACTCTGGACCTTTAATCTAGCTATTGAAGCTTCTGATTGGTGTATTGTCAATTATGACTATGTGTTTCCACCTGGGTAGTTGTGTGCTAATTGAGCTCAAGTTTGCTCAACTGAGTGAACAATATTGAATGTTAATGCTTTCTAAATTACCACATGGTGTAGGCAATGAGAAATGAAGGGATTTTTGTGTAGCGTTTAGGGAAATGGGTGTGCATTTCGATAAATGGTGTTATGGTTTTGAAATTTTAGTTCAAAAGCCTGGTTATAGTGTTTAAGCAATTGAGAAAAACTGTAACTTCACTAACAGAGACCACGCCTGCGAAGATGTAGATTTAAGATGGTTTATTGCTTATAGCAGAGCTGAGATGGGATTGTACGAAAAGAACGGTTAGAGTGCCCGGAGGGAGAGGGTTGAGAGATGAGGGGTAGGGGTCGAGGTGTGGTAGATGAAGGATCGAGGGGAAGACAGGTGAGGGATGAAGGGGAGGAGTCGGATCCATAGCTGATGGATGTGGGAGTGAAGAGGAGGCCGGTGTCTGCTGGCAAGAAGGTGTTTGGGAACCGCTAGGAGTTGAGACTCTGAGTGGGGAATCGTCTCTTTGTCGACGGACGTACGGAAACCCCCAAAAGAACTTCAGGTGGAAAAGTGTTTGTGGGTGTTTCTGATGTCGTTTCGATCGTTGCAAATGTAGGTGAGGTATGCTGGCGAGGACCAGCGGCCAAGGATTTTGATTATGTTGTCTGGGATTCCTTTCCTGGAGGCAGTGGAAGCGGCTCCGATGTGGAACGAATGCTGAGAGTACAGATATTCCAAATTTGGATAAAATTTGGTGAAGGTGTTGGTAAAACCAGAAGCGTGTGGCTACTTTCCTGTCTCTGTGACGATCTTGAGGGGAAGCGTGGCAAAGTAGCTCGAGTCCAAATAGAGACATATGGGTTCATACGTACTGTGGTAAGAATTGAGTCAGAAGAGGTAGATGGTTTGTGGTAGACCAGACTGGTTGGTTTTGCTGTGTTTGAAGTGATAAATGAGTGTGTTTGCGGATTGTATGGACGGCCATGGTTGCGTTTCGACTCGGATGTTAGTGGAGGCTGAAGGCGGTGAACTCTGAGCATCGCAAGAAGCCAGAAAATGCCAGTAGAAACATGGATTCTACAACTAATCTGGATTACAGACACATTACAGGCCTTCATTTAACTCCTGCCACCTGTTGGTAGAAAGGGGAAACAGCTTGGTTCATTACAGTGGGAACCACATTAAATATTTATTTAATATTAAAAATATAGCGCTGACAGCTCTGCACACACAATCATTTCTTAGGTTAACCTATATTAGCCTACCAACTATACTGCACCAAACAATGCGCTTAAAAAAATGTGACTCTTGCTGTTTACATGAATAAATGCACAATATCATAGTGCATGCAATCAAATGCTGTTGCGTATTTGTTTCGGTCCAGGTTTATTTCTTTTTAACTAACATCACCCTGGTATAACGTTAGTGCTGCATAATGCTACAGATCTGACCGTTCTAAAAGCTTGGCTTTCATTTTAATATCTGTACTCTTACTTCCGGGTCACCTGGCCCACCGGTCTTTTTTTTCTTAACGTCTATCTTCAAAATGAAAATGAAAACAGGAATTTCATAAAACCAAAATCGGACCATGATTTGAAATTGGTTTAGTCGTTTTTCGTTTATGGATTTAGAAACCAAAAACAGGAGAACGGCTCTTTTTTCCGTTTCTTTGTTTTTGGTTTGAAACGAAAAAACAAACTATCAGAACGTACACGGACCGCCTACCTTAATGACCTTGAAGGAGTATGGGGCTTCAACAGATAAGTGATATAGGCTCCAGCTAGTCCATGAAGGACTTTAAAAACAAACAATAGAATCTTAAAATCAATCCTAAAATTAACAGGTAGCCAGTGAAGAGAGGCAAGAACAGGGGTGATATGATCTTGCTTACGGGTTCCAGTAAGGAGACGGGCGGCAGCATTTTGAACCAGCTGTAGTCAAGAGAGGGAGGCCTGGCTAATGGCTACATACAGAGCATTACAATAATCAAGGCTTGTTGTGATAAATGCATGTATGACCCTCTCGAAGTCGGTGAAGGATAAAAAAGGCTTAAGCTTAGTAAGAAGCCTAAGTTGAAAGAAACTTGCTTTCACAACAGAATTGATCTCCTTCTCCATTCTAAAATCACAATCCATTTTAACTCCCAGGTTTGTTACAACAGACTTAACATAAGGTTGCAAAGTGCCCAGGTCTATTTGTGAGACATCAGAGGTGCCATTGGGTCTAAAAACCATAACCTCAGTTTTACTTACATTGAAGTGTAAAAAATTGAAGGCCATCCAGGCTTTAATATCATTAAAACAGTCAACCAATCTTTTTAAAGAACTACCATCTTTTCTTTTGATGGGGAGGTAGATTTGCGAATCATCTGCGTAGAAATGGAAGCTTATGTTATGTCTTTTTAAGATTGATCCAAGGGGAAGCAAATAGAGTGAGAAAAGAATTGACCCGAGAATCGAACCCTGGGGAACTCCACATGTGAAGGATAAAGAAGATAAAATAGAGCCACCAAAACAGACTCTAAAGTCTCTGTCCAACAAGTATGACCTAAGCCATTCTAAAGCAGTTCCCTTAATCCCCACGCCATGCTCGAGGCGAAAAATGAGGATGCTGTAGTCAACTGTGTCAAATGCTGCTGTAAGATCTAAAGGCATAAGAATTGCATAATCTCCAGAGTCAGTTGAGAATAAAAGATCATTTAAAAACTCTAAAAAGTGCGGATTCAGTGCTATCAATTGTCTTAAAACCTGACTGGAACACCTGAAGAACACCATGTGTATCTAAACTGCAACTGTAAAAGAACTGCTTTCCTAAAAACTTCAAGACAAAAGGGAGTTTAGAGATACGCGATAGTTTGAAAGTACTGACCTTTTTGATGAGTTTCTGCACCACTGCTTGTTTAAAATAGGCTGGTACAGAACCTGAAGTAAGGCTGCTATTTATAATTTCTTGGATGTTAGGTCCAATAGTGTCCCACAAGGTGAGACAATATCTGTGGGACAAACTGAGGGTTTCAAATGTGTAATAACAATATTTTTGAGAGTAGAGATAGATACAGACTCAAATTGGGTGAAAACAGAAAGCAGAAAGTGAGATGCTTGCTCTAATTGAGGCTATCTTATCCACAAAAAAGTGAAGAAAATTTTCACAGGCCTCTGAGGATGCTACGTGATAGACGGATTGAGGAGTATTAAGAACAAAGTTAATTGTTTTAAAAAGAACATGAGGTTTGTGGCAATTATTCAAAATTAAAATCTGAGAGGTCTTCTCAGCTTTAACAGTTCTCTGATAATTGTGCAAACTTTCTCTAAGAACGTCATAACAAACCTGCAGATGATCTTTTTTCCATTTGCGCTCAGCTTTCCTACACTCTTGTCTAGCAGCCCGAGTTGTCATTTATCCAAGGTTCAGATTTGGGTTTTAAAAACATGGATTTAAATGGTGCAATGATGTCAAGAATGTTGCAACAAGTGGATAAAAAAGAAGAGATTAACTCCACTGCATTTTGACAAGCAGAGGATTACATAGCCTCCCTAGCTCCCTAATATTAAAAGCAGAAATGCACCATCACTGTCTTTGGCAGGCTGAACTTCTTCAGCTGCTGCAGGAAGTACATCCTCTGCTGGGCCTTCTTGGTGAGGGAGGTGATGTTCAGCTCCCACTTGAGGTCCTGGGAGATGATGGTGCCCAGGAAGCGGAAGGAGTCCACAGTGGTGACAGGGCAGTCACACAGGATGATGGGGGAGGGTGGGGCTGGGCTTTTCCTGAAGTCCACGACCATCTCCACTGTCTTCCGAGCGTTGAGCTCCAGACTGTTCTGGCTGCACCAGGTCACCAGATGGTCGATCTCCCACCTGTAGACGGACTCATCCCCACCTCAGATGAGCCCAATGAGGATAGTGTCGTCTGCAAACTTCGGGAGCTTGATGGACTGGAGGTGCAGCTGTTGGTGTAAAGGGAGAAGCGAAGGGGGGAAAGAACGCAACCTTGAGGGGAACTGATGGTCCTGGAATCAGAGGTATGTTTTCCTAGCTTCATGTGATGCTTCCTGTCGGTCAGGAAGTCTGTGATCCACCTGTAGGTGGAATCAGACACGTTCAGATGGGAGAACTTGTCCTGCAGCAGGGGCCTGGATGATAGTGTTGAAAGGAGAGCTGAAATCCACAAACAGGATCCTGGCGTAGGTTCCTAGGGAGACCAGATGCTGTAGCATGAAGTGAAAGGCCACGTTTACTGCATCATCTGCAGACCTGTTGGCTCTGCAGGCAAACTGCAGGGGGTCCAGGAGTGGGTCTGTGATGGATTTAAGGTGGGACAACACAAGGCGTTCAAAAGACGTCATCACCACAGAGGTCAGGGCAACGAGGTCTGTAGTCATTTAGTCCTGTGGTCCTTGGCTTTTTGGGGACAGAGATGATGGAGGAGGCTTTGAAGCAGTCTGGCACATGGCATGACTCCAGTGATGTGTTAAAAATGCCTGTGAACACCGGAGACAGCTGATCAGTACAGTGCTTTCAGGGTGGGAGACACAGTCCGGCCCAGCTGCTTTGCGGGGTTTCTGTCTCCTAAAATATAATAATAAATAATAATAATAATAATAATCCTTATTTGTAGAGCCCTTTTCAAAAACAAGTTACAAAGTGCTTTAACAAGTGTAAAGAATAATACAAAAAAAAGATAAGAGCATGAAAATTTAATATAAAATGAGTAAAATACTATAAAATAAAAGGGATAAAATAAAGTCAAATAAGATCGGGAAAAGCTCTCCTATAAAAGTATGTTTTAAGAAGGGACTTAAAAGAGTTCACTGACTCAGCCGACCTGATTTCCTTGGGCAGGCTGTTCCAGAGCCTCGGGGCCCTGACAGCAAACGCTCTGTCCCCTTTAGTTTTCAGTCGAGACTCTGGAACAAACAACAGACCTCTGCCCGAGGATCTCAAGGTACGTGCTGGTGCGTATGGGACTAAAAGGTCAGAAATATAACAAGGCGAGAGGCCATGAAGAGCTTTAAAAGTGATCAATAGAATTTTAAAGTCAATTCTAAAACATACTGGGAGCCAGTGTAATGAAGCTAAAATAGGAGTAATGTGGTCATATTTCTTTGTTCTGGTTAAAAGCCTGGCAGCTGAGTTCTGGACAGTCTGGAGTCGATCAATAGATTTTTGGGTTAAACAGGTGAAAAGGCTGTTGCAATAATCCAGGCGTGATGAGATGAAGGCGTGTAAAATGGTCTCGGTGTCCTTAAAAGTTAACATAGATCGAATTTTAGCTATATTTCTAAGTTGATAAAAACATGATTGAATAAAGCTTTGTGGTGTGCTGCTCGAAATTTAAATTACTATCAAACCAAACACCAAGGTTCTTTGCCACAGGCTTAATGTGATTTACTAGGGAACCAGCAGATGGCAGTATTTGATTTCACAAAGGCTGTTGTTAAGTGAAATCAGCATTCCAGGGTCTGTGGATCTGATGGGCAAGTATATTTGTGTGTCATCAGCATAAATATGAAAAGAAATACCATGTCTCTGAATAATGTGTTAATGGGGAAGCAGATACAAGGAAAACAAAATGGGTCCTAAGACCGACCCCTGAGGCACACCATATTTAACTGGACAGAATGAGGAGACATAGTTGTTTACAGACACGCAAAACTTCCTATTTGACAGGTAGGATGAAAACCATTCTAGAGCAGTACCAGAGATCCCCACCCAGCCTGTTGACTTCCCCCTCTGTGATGGAGAGAAGAGGGGAGGGGGCATTTGGTTTACTTTCTTTTCAAACAGTGGACTCCAAATTAGTACCTGGGTCATCCCATCTTGTGTGTGTGTGTCCCCCTCCAGCCAGCAACGTCACTACTGAAGAGGGATGCCCCTTCCTGCAGATCGGTTATAAAGGGTGGAGCTCCGGTGTCCCCTTTCCTCCGGTACACAAGCGTTGTGTGAAAGTGCGTTTTTTACCCACCAAACAACTTCAGCTTTAACAAAAGGAATGTCAGGTTCACACTGAGTTAAATTTCGCTTTGTAGCTTTTCTGTCATGCCTTTTCTTCATGCAGTCAATACGTATTATTATTAATGAGGGGCGTTTCACTGACCATTTATAGGCAACTATCGACGTTTGAAGGTTCGGACATGGAGCTCCCTCAGATGCGGCACATTTCAAGTTGAATGTGATTTATAAAGGGAACTTGCATACAGATTTACGTACCTGTGGTTTAATGAGTCTGAATATTTTTGGTGTACGCCATTTTTGGCTTTTGGGTGTACGTACACTTTTAGTGAGGATTCTCGCACAGTTTTATAAACTACAGCCCAGGTCCTTTAGCCTGAGTACAGTCGTTTAGCTTCTCGCACCTCCTTGCTAAACCTGTACTTTAACGCCCTGCACCTGGTTTGGTCCCCACTTCTAAATGCCTCTTCCTTTTCCAACCATAGCTGTCTGACTTTGGCTGTAAACCAGGATTTGTCATTGTTATATATTGGTCTTGACCAATACTTCAGAGACTAATGTGTTATATTCTCTACTCTCTGTCCTATACTGCAACTTTTTAGGGTTTTTAATACATTCCACCTCAACACAATCAGTACTCATTATTATTTCTACTATTTATCATTACAATTCAATTCAAGTCATATACTGTAAAGTAATGTATTTTTCACACTTTTATTTATAATTTTTTATTTCCATATTTCTTTAAATCCTACTTACCAACTTTCTATTATCCTTTACTTTTTCTTTGAATGTCTTCATGTGAAAAGTGAGCAACTGGGACACAATAATTTTTCCTGTGCAGAGATGAAGAATGTTGCCAGGTGAGTTAAAGCCTGCAGGCGTTGTTTCTGTCTTTGGGAAGGGAAACGTCAGACTTTTTAACATGAGTAATTCTAAGCTAAATGATCCTTCCTCTTTATTTCAGCAAGCTGGAAAAGAATGTCAAGATTGACTGATGTTTAAATAAAACAATGGCATTAATTTAATTGTTTGAACTCCTGAAATGGTTTAAAATGTAGGGGACAAGTAAAAGCACTAATACAGTAATTAACCCTGTAAGAATCACTTGCAAAATGCAAATAATAGTCAGCAAAATGTACATAAAGTATCAGCAGTAAAGTACGTAGCTCTGCAGTACAATGTCTCCTGTGACAGAAATCTGATTCTATCTGAGATAATCAGACTGATACTGAAGCACATTTTTATCTTTAACTAGTTTTAACTAGTTTAAACAATTAGCTAGTTTTAACTAATTTATACAGTTAGCTAGTTTTAACTAGTTTAAACAGTTTTAACTAGTTTATACAATTAGCTAGTTTTAACTAATTTAAACAGTTAACTAGTTTTAACTAGTTTATACAGTTAGTTAGTTTTAACTAATTTAAACAGTTAACTAGTTTGAACTAGTTTATACAGTTAGCTAGTTTTAACTAGTTTAAACTCGTTAGTTAAACTAGCTAACTGTTTAGTTTAAATAGTTAACTAGTTTTGACTAATTTAAATAGTCAACTAGTTTTAACTAGTTTATACAGTTAGCTAGTTGTAACTAGTTTAAACAATTAGCTAGTTTTAACTAGTTTAAATAGTCAACTAGTTTTAACTAGTTTATACAGTTAGCTAGTTGTAACTAGTTTAAACAATTAGCTAGTCTTAACTAGTTTAAATAGTCAACTAGTTTTAACTAGTTTATACAGTTAGCTAGTTGTAACTAGTTTAAATAGTTAACTAGTTTATACAGTTAGCTAGTTTTAACTAGTTTAAACAGATAGGTAGTTCAAACTAGTTTAAACATTTAACTAGTTTTAACTAGTTTAAACAATTAGCTAGTTTTATCTAGTTTAAACAGTTAGCTAGATATACACAGTTAGTTTTGAGAAATCTCGTCACACCCACAGTCATGATTGGATATAAAAATAGCATTCGCCAAAGGTTCACTCTTTGCAAGTAAAGAAGGGTCGTGGCTCACCTCTTTTTGCCAAAATAAATAAAGGGTTACAATTCCCAATGCAAGAGAGAGAGAGAATTTAGGTCTATCAAAATCAACTGTTCATAGTATGTGTGGGAGCTGCCAACTCCCACGCATTGAGAGTGAGACTCACCCAAGTCACACTTTTCACACACACCTTATCAGCAGAGCAATAACGCAGGCTAATCCACCACACATTATATGGCAGTTAGACTTTTACAAAACACTATGAATTAAATGATGACATTATTCTCAACTGTTTTCTCGACATGTCAGAGAACACAGATAAGTGTTTTGAATTTGCAGAATGTTTTGAATATGAACAGAAAAGATGCTGAAATACAGGAGTTATTTGGAGCAGCCTGTTCTTATCTCAGGCGTCATATACCCACACTTGACAAGCATAGTTATTTCATACAAAACGTTGATTCAGCGTATGCAGGAGACGCCCCAGGCGTGTCTGTATACCTAGCTAGTGAAGTCACTACGTGAGCGGCAGTGTCACCCGATGCTGGTCAATAAAACACACTTGAAATGTGAAACCTACAAACAAAACAGCTGTTGTTTGTTATTATAAAGAAAGCAATTATAAATACAAAGAATAATGGTGAAAGGATGGATTAGCACACTCAGGTAGCAGGGATTGAGTCAGACACTCTGTCTCTAAGTCAGTAACAGAACTTGTTGTGCAATACTTCAGAGACTAATGTGTTATATTCTCTACTCTCTTTCCTGTGCTGCAACTTTTTAGGGTTTTTAATACATTCCACCTTAACACAATCAGTAGTCATTATTATTATTATTACTACTATTTATCATCTAAATTCAAGTCATATGCAGCGGCCGTGTCACCCTACGCTGGTCAATAAAACACAATTGAAATGTGAAACGGGAAATGACGGAACCTACAGACAAAACAGCTTTGTTATCATAAAGAAAGCAATTATAAATACAAAGAATAATGGTGAGAGAATGGATTAGCACACTCAGGTAGCAGGGATTGTCTGAGCTACAGAGAGAGCTGGAGGGGAGTAAAAAGGGTTTTGCGGTGAAAAAGTAGCTGCCTGCTCTCATTGGCTGGATGTGGATGTAGAGTTGGCCGACTTCCCCAGATATTTGGCATGTTAAACTCAGATAAAACTGAAGTTATTGTTCTGGGGCCTAAGCACCTCCCTGACGCATTATCTAAAGATATAATTTCCCTTGATGGCATCGCCCTGGCCTCCAGCACCACTGTGAGGAATCTTGGAGTTATCTTTGATCAGGACATGTCGTTTAAGTCTCACATTAAGCAAATTTCAAGGACCGCCTTTTTCCACCTACGTAATATTGCGAAAATCAGGAACATCCTGTCTAAAAATGATGCAGAAAAACTAGTCCATGCATTTGTTACTTCTAGGCTGGATTACTGCAATTCCTCATTATCAGGCTGCTCGAAAAAGTCCATTAAGACTCTTCAGCTGATCCAGAATGCTGCAGCACGTGTTCTGACAGGAACCAGGAAAAGAGATCATATTTCTCCTGTCTTAGCTTCTCTGCATTGGCTTCCAGTAAAATCCAGAATAGAATTTAAAATCCTTCTTCTTTCCTACAAAGCTCTTAATGGTCAGGCACCATCTTATCTTAAAGAGCTCATAGTACCTTACTACCCCACCAGAGCACTGCGCTCCCAGAATGCAGGGTTACTTGTGGTTCCTAGAGTCTCCAAAGTAGACTAGGAGCCAGAGCGTTCAGCTATCAAGCACCTCTCCTGTGGAACCAGGTTCCAGTTTGGGTTCAGGAGGCAGACACCATCTCCACATTTAAGAGTAGGCTTAAGACTTTCCTCTTTGATAAAGCTTATAGTTAGGGCTGGCTCAGGTGAGTCCTGAACCATCCCTTAGTTATGCTGCTATAGGCCTAGACTGCCGGGGGATTTCCCATGATGCACTGAGCTCCTCTCTCCTCTACTTTCTCTCCCTCTGTATGCAACCTCATCCCATTATTGCATGTTACTAACACAACTTCTCCCCTTTCCGCTAGTCTTGTGCTTTCTCGTCCGTCTCCTTCACCCCCAACCGGTCGAGGCAGATGGCCGCCCACCCTGAGCCATGGTTCTGCTCGAGGTTTCTGCCTCTTAAAAGGAAGTTTTTCCTTGCCTCTGTCTCCTAGTGCTGCTCTTGGTGGGAACTGTTGGGCTTCTGTAAATAACATCACAGAGTACGGTCTAGACCTGCTCTTTTATGAAAAGCGCTGTGAGATAACTGTTGTTGTGATTTGGCGCTATATAAATAAAATTGAATTGAACTGAATAGATATCAGGCAGACATCGGCGATGTGTCAGAAATGTGTCGGGGAGCCATTTTGATGCATCGTTGAGTTGTTCACACATAACGACTGGCGATCGCCGATCGCCGATCAACAGCTGATTTACTCCCGATCATAGCCTAACGGTCGCCAAGCTCGCTGAGCAGCAAATCAGGCTAAAAATCGTGTTGTGTGAACTAGGCTTTACCCTAACCTTAACCAAGTTTGTGGCTAAACGTAAGTCAGTAAATATACAGTCCCCTCCAAAAGTATTGGAACATAAAGGCAAATTCCTTTGTTTTTGTTGTTCACTGAATGAGACAAGAGTTCAGAATTTCAGCTTTCATTTCCTGGTATTCACATGTAGGTGTGTTAAACAACTAAGCACATATCACCATTTGTATTAGACTACAGCATTCTTAGGTGAGCAAAAGTTATGGAACAAATAATCTTAAAGTAAATAACATTTAATATTTGGTGGCATAACCTTTGCCCAACATCGACATCACCAAACTGTTGCATTCTTCATTTGTGATGCTATTCCAGGCTTTTACCACAGCTTCCACTTTTTTCCCCTGATGAAGTCCTTTGTTTTGTTGGCAGTGTGCTTTGGCTCATTGTCCTGCTGCATGATAAACTTCCTCCCCATTAGTTTCAATGCATTTCTCTGTAAATTGGCAGAAAAAAAGTATTTATATTTTTTTACTTAGTGTTTCAGCCCCTATGTACAAGCTTCAGATTAAAAGGGTTGAAAGCTTAAAAAGGGTGTCATTCTTTGTGAAAAAACTAAACTGAACTGAGCTTGGCATCCTGCAGCAACAAAGACTAAAACTAACACTGAAACTAATTTAATAATGTAATTAATGTAATTTGAAAAAATTACTAACTAAAAACTTTAATTTTCAAAATATACAAACTAATTTAAACTAGCAAAACCAAGTTAAAAACTAATTAAAACAAACCTGACAATGAAAACAAAAAGTCAAACGATATAAATATAAGAACTTTGTACCTTGGTAAAAAGTCTGGAGGAAAAGTCTGGTAGAACTGATGACTACTCACAGACATCTGACACATACAAAGAGACTTCTGTGTTTAATCTGTAACAACTCATGTTTGTTTTTAATTTGAAGTCCTAAACTAAAACATTACCTGTTCATACAGGTGTTAAATGTAAAAGGTACAACATTTCCCTGTAATATGTTGTACATAAAGTGTAGAAGTATGAGGTAGCATGAAATGGAAAACCTCAAGTACCTCTATATTGTACTTAAGAATAATAGCAGCTTACTGAAGGAAGTAGTAGTGCAGTGTTACGCTGGCATGTTGTGTGTCACCTGTGAGCACGTGGTAGGTGAGGTGTTGGGCTTCATTGGAAAGGTGTGTTTGTGGTGGAGGTAGACAAGGAGGGAGGAATGGGAGAAGAAGAGTATTTAGGCAGGTGCATTTCTGAGGATCGCACCTTATGATTCTGACTTCAGTGATGGCTTTCTACAAAGTGATCTGTGTGGCCACTCTGCTGACTCTCCTGACACAAGGTAAGAACCCTCCCCAATGGACACACCTGCCTAATTTACAACTTTACCGGGATGCATAAAAGTGAAATAACGTACTGTACATTTGTGACATTGCCAACGACCGCTTCTCTGTAATTGTCGTACGATATTAAATAACTTTGTTCTATTCATAGCTGATTATCGCAAGCACAAGAAGCAGCTGAGTGAAATATCTGCATTATTTCCAATCACTGTTTGCATTAAGAGCGTTTTTCCATTTAAAATCATTTTCTACATCATCAAGTTTCAACATTTCCGGAATCAGCCCAACCCTTAGCTCTTATTTAACAACTTACTGTGAAAATTATAATGAGGGATATTCGAGCATTAAAAAATTACTATGAGCTTTGTCAGCCCAACGAGAAAATACCCGGTCCTCCCAATGGCCAGTCCGCACTTGGATCACAGCAACTGTAACATTTTTATTTTAATGTTTAAGGTTTTAATGTTTAATGTTGTTGTACCAACATTGTGTGACTATAGATTTTCACCATCTTGGCTCAGACAAAGATGTACAGCAAATGTGTTTCAGGTTAACATGGAGCAACAAATTGTTATGTCCCTGAATGCAAAACCTTTATTGGAGAGAAGAACATCTGTTCACTGAACAGTTAGTTTTCCAAGAGTAGAGGGAGGCGTCCTCCATGTTGCATCAAATCATTTTGTGGCTGATTTTGGCAAAAATTGTGGAAAACGAGGACTCAATCAGGTCATTCGTTTAGATTCTACAAATCTGACCAACATAAACATTTACCAAAATCATTCAAGTCAAATCTAAAACAGATGCAGGTCAATATACACACCAATAAATGTTTTATTTTATATATGATATATTTGATATGATATGGAACTGTTTTGTTATTCATATAAAATAGGCTATTTACTTATACTTTTCATCAATTAAGTAAGAAAGTTTTACAAACATTATGGTTAGATATCAAGGGCACGGAGAGACTTTTCAATTTATTCATCCATAAAAACATGGGAAATATAAACATAGAATATAAATAAACGCAAAGGAGAACCACCTGTAAAAACAATAAAACTATTTTCTTAATAAAAGCACACATCCCAACAACATGAAGCAGATGAAGGTTAAAATAAATTAAAATCCAAGTTTACATCCTCTATATAAAGTTGTGGTGTTGAATCTGGAAGAAACTGCTGCTCGTTGATCTGGGAGTAGAACCAAAAACCTTCCCATCACCAGCCGACTTCATTAACCTTTAATCCCTCTTTTTACAGAGTGACTTCAGCTGATCCATTTCTAAAGACTTTGTTAAAAAGCAAACATTGTGATGTGTTCACTTCATGTTGTACGTAGTAAAGTGCATTTGAATAATTATAACTTACATACTTATATAAGCCAGTAGTTCAAGAGGCTTAATGCAACCCATATTTACATTTTTTGTTAGGCTGCGACCCCTAGTGGTCATACGACTGTAACGGAGGAAGTCAGCTGACATTTACATTTTAGTCATTGAAGCCTGTCTTGGTCATAATGATTTCTGGGAATAAGGAAAACATCTGAAAACTTCTTTTCTGTAACTGGAAAAGGATTTTATGTTAGCTGAGAGGGGGGCAGGATTGAAAGTGTTTCACTTATCAAAACATTTTGTGTTTAAATGAGTTTATTAACAATTTTAGAGACAACCACACATTTCCTCCCATGTAAATATCACATGTCAATACAGCACGAGCCATCAGTAAATATAAATACTAAATTTTAGTTTCAAATGATTGTTTGTTTTCTATTTTCAGAGTCTCACTCACAACTAGATGGTAAGTCAAAGTTTTATGCTCACTTTTTTACTTCCTGTCCATTGGTAATTTTAGGACATAAACATTTTGTTTATAATTTCATTGTCGATAGTTTTGCTGTCAACCCCAGGAGCTCACTCTGTCTTTATTGTCTCTGTCCTCAGTGTGTGGTCAGCCTACCCTCAACACCGAGATTGTTGGAGGACAAGAGGCCTCTCCAGGCAGCTGGCCCTGGCTGGCCAGTGTGCAAATCTATGGGTCAACCTTCTGTGGAGGATCTCTCATTAACAATCAATGGGTGCTGACTGCTGCTCTGTGCTGCTCCAGGTAAAAAGTGAGCGTAGGTCCGTGACAAAAAACAACATGCCGCACAGTGGCACAAACAGCCTGGCTAAGACAGTGGTTTCCAACCGAGGGGTGGGATAAATCTGAGGGGTCTCGAGATGATAAACAAAATCTGTGTTGTTTCAACCTGTGATGATGGGTAGAAAGCAGACAATGCTTCATTTAGAGGTATAAAAATGGTTGGGAACTACTGCTCTTAGAGGCAGATGAGAAAATGGCTGTCTAGCAAAGGTTTAGTGGTCATTTTGGCCCCAAGTAGATCTAGAGCTTCTCACAAGAGTATCTGAGTGGACCAAGAGCCCCTCTGCTGTGACAGGGGGCACAGACATATCCTGGATAAAGCTGCTTTAATTGTTATTTTCATAATTAAATATGTAAAAATGTGTGACAATACTGACAATCTGAATAGTGTCTGGAAAGTATAGTAGTGACTTTGTGATCTGTCCGGCCACAACTTCACTGTTCTGGTTCACTCTCAGTGCTCTCATAACATAAAACAGAGTTTCTTTCAACTGTCATAATAATCACATCATTTTTGTATTTAAATAAGAGAGGATTGAAATGGTTTAGTGATCACTGTGAGTTGTGGAAAAGGAATATAAGTAAAGCTTTTGATACGTTTGTTGAAAGTAAACAATGGAGAATAATTGTGTTAACTCTGGATCAATTAGTCTTTAACTGAACTGAATTGAAAGCTTTCGGTGAGTGATTTTTAGTAGTGAGTCGAAAACCTATAGGCAACAATAAGAAGTAGAAAACTAGTAAGGAGTCAGATTCGAATTGATGAAAGGGATGTCTGGAGAACTCTTTAGCAGAGAGATGGGAGGTAAATTCAGGGTCCTGACTACATCAGTGGCAGAGATGCTCACAAGTCTTTGAGCTCGAGTCCAAGTCAAGTCTCAAGTCTCTCGTGGTTATTACGAATGTTGGATCACCTGCTGCGTTCAATCCAGGTTGCTAATAAAACTTCATAGCTATAAGGAATACTGTTTTGAACTTATAGAGCACAACCATGTAATGTGTAATGCAATTACTGACAGCTTATTAAATACTGTAAGTCTGTGACGTTGCATAATCAACAAAAAATCTGTCTCTAACTCGAGTCCCCATCTCTGATCAGTGGCCGACTGCTTTAAAACTGTGCAATGTTCTTGTGTAAAATTTTCACAAGTATTTTCCAGCTCTCATTATCATAGAATAAAGTTTCCATGTTGTGGAAAGAATTTATGGTGGTTCCAGTGGCCAAGGTTCCATCACCAAAGGGTCTGAACAACTATTGCCCCGTCTCGCTTACTTCAATATACATGAAAGGTTTTGAACAAATCTTGAAAAGGAGTTTACTGGCCAAGACACAGACTGTAACTGACCCACTCAAGTTTGTTTATCAAGCAAGGAAGGGTGTAAGGATGTCACAGCAACACTGCAGGATTCTGCTGTTGGGCACCTGAAGGACAAGAAAACGCGTGTGTGCTTATGTTTTGTTGATTTAATTATCAGTGTTACGTCCCAGCTCACTAGAGGAAAGGGGACGTACGCATAAACCAGATGTACTTGGTATGGTGGAAATTCATACACACACACACACACACACACACACACACGAGAGTTTACAAGGTTTAGACAACTAAAGTTGGGCAAGTGGGTGCTGCAAAAACATAAACACAAGATAACAAAAAAAGATCCCTCCATATACAGGGATTACGAACTCAAAAACCAAAATGAAAACAAAACCTCTCCATTTTGGGTTTCTCAAACAAAACACAGGGAGCGCAGCACCCCTAACCTAATGTGCTAAACAAAGGGAAATCCTAAACATGTAGAGAGGGTGTCAGGATTTACTCTAAAGCCTAGACCCATATTCTAGCTCACAGGTTTTCTGGAATATCTGCCATTGACTTTAGCAACTTACAATGAAGTCATAGAGAATCGGTGTTAATGACACTTTGTCTGAGGCCCTGACGTGTTCTACACAATCACCCTGGGGGTGCGTCTTGTTGTCTTTATTATTTGTGCTTTACACCAGACCACTGGCTCTGACTTGATAACTTGAATGATCTTGACCATGTTTATAAAGTGAGAGCCACTCAGAGGTCAAAGGTCATTCCGGCAGATCCTCACCACCCTCTTCTTGCAGAGTTTTGACTTGCTGTCAGAGCATAGGTACACTTTCCAAAGGAGGCTCCAATCACACAGATATCTGAGCTCATTTGTTCTGTCAGCCTTTGGGTTTTTAAACAAACTGTAAGTCTATTTGCTGTCTCCTTACGTGCCGCCAGGATTGGTCAGGATCTAATGTAACGGTAGGGTTAAAGATCCATAGAGGTGCATATCTCTAAATCTGATAAAATAATTAGTTTGGGTGGGTGCTGGGTGGAAGATCGATGCGTACATGCGGATTCAGATAATAGTGAACCAATCCGTTAAAATCGATAGCGCAAACAGCTGCTGCTGTCAAATTGTTAGGCTGTAATATCATAACGCTGACATAAAGCTGTTACTGTGATCCAACGAAGGTTAAAGGCAGGGAAACTCAGCTTTTTAACCTCAGTGTTGTCGTTTGCCAGGATCATCGATACCGCTGGTTCGTTAGTGTTCCTTGTTGCTGTGACGACAGTCGTTACAGTCGTTAAAACTACCTGTGGCCAAGACTGAACGACCATCGTTGGCATCTTCACCTGAGGCCAATAGGTTACCTTTGTTGAGTTTCCTGGGAAGTGATGAAAGGACAGCATTGTAAGTGGGGGATAAGTGGTGGCGTAGACCCCCTCCCCTGTTCAATGACGGCTTCTCAACCCTGGTGTAGATGCTTCCTTGACACCTCTTTCAAACCATCCATCTTCTCTGTCTAAAATGTGCACCTGGTGGTCCTCAAACGAGTGTCCTCTGTCCTTCAGATGTAAGTAGACTGCAGAGTCTTGACCTGAGGAGTTGGCCCTTCTGTGTTGAGCCATGCGTTTGTGTAGTGGTTGTTTAGTCTCCCCAATATACAGGTTATATACAAGTTACTGTGATGTAGAGACAGTTAAAATGTTACAAGTGAAAGATCAATTCCTTACAAATTTACCACTCTTGCTCCAGTCTGGGTTGTGAAGCTGGTTGGGGAACATGTACAGTTGAACCAAAGCCCTGGTTCCCGGCTACTCTGCTTCTGATTGGCTATTAGTCCTTAACTAGGTACTGCGCATGTGTAACTCCCTATAACGATCGAAGTGAGATGCTTCACTCCGTAGCTAAAACGGAGCGTTCAACACACACAGGGTGAGAGAGTTGCCAAAAATGTGCAGTATGACATAAATACGGACCTCATTATTTTATAGGCCTCTACAGCCCTGGCTCTAGTACCTACTGTAGAAGCTGTTGAGGTGTCATATAAACCCCTATGTATAAGGGCAATTGCAAAGGTTTGTGTTGGCTGTTATTGGAGAACGTTATATATCTGCTGTCCAATTCCCATTCAGCTTTTACGTGAAGATCTTTATTGTACGTTAGGCTCACAAGTAGCGGAGGCAGAGTAGAGAGAAGATCGGGTGCATAAAGTTGCTCAACAATGTCACTTTTCGCAAACCAACCAATCACAACCTGGATGGGGCGGGACATTAAAAAAAAAGGTTGACGGGTACTACAGCAAACTTTCAAAATTTTAATTTTGTTACGCATAACTGGCTATTATTATCGACAAGTTAGCACTAAGCATCAACAAATTAGAGACTAACCACCATGTAGACCATTTTCTTGCACAAGGATTTAATGAATG
Source organism: Micropterus salmoides (assembly GCF_014851395.1). Lineage (NCBI taxonomy): Eukaryota > Metazoa > Chordata > Actinopteri > Centrarchiformes > Centrarchidae > Micropterus > Micropterus salmoides. Next base: position 32,118,928 of record NW_024040041.1, on the reverse strand, counting down.
AGAAGAACGTACCATAATGGAACTGTTCTAACTGGAATTGATATTATATTAGTGGTAAGCTATATATGATACTATTATCTGAAATTATGCTAATATTGGCCCTAAACAAATCCTAAGCCTGGGCTCTATTTAGCCAGAGCCAGGTTGCCAGTGTACGAATAACTGCTCCTTTTTCCCACATCTATCAATCTCCATACAAACTAGACTAGACGTGTTCTTAAAATGGACTTAGTGTCTGCTAAAGTACTCTTGACTACAGTTCTGCTTTTGATGTATTTGCATTGTTTTGTTTCTCTTGTCATTACCTCAGCACAGACACAAACAATCTGACTGTGGTTCTGGGTCTCCAGAATCAACAGGAATCAAACCCCAATCAAGTGTCTCGGACGGTAACACAGATCATCATTCATCCCAACTATAGCAGTTTAAGTTCTGACAATGACATCTGCCTCGTGGAGCTCTCCTCGCCGGTAAATTTCACAAACTACATCCAGCCTGTCTGCCTGGCAGCTCAAGGCAGCACCTTCAACAATGGCACTGTAGCCTGGCTTAACGGCAGGACAGACCTTGGAGGTGGGTCTATTTAGCACTAAAAAAATACAACGTCAATATTTGGGTTAAAAACAAAACAAAGAAAACTCATGTAAAATTCCATTCCACGCACTTTACAACCTAATACTACATAGTTATTTTAGACCAGGGGTCCTCAACTACTTTTTGTTCAAGGGCCAGAATTTCTCCAAGCAGACACCGCAAGGGCCGGACCAAAAAAAAGTTTTTGTTTAGGCTTAATTAGCATACTAGTGACATACAGTGGGTACGGAAAGTATTCAGACCCCTTTAAATTTTTCACTCTTTGTTTCATTGCAGCCATTTTCCAAAAATCAAAAAAGTTCATTTTATTTCTCAGTAATGTACACTCAGCACCCCATCTTGACAGAAAAAAAACAGAAATGTAGAAATTTTTGCAAATTTATTAAAAAAGAAAAACTGAAATATCACATGGTCATAAGTATTCAGACCCTTTGCTCAGTATTTAGTAGAAGCACCCTTTTGATCTAATACAGCCATGAGTCGTTTTGGGAAAGATGCAACAAGTTTTTCACATCTGGATTTGGGTATCCTCTGCCATTCCTCCTTGCAGATCCTCTCCAGTTCTGTCAGGTTGGATGGTAAACGTTGGTGGACAGCCATTTTCAGGTCTCTCCAGAGATGCTCAATTGGGTTTAAGTCAGGGCTCTGGCTGGGCCATTCAAGAACAGCCACGGAGTTGTTGTGAAGCCACTCCTTCGTTATTTTAGCGGTGTGCTTAGGGTCATTGTCTTGTTGGAAGGTAAACCTTCGGCCCAGTCTGAGGTCCAGAGCACTCTGGAAAAGGTTTTCGTCCAGGATATCCCTGTACTTGGCCGCATTCATCTTTCCCTCGATTGCAACCAGTCGTCCTGTCCCTGCAGCTGAAAAACACCCCCACAGCATGATGCTGCCACCACCATGCTTCACTGTTGAGACTGTATTGGACAGGTGATGAGCAGTGCCTGGTTTTCTCCACACATACCGCTTAGAATTAAGGCCAAAAAGTTCTATCTTGGTCTCATCAGACCAGAGGATCTTATTTATCACCATCTTGGAGTCCTTCAGGTGTTTTTTAGCAAAATCCATGCGGGCTTTCATGTGTCTTGCACTGAGGAGAGGCTTCCGTCGGGCCACTCTGCCATAAAGCCCCGACTGGTGGATTGCTGCAGTGATGGTTGACTTACTACAACTTTCTCCCATCTCCCGACTGCATCTCTGGAGCTCAGCCACAGTGACCTTTGGGTTCTTCTTTACCTCTCTCACCAAGGCTCTTCTCCCCCGATAGCTCAGTTTGGCCGGACGGCCAGCTCTAGGAAGGGTTCTGGTCGTCCCAAACGTCTTCCATTTGAGGATTATGGAGGCCACTGTGCTCTTAGGAACCTTAAGTGCAGCAGAAATTTTTTTGTAACCTTGGCCAGATCTGTGCCTTGCCACAATTCTGTCTCTGAGCTCTTCAGGCAGTTCCTTTGACCTCATGATTCTCATTTGCTCTGACATGCACTGTGAGCTGTAAGGTCTTATATAGACAGGTGTGTGGCTTTCCTAATCAAGTCCAATCAGTATAATCAAACACAGCTGGACTCAAATGAAGGTGTAGAACCATCTCAAGGATGATCAGAAGAAATAGACAGCACCTGAGTTAAATATGAGTTTCACGGCAAAGGGTCTGAATACTTATGACCATGTGATATTTCAGTTTTTCTTTTTTAATAAATTTGCAAAAATTTCTACATTTCTGTTTTTTTCTGTCAAGATGGGGTGCTGAGTGTACATTACTGAGAAATAAAATGAACTTTTTTGATTTTTGGAAAATGGCTGCAATGAAACAAAGAGTGAAAAATTTAAAGGGGTCTGAATACTTTCCGTACCCACTGTACATGGTACATGGTAACAAAAGAAAAAATAAGGGCTAACGCTGCTAAGGATGCATGGGAGATTCAGCTCAGAATAACAGTAACAATATAGCTATACAATAAGATAGTTTGGCCTCTCTGCACTCCGTATGCCCTCACAATTCACCTTCCTTACAAAGCTATAATCAGATGTAAAGAGGTATGCTATGACAGTCCTGTAATAAAATTGGAATAGACTGTGTGGGCTACACACATTTCATCACTTGTGTTGTTTACTAAACTGAATTTGTTTCTCTTTAGAGGCACTTCTAATCCCAGAAAACCTAACGGAGGTGGAGCTGCTGATTCTGGGGAACAGACAGTGTGATTGTGACTACACAAATGGCAGTCTCACAAGCAGCATGTTGTGCGGCAGGGTAAATGATGGAGAGGAGATCTCCTATCAGGTGATCAATTTTACGCCTTTGTATGATTCAGATTTGACCTTCTGCAAAGATTCCTTCTCCTAAATGTTTCTCTCTTTAAAGTTGTATATTGGAGATCCACTGGTGAGCAAGCAGGGTGGTCGCTGGATCCAGGATGGAGTAAGTATTTTGACTTTTTTTCCTCAGCCTAATTTCCCAGCATTGTTCACCAGAGTTTCCCAGTATCAGTCGTGGATCAACAACCAGACCACCAGAAACCAGCCAGGCTTCGTCACCTTCATGTCCAATGGGACTGACAGTGACCTCAGTGTCAGCTGTCTTGTGGTGCCACCTCTTCCAACAATCCTTGCTCCAACCATCCTCTCTTCAACCAGCTTTACTACGACAACCCTCAATTCAACAACCCTCACTTCAACCAGCCTCCCTCCAACAACCACCCTCGCTCCAACAACCCCAGCTCCAACCACCCTCACTTCAACAACCCCAGCTCCAACAACCCTCACTTCAACAACCCAAGCTCCAACCACCTTCACTTCAACAACCACCCTCACTCCAACAACCCCAGCTCCAACCACCCTCACTTCAACAACCCCAGCTCCAACAACCCTCACTTCAACAACCCAAGCTCCAACCACCTTCACTTCAACAACCACCCTCACTTCAACAACCCAAGCTCCAACCACCCTCACTTCAACAACCCCAGCTCCAACAACCCAAGCTCCAACCACCTTCACTTCAACAACCACCCTCACTTCAACAACCCAAGCTCCGACCACCCTCACTTCAACAACCCCAGCTCCAACAACTCTCACTTCAACAACCACAGCTCCAACAACTCTCACTTCAACCACCCTCACTTCAACAACCCAAGCTCCAACCAGCTTCACTTCAACAACCAGCCTCACTCCAACAACCCAAGCTCCAACCAGCCTCACTTCAACAACCAGCCTCACTCCAACAACCCAAGCTCCAACCACCTTCACTTCAACAACCACCCTCACTTCAACAACCCAAGCTCCAACCACCTTCACTTCAACAACCACCCTCACTTCAACAACCCAAGCTCCAACCAGCCTCACTTCAACAACCAGCCTCACTCCAACAACCCAAGCTCCAACCACCTTCACTTCAACAACCACCCTCACTTCAACAACCCAAGCTCCAACCAGCCTCACTCCAACAACCCAAGCTCCAACCAGCCTCACTTCAACAACCACCCTCACTTCAACAACCCAAGCTCCAACCAGCCTCACTTCAACAACCAGCCTCACTTCAACAACCCAAGCTCCAACCACCTTCACTTCAACAACCACCCTCACTTCAACAACCCAAGCTCCAACCACCCTCACTTCAACAACCCCAGCTCCAACAACTCTCACTTCAACAACCACAGCTCCAACCAGCCTCACTCCAACAACCCTCACTTCAACAAGCCCAGCTCCAACAACCCTCACTTCAACAAGCCCAGCTCCAACCAGCCTCACTTCAACAACCCCAGCTCCAACCAGCCTCACTCCAACAACCCTCACTCCAACAACCCCAGCTCCAACCAGCATTACTTCAACAACCCAAGCTCCAACCACCCTCAATTCAACAGCACAAGCTCCAGCCACCCTTAGTTCAACAACTCGAGCTCCAGCCACCCTCACTTCAACCAGCCTCGCTCCATCAACCCTCACTTCCACCAGCTTCGCCCCAACAATCCTCAGTTCAACAACCCATGCTCCAACCAGCCTCACTTCAACCAGCCTCACCCCAACCACCCTCACTTCAACAGCTCTCGCTCCAACCACCCTTACTTCAACAGCTCTCGCTCTAACAACAACATCCCCACGTAAGTGCCTGTCATGCCCAGACTTTGATTACTCAACCTACATTTCATTTTGGAAGGCTTGAACATTTTATATTTTTCTTCCACACAGTATAACAGTTTCATATATATTATGTAACAGCTTGTTCCAGCTCTTCATTGAAGCTGTATGAATTTTACAATGATGAAAATATTCAAACCAAAGACTGTCTATTCTTTATTGCTGCACTTTTTCATCAGGATGAAATATCCCAGATGTGTTTTGTATCATTTTGTCCAAATGTCCTCAAACATTCAGCCTGCCTCTCCACTATAAATATAATAAGGTTATGTAGGTTGTACAAAGGTTGACTAAACAACATGACGTAATGCTGGATCAACAGTATCTGGTCTGAGATTATAAGGCTTTACACTTTGGATTTGATTGTCTACCTTTTGCTTTTCTTTCCAGCTGTAGTCTGTGGCCAAGCCCCACTGAATTCACATATTCTGAGAGGAAGCAAATTGGCGACAGCTGGTGTTTGGCCATGGATGGCGAGCCTACGGAACAATGGAAGTCATGCGTGTGGTGGGACTCTGGTGGCTTTGGACTTTGTTTTGAGCAGCGCCAACTGCTTCTCAAGGTGAGACACCTGCAGTGATATAATGGATGGCATAATTCTGTTTAATGGTTGAGCCATTTAAGAACAGAAGGATTTTTTAAAAACACTCAATAGGAACAAGACTTTCAAGTCAACAGCCAGCAGCTCTGAGACATTGTACTTTGAGCTAAACGCTAACATCAAGATGCTACCATGCTCGCAATGATAATGCTAACATGCTGATGTTTAGCCAGTAATAATGCTATGTGCACCATTTTATTTTAGCATTTTAGCAAGCTAGCATTAGCACTAAACACAAAGTAAAATTGAGGCTTATGCGAAAGTTCTTTCTTTTGCAGTATGTTATCTGACACAGGAAGTTTTTAAGAACTGTCCTCTGGGGAATGTAAATATCCGTTCATCTACTAGATGTTGAGAAACTGTGCACAAGATAAGTGGGAAGTTTGACCTGCTGGTGGTGTTAGAGGAAAAGAAAGAACATGCCCAAAGTTGAATTAAGTTTGTTTGTTGTTACCTCTGGGAACCGTGAATGTCTGAACCAAATAACATGCCAATCCATCCAAGAGTTGCTGAGATATTTCAATCTGGAAAGCCAAGCTCAGCCCATTCACTTTTAACATAAACATGCTGTTGTCATGGAAATCATATATTTCCCAGTGCAGAATTGAAGCAAACCCTTGTCATATGGTTGATTTTTTTAAAGGAGAAAACACAGAGGAGTACATGAAAACAAAAACTCAGCTGGGTCAGTGTACCACCTAGGGCAATATCAGACATCTGGCCCTGAGCAGATGCCAACATAAAATTTAAAGCAGGAAGACTGCTCCCTAACACTGTGACCTTAAGAACTCCACTTCCCATTGGAATGGAGAAGCATAAGATCACAGATGTTCATAGACACAAATCCCGGAATGTCCTAATGGAAAGTATAATTTCAGAGTCACCATGAACACACACACTTTAGATTAATCTCGGTCACACATACACTGCCCTGCTGCCCCAAAATACTCACTAGAGCACCAAATGTTGATTCATCCGCTGCTCAAAATAATCCCCAATAATTGTACGATTCTGGTTTGTCTGATAAAACCTACAGTAAGTGACTGAGCCACAGATAGGAAGTTAGACAATGTTGAGAGAAGGACTAACATGTTGTTGGTTTGAGTCTAAACAACAGGTTATTGTTAATGAGAAACAGTCCAAGGTTCAGTCCTTGTTTTAAACTAACCAGAGATTTTAACGTTTTGAGTTCTCCTCAGTCCTTATTAGTTATTTCATCTCCCACAGTTCACCCATACCGTCTGAATGGACTGTTGTTTTGGGTCGTTTGAATCAGAATGGATCCAACCTCTTTGAGGTGACATTAAATGTGACAAATGTCACTCTGAGCCACTTCACTGGGTCTAATGTAGCAGTGCTGCGTCTGGCAACCAGACCCACCCTGTTCAACTACATCCAGCCCATCTGCCTGGACAACGGACAAACCTTCACTGTGGGCTCGACGTGCTGGGCTGCTGGCTGGAGCGCCGGGCAAGGAGGGGGTGAGTCCATAACACAGTTTGACACAGTAATGCTAACTCTGCATCATTTCACCTCTTTAGATTAAACACTGAGGTCATCGCACATTTGTTATGGCACTAACAAATTGGTAAAAGTACGTTTGCCCATTTAGTTTAGGTTCTTGCTATCTAGGCTTGATTCAGATGTTTCACTTTAAGTCATTTTTTTATTTTTCCAAACTCTAGTGGAACAAGTTCTGCAGGAGGTCCAGACCTCGGTGGTAAACTGTGGAAACGCATCAACAAGTGACAGCATTTGTACGAGCTCTTTCACACTGGGGCAGGTGAGTAATGAGAGCAGGAGCTTATTCTACTTTCATGTGGCTTTCTATTTTATCAAGGTGTTTGTGGATCCTTTAACATTAGAACTTTTATTCTTGACCTTTGAATCAACAGTTGAGAGAACAATCTCAAAACAAGCTCCATTTAATAGCTGCTCTGAAGCTTTAGATTATAGCTATTTTTGTGAGACTTCTCGTCCATGTTCAGACATACTGTATATGCATGAGTATATGCTTTCCCCTCTCACCTTTTACTTGATGTTGCAATCGCATAGTATTGCTACATCACTACTGCTTTATTCTGCAGTTTGTCTATCATCACATGATATCTGGTTGGTTAGCCATCACCAGTTTGTCAGTCTGGATCTTGAAGTCCCACAGGATCTTGGCTCGGTCATTCTCAACTACCTTAGGAGGTGTCTTCCATTTTGACCTTGGGACTTCCAGCAGCCGGCATACTGGCATTCATGGAACATGGATCATGTCAGGGCCTGGTGCTGTCCAGCTCCTCATACCTGATTCTTTCTTGGATGTCGGCCATTATAATTGTTACTGGACTTGGTGTCTGAGTGTGGAGATGATGAAGACATCTCCCTGCTGACATGTCGTCCTGGCTTGTTGTACCTCATCAGTCTCTAGTTGTGATAGCAGTTACCGCTTGTGGATGTTAGAACAATGAACTAGGAGTTGTTTCTTTGTCAGTGTGATGGATTTTGAAGGATCCATATATCCCACAGTCTCTAACCGGGATTGTTTGTACATCCTAATAGTTAAATTATTTTTCAGTTTTCAGATAAGTCTGAAAAACTGGTTATTAGGAAACGAAAGGATTGTGGTGACCATGGAGGAGCTGATGTTAGTAAAGCAAGTTAGGGATGTAAACTACTACTGAAGAGAGGTTTCTTTTGGATTTTAATGTACAAATTAAATGCTTAGTAATTATACATAAAGGGGTGAATGAATATGCTGATACGTAACATGTTACTTATTTTTTATGTTACTTTCTACAGATAACTGTCAAAACCAATAAATTAAGTAACTAAAAAAAGGGCCACTTGAATGATCCAATCAATAATGATTCTGAGGTCATACTAACAGGGTTGTCCCTGCCATTATGAGGTTTAGGTGGTGAAGCCCAAAACAGTTTGTGTGCTGTGCCATGAATGTAAAATCAAGTGTAAAATTGTAACTTGAGCTTTTGAAATGCCGCTTCTAATCAGCAGCATTTATATTTTTACCAATCTGTTTATTTTTAAGGGACAATGAACATCGATCAACATCACTTTAATTGTGGCAGTTTTAGCTAAAAGGCAGATTTTCATCCCATAGCCACAAGTTAAATTAGCCATTACATTTACGAAGCAAACATGAGATAGGTATCAAATGTCTCATGTCACTCTTAGCGAGACAGTGAAAAAAACAAACGACCCTTTTAAGTATTCCTATCAGCCATAAGGATTGTCTGTAAAGCACATTTGGTGAAACTTAGAAAAATAGAACATTACTTTCTGTAGTTTCACGAGAAGTTGGACTTGAACATTTCCGTCTTGCTTGTTTGTTCAGGGTGATGCTGGCGGTCCAGTGATGTGTAAGCAGGGCGGCTCTTGGTTCCAGGCAGCAGTGTTGTCAGTTGAAAACAACAGCACCAGTCAAACACAAGCAGATCCAGTGATGGTCTTCACCAAACTCAGCCGCTTTCAGACCTTCCTGGCTCAGACAGTGGGGACGTTCTTATCTCCAGCCTCCAACACCAGCAGCACCACAGCTGCCACCAGTACTCTCACCACCAGCAGCACAACTGCCACCAATACACCTACTACCAGTGGGGGCGCTCCTGCTCACTCCCCCTTCTTCATCTTCCATCTCCTCATCTTCTCTGTGTGTCTCCACCTCTTCTTATAGATGCAACAAGCACAAAGTAATGTCAACAAGCTTGAATTTAAGAGACCCTGTAGGCTTAAAGCTGCATTAACTAATCTATGACTTGATTCTGACTCTGTTGGTGACCACTGGAGATCAAAACATGGATTATGGACGCTAACTAATTTTAGTTAGTTAACTCTTGTGCTTTTTCTTTACTTTTTAAATAAATGCTTGTGTATATGTCACAGCCTCCCTTTAATGACCCCTCCTATGTGACAAACTGTGAGTGTTTGTTTTTTTTTTTTTCTTTGTGTATTTCTGTTTTGTCTGGTTTGCTCTCTCTCTGATCAGACGCCCGTTCCCCACTGGATCCTTAAGACATCTTGTGAAGAGTTGTGAGCTCGGATTTGGTATCATCTGCCTAGCCCCTGCCCTCTGACTCCATGCTTATCACTCTACTGAATCTCTGACAGTATATACATGCTGGGATGAATATATTGCTGACCTCTTCTACATAGAACTCCAAATCCTTTAACACACTATCTATTAATATTCATTACATTTTTAAAAAGAATTCCAGACAAAAGTTTAGTATATTTAATGAAAAGGAATTAGGTAAATCAGTTTTGTCTTGTTTCAAGAGTTGTGCCCTGAGGTGAATATAACTTTAAGTTATATTCTATTATTCATTATTAATATAATAATAATAATTACATTTTTAATATAAATCTTGATGTCATTTGAACCCTAATCTCAAGCACTTCTTCTAACCACCTGCTTATTGGGCATGACCTCGTGTTGTGTTCTTTTTTTCTTTTTTCAGGCTTAGACTCTGACCCTGACTCTTGTACACCTTTTTCTGTTCTGGGCCCTTTTCTGTTCCACCAGTTCCACCAGTGGGCGCAGTTTCCCAACACATCTCCTGCCATGAGCTTCTGTGGAGCAGCCAGTTCACCCTGTCCTCTCTAACCAGGCACTTCCTCTTAAACATTCTAATGATTGCTATGATTTTTCCTATGGTCTCTTTATTATTGTATTGTATTGTTCTCCATTTGTTCTATTATTGCCAAAAGATCTTCATTGATATCTACACTGACCCTGTTTTGTTTTTTCCTAAGATTTTTTTCTACTACTAGTCCTCTTCTGGAGTCTCTACAGAAATGCCAGCAAAGCTTCCCACCAAAGGTTTGTGCTACCTCTGTTTCAAAACCTCGTTCTTCCTCTAACTCAGTTAATCTGTTGAGGAAAAACTGGATGTTTTTCTGAAGTTAGTGGTTCTTATGATGATGCTTTTCACCAGAAATATGTTTTGTCCTGGAGAGCTTAACTGCTTTACAAGTTCTGCTTAGCCATTCACTTTTAGCAGTGACTAATGTGTCTTATGTGTTACGGCTATGTCCACTGTTTCAATCCCACATTGCACTTATGGTTCATTCAATGTTGTTATCCTATTTTTTTTATTTACAGAGGGGAGGACTTCACCTCCTCTCCTCACAGCCAAGGTTATTCTTTTCACTTCATTCCTTCTTTCCTTTCCTGCTTAGAGCCCAAATCTGTGTTTGACTAATCTCCACCACAGGTTGAAATGGCTGTCCCCACCACTTTTTTAAAGCGTAATTTGTTAAAAAGAACATTCTGAAATATAGCTCGCAGTTGAACAAATGAAAATGCCCTTAGAAAGGTTTATTTTCACAATAAAAAAACATGTAGTGCAATTAAAATATAGAAGAATCAAATGTGCATTGTCCAAAAAAAGTAACTTAAGCTAAAAAAAAAAACACAAGCTACTGATTATAAGATGACCCAAAACGTGCAACACCGATCAGTAACTTTAGCAACTTCTATTTGGCCAAGTTTTCCGTTCTCTCCCTGTGAACATGACAAAAGAGGAGGGAAGACTAAATCGTGCCTACACGTGTGTTGCCTCAGCAGGGATGATATTACATGAGAAAAGTTGATCTACAGGAGAAACAGACCTGAAAGCAGCACAGAATGACTGAGAGCTGCACTGACTCAGATTCTGTTATATTTATATATTTGGAAATGTCACCTGCTACCTGAATTTTGTGTTTCCTTTTACATAAATAAAAACATTTCCACCATAAATAGGTGCAGAAAATTTCACCAGAATGCAGGAAATCAAGTGTTCAATGATCCAACACCATCCAACTGACTGGCAGGGAAACTCAGCTATTTAACCTCAGCAGGGTCGTTGGCCAGTTGGTGTTCCTACTGAACGACCATCGTTGGCATCTTCACCTGAGGCCAATAGGTTACGTTGAGTTTCCAGGGAAGTGATGAACCAGCGGTATCGATGACCCGGGCCAACGACCCACTGAGGTTAAATAGCTGAGTTTCCCTGCCAGTCAGTCAGAACTGAAGAAGTCCTTTGGATGAGGGACGAAACGTCTTCCAGTATCTTCAACCAAGTCCAGTTGCCCTTGATTGTAACCTTCGTTGGATTGGTGTTCCTGGTTGCTGTGACGACAGTCGTTACAGTCGTTAGGACTACCAGTGACCAAGACTGAACGACCATCGTTGGCATCTTCACCTGAGGCCAATAGGTTACGTTTGTTGAGTTTCCAGGGAAGTGATGAACCAGCGGTATCGATGACCCTGGCCAACGACCCACTGAGGTTAAATAGCTGAGTTTCCCTGCCAGTCAGTCAGAACTGAAGAAGTCCTTTGGATGAGGGACGAAACGTCTTCCAGTATCTTCAACCAAGTCCAGTTGCCCTTGATTGTAACCTTCGTTGGATTGGTGTTCCTGGTTGCTGTGACGACAGTCGTTACAGTCGTTAGGACTACCAGTGACCAAGACTGAACGACCATTGTTGGCATCTTCACCTGAGGCCAATAGGTTACGTTTGTTGAGTTTCCAGGGAAGTGATGAACCAGCGGTATCGATGACCCTGGCCAACGACCCACTGAGGTTAAATAGCTGAGTTTCCCTGCCAGTCAGTCAGAACTGAAGAAGTCCTTTGGATGAGGGACGAAACGTCTTCCAGTATCTTCAACCAAGTCCAGTTGCCCTTGATTTTAACCTTCGTTGGATAACTATGACCTGGATGACTGAGAATCTTCATAGACAAATGTTCAATGATCAAAATTTCCTGGGGGAGGTCCCCCCAGACCCCTCCGCTAATATCTCAGCACTGAGGATATCTTTAAAATGCTGTTTAAGAAACTTTTCGTCTTGTTCTCGTGAACCTAATATCGCATATCATGATTTCTCGCAAGCTAAGTGTCTCTTCACACCCCTAATCTGAGCCCATATGTCCTCACAACTTTTCAACACAAAGTGACACCCTTGATCTCCACAATATTCCTGTGAACAACACCAGGAATACTAATGCTGCGAAGCTCTCTCTAGTGGCCGTACAACGCGAACACATGACAAAAACGGTCACGTCTTAAAAAATAAATAGCCTGAATTTTTTTTTCGGGGGTGGTGGGTAGGGTCGATGTATATAGTAAGTTAGCTGCTTTTCACCCAGGAGACTGGCATTCAGTTCCCATGTGAAACAAGACTGATTTGTTTTTTAATTAATTTACGTTGTAGCATTAGCTATGTTAGCTTTGTGGAGTTAGAGCTTTTGCTTCACAGGGGTGTGTGCTTAAACGCAAGTTGACTGGCCGGCCGGCTGATTATCTCCCCCCCGCCAGCGGCTGGTGAGCTTCTCAACTCTGAAAACTTCTGAGCAGATTTTCGATTCGCCATCAATTTTCGTAAAACTGCAAATATTTGAAATCGAGTGAATGCACTGATGCACTCAAAATCACAAGTGTAAATATGGAAGGGTACAAATTGAGACACACCTCTAGTCTTGCATAGCAGGCCTTGATTCAGTCAGATTTAGCATGGTGAAAATAGGCCCCGTCCCTCTACTGTGCTTGGGGAAGTTGGTCAAAGGAAGTGGGCTTTCAGGGAGGGGGTCTTAAAGAGACAGGAGCTAAAACTAAGTGTTCAGAAAGAGGATGAAAAGAGGTCCAACGAAGTTTAAAGTCAAGGGCAACTGGACTTGGTTGAAGATACTGGAAGACGTTTCGTCCCTCATCCAAAGGACTTCTTCAAAGGTCCCAAGCGCCCAAGCCAGAGAGGAGGAACAGAACCAACTGAAGGGGGCACTTACAGCCTGTGGATACCCTAAATGGACCTTTGTGAAAACAGCCACAAGATCCAGGAAGAACAAAACTACAGGGGAGGAGGAAAAGAAGGTCAAACGCAACAACATTGTGATTCCATACGTGTCTGGAGTATCAGAGAAACTCAGGAGGATTTTCAACAAACATAACATCCCTGTGTTTTTTAAACCCAAGAACACACTAAGACAGATGCTGGTCCACCCCAAAGACCGCACACCCAAACACAAGAAAAGCAATCTAGTGTATGCGGTCCAATGCAGTGAGGAATGCACAGACCTGTATATTGGGGAGACTAAACAACCACTACACAAACGCATGGCTCAACACAGAAGGGCCAACTCCTCAGGTCAAGACTCTGCAGTCTACTTACATCTGAAGGACAGAGGACACTCGTTTGAGGACCACCAGGTGCACATTTTAGACAGAGAAGATGGATGGTTTGAAAGAGGTGTCAAGGAAGCATCTACACCAGGGTTGAGAAGCCGTCATTGAACAGGGGAGGGGGTCTACGCCACCACTTATCCCCCACTTACAATGCTGTCCTTTCATCACTTCCCAGGAAACTCAACAAACGTAACCTATTGACCTCAGGTGAAGATACCAACGATGGTCGTTCAGTCTTGGCCACAGGTAGTCTTAACGACTGTAACGACTGTCGTCACAGCAACCAGGAACACTAATGAACCAGCGGTATCGATGACCCGGGATAACGACCCTACTGAGGTTAAATAGCTGAGTTTCCCTGCCAGTCAGTCAGAACTGAAGAAGTCCTTTGGATGAGGGATGAAACGTCTTCCAGTATCTTCAACCAAGTCCAGTTGCCCTTGATTTTAACCTTCGTTGGATAACTATGACCTGGATGACTGAGAATCTTCATAGACATGAAAAGAGGTGCTAAAGTAATTGACAGTATGAGAAAATAAACTTTTTTCAAGTAGAAACCCTAAATACAAGTAGCAACATCAAAATATGTTTTCTACTGTACCTTTAAAAAGAATGTTTACATATTTACCATTAATTGCCAATTGACGATGATGTCTGCCTTCCTTCCCAGTCTGTAAAAAGAGGTAGAGTGTGTGAAATGTGCATCATACATACTGGTCTGATAAATTTGGTATAATGCTCCAGAGCCGAGGGTGATAGTTAGAAGTGATAGTAGTTTGCACCATATTCACTGCAGCAACTGAAGCAAAAAATGTCAGCATATGAGTTTTATCACGTGTGATCCGTAGAATAGGTTTTGTACACCTGCAATGAAGAATTTGAGACTGACATATCTGAGCCTCACAGAAACACCTGTCAGGATTGCTTTATAATGTTTCTATTATTTTTTCCACCCCATTTATGTCAATGAGGGTAGGCTACAAAAACCCCTCAATGTATAAAGTAAAGCAGTTCAAATGGAATCACAAACAGTTGAATCAACACATCTCCAAAGGTCTTTCAATAGAAACTGAACATCATAACCGTCAGAAAGGAGAATTTACTGCAGGTCTGTTGGATTAGACTGTTGCCCCAACTAACACAGTCCAATCAGAATTGTAAAGTCTTGCCTATGGTCGAATGATCGTCAAAGTTATGTCCCCGACATTGACTTGTTATGGAGTATTTTTACACTGTAGTATTGTTACTTTTACTTAAGTAAAGGATCTAAGTACATCTTCTAAAAGCGATGGATGCACAGGGATTGCGATAAAAAACTGTGACATTTGGCCTTTATGGTGCTGACATCGTTTCTGGTTCAACTTGTCCCAATTCAAGTTCATTTGTTCACAGTAATCCTGAGGCTGTCTGATCAGTTCATTCCTGAGCAGGGAGGACTCGGTGTCTCGGTCCAGCCATACGTGTAAATGGATGGATTCTGATTGGCCATTGTCTAATGTGTTTACCAGGTTGCTGCAGGGATAGGTCTGCATGTTCCTTTGTGGACGTGACCAGCTTTTTCTGCCTGGAGCAAATGACCATATTTGGAAATCCGGCTCGGAATGATACCAAGCCATTAGTAGAAAAAAAACAGTTCAAAACAGAGTGTTTGGATCAGGGGGATATCTGAGGGTTTGGCTCACACGGATTTCTTTTTAAATCCTTTTACCTCATCATTTGAAACGTTGGTCATGTTTAATATGAACATCTGTCTTAGTGCTGATTTATGACACTTTGCTGGGCTGCAAACAGGATTTTGGATGACGATGTAGCCAAAGACCAATCACTGAATAGATATTCTCAGATAAATTCACATTGAATGGTGAAAGGAGTTTATATTCAACGCACATTTAACAATAAAGAATATTCAAGAGAATACATTATGATATAGGCCTACACTTTAATAAATGAAAGATAAAAAAAGTTTCTTTATATGAGCGCCATCAAATGCGCCTACCACTCCTGTGAAGCCGGCTATTTGCATGAACTGTGTTTGCTTCTGTCGGATTACGGAGGGTGTTGTTGGGAAGTCGATGAAACGCGTGACAATGTGTTGAACTGTAGCCTAAGTAAATAATCGTTTCCATGACTATTCGGCTTATTGATGGTTATGACAGGCCAAAATAATCAGCATTGCTGCATTTGTCCTGTGGCAAAGAAACCCACTCATAACCCCACAGGGCATTGGTTTTTGAGTCCTGCAACAAAACTGCACCTGCCCCAACATGACTAGCGTCAACCTCCAATTTAAAACGCTGGTCCAGGCGTGGGGCAGAAAGAACAGGAGCAGCGCACAACAGAGTTCTCACATTGTCAAATGCCACCTGACAGAAAGCAGACCAAACAAACTTTGCTGAACCCATCAGAAGATCCGTCAAGGGTGCCACCAATGTTGAAAAGTTTTTACAGAAGGCACGATATTAACCAACCAGACCACCGGACGAACTTGCCCCTGTCCAACAACTCGACCAAGGTACGTCACCGTTGCCTTTGCAAACACACTTAGCCAAGTTCACCGTCAGATGTACCCCAGCCAAGCGACTGAACGGAGGCTCAATGTATTGAATGTGAGCAGGCCATGCATCACTAAACACAACCACGTCATCAAGATAGACGCAACCCTCCAAACCTGCTACCACCTGATTCATCAGGTGCTGGAATGTTGCAGGCGCATTATGTAGGCCAAAGCTCATCACTGTATACTCATACAGGCCAAAAGGTGTAACGAATGCTGAAATTTCCCAGGCCCACTCTGTATTATTCCAAATTTTTTCTAATTCCAGAAGCTTCTCAACCTCAAGCTGCCTTTCCTTCTCTCTATCCTGCTGACGAAGTTTTTCAATTTCCAATTGCATAACAAAAATCTCCCGCTGTTCAAATGACAAACCCGACATTTTAACCGTTTCTGCACAGACATAGGCTCCTCTGCTGCCGAGTCACTTTTCTGCAAGACCCCCTGCTCAAAGAAAGATGATAGTATTGATCTGCTATCTTGGCTAACTGCTCCTTCTTACAACCATTCATAAACGCTGCTGTAGGCGCACCAAAAAAACAAAGTCAAAGAAGCCATACCTACTGCTTACCAATCAGACAGTAACGTTAACTGCAGATACACACCGCCCCAAACAGGAACATTTCCCCCTGACTGCCTAACACAAACTACTTCTCACCCCTAGTCTTCATGCAGCTTGTGGTGGGTTTTATGCACGCAAAACCAGCAGATCTGTGGAGCAACCTGCACGTAGGCACCCAACAAAATCACACGGATGTGCCCCCGAGACAGCTTGTCTGAAAACAGCTGACACTAACCACATCGCCACAACTATGAAAACAACAAACGACTAATGACTAATCAGCAGTGCAGTGACACCAGGCACCCTGATGCACCAAAAAAGTTTTACTGCACTAATTTTTAGACGAGCCCCCATTTGTTATGACCTGGCTCAAAAGGGAGACACACCAAGGTAACCGGTTAACATATGTTTATTTAACGAAAGTAAGCCAAATCAATATTTATGGTTACTTCAAATTAACATAATTAGACAGAGAGAGAGACACCACACCCACTCATAACCCCACAGGGCATCACAGTCAGCACATTTAATCCACATTTTGTGCGTGGTAGGTTAGTTTTGTTTAATGGAATTTGATTAAAATAAAAACAGAATATCACCTGACTTATTCTGTATTGTTAGAAAGTGTTAAAAGTGATTAAATAAGCTTTGTGCTGTTATTTTACTTATTTTACTGCTTTTGAAATGTGTATTCAATTCTGAAATGTTTTCACATTTAATCTGTCAGTTTGAGTAAGTATCTTTATACTTTTTAAATGACGATTTCCATGTTGTTATTTAATTGTCTCTCTTCTTGTGGTGTTCTGTTCAAACTATTGTGGTTTTAATGTTTTAATTGTTACAGGCTCTGGTCCAAGATATATTTAACTTAAAGATGTTGTTCTCTAAATAAAACACATGCAGCCAATGTGCCACACTAAATTAAGGTTTGTGAAATCATGGCTGTATTTTTGCCCTTTTTTGTCTGACGCTGGGACTTTATGGCACCACTTTGGTCCACACTGAAGCATTTCAGCAACAATTGGATGTATTGTGATGAAATGGGGCATGAAGTGTAATGAGCACCTCTGACAGAGGAATTTGTAGTAGTAGAAAAAAGTCACATGTGTACCAGTAAATTTGAAGTCACAGAGAAAAATACTTTTTACACCTGCTTATTTAGCATTGATTGAGTTATCAGTCACAGTGGGTGTGGTTAATTTTAGTTTTGGTAATCAAAGTACATTTAACTGATAATACTAATGTACTTTTATTTAGAAGTGCAGTAGGATTATGAATAGAGGATTTTAACTTCTAATGGAGAATTTCTTTATTATAGTATTGGTACTTTTACTAAAGTAAAGGATCTAGTATTCCTTCCGAAAGTGATGGATGCACATGGGGACTGACATAAAAACTCTGACATTTGGCCTTTATGGTGCTGACATCATTCCCTGGTTCATCTTTTTCCAATTCAAGTTCATTTGATGGCTGTCTGATCAGTTCATTCCTGAGCAGGGAGGACTCCTCAGTGTCTCGGTCCAGTTGTCAGTGTAAATGGTTGGAGATAAAAGGTGAATCCATTTCAGTCAGCAGCTCTGCATCACCTACAAAAACAGATCCGGGGTGAACATTTCCTTCATACCTTCATGATGAAGCCTCTTGAAGATACAAAAGCTCATTATTTGAAACATCCGTGTGCAGGATCCTACCCAACAGGATATACTGCAGTTCCACCTCAACATTAAAAAGCTGCTTACAACTTAATACATCACTAATAATAACCCAATAATATAATCTACTGTTGTGACTGTGCATAATGAGTAGCCTACATTAACTTTTGATTGCATTTTAGTATTTTTAGTATAAAGTTATTCTGTTACTGCCATCAGACGGCCTCCCTCTGTAAAGTTAAAAAGTACTGAACAGTAAACTACTACTATCCCGCTTTCGCAAGTTGAAGGCTGTATTAAAGTTGCTGCTGGCAGGTTTTTTCTGCCATTGTTCACTATCTTTAAATTTGACTCTTTCATACCAAATTATTCAGTAGGCGCTGGTGATATGGATGAAGCCCTCTATCACGGTATGTGTATCATGATATCTACAATGTATATGCTGATACATTTTCTGGAAGATTAATTGAGTTAATGGATGAACTAATTTATTGGCCAATCTAGGAATTTAAAAACCTGACAAATCAAGGTATTTCTAGAAACTCAAGGGATTCAATGTGACCATAAAACAGTTCTGCTCATTGACTTGCAACATTGCCCTCAATGGTCTAATTCCCAAGGAGATATTAAAGCATTAAATACCACATTACATTAAGACGCTCCCTGTAAACTACTATTATAATAATATTATATACATTACACAAAGTACAAAATTGTTAATATCTCTGTACTTAATGAAGAGCCAGTTTGGGGTCGAAACATTGTTCTTTTTCTAATGTAATGAAACAGTTATTTCAAAGGGAGCGTTCTTCAGAGCTGTTTATGAGTACATGAACGAGAAAGTTGTGTGTGTGTGTTTAGCTACACGATTGCTTAGATAACACAGTTAAATCTCTGAACTTTGACAGATCGCCTCACAGATTATATTGTCACATCACACAATCCCAGTTCCAGTGTTTAAATTTGTCACAGAATGATTTAGAGGCTTTTTGTTTGATATCTTTTATTTTTAAGAAATATTGAAATTGACTGCAGCTTTCAGTTTTCATATCAACATTTTTTAAATTGTCACCGAACACTAAAACTCAACATAAAACTAAAAAAACATTTCAACACCGCCTGTTGTGTTGTGTAATTGTGAATATAAGGCTTTTTGTATATCTTTTTATTTTTGAAGAAACTGACTGCAGCTTTGTTTCACAGTTGTTTCATTTTCACTTTAAACCAGTGTGATCAAACTAAGACGTGGTTTTCTTAAAGATCAGGGCTGGTGTTTGTTTGTCTGACTTCCTGTCTGTGGCCATCAGCTCCAGGTGGCTCCTGCTGAAGACATAAATCTGTAAAAACAGCTCACAAATATATAGTTTCATTTTTAAATAAAATTCAGTAATTTCCTAAAACAGCTGCTCACTGTGGTTTATCAAACATTACAGGAGGGGATTGTGCATTTGTTGGGGTTTTCAGCTGTGGATTAATCCACATTTTGTGTGTGGTAGGTTAGTTTTGTTTTATTGGGGAATACTGTTTAATGGAATTTGACTAAAATAAAAACAGATTATCACCAGTCGTATGTTAGAAAATGTTGTACATGTAAAAATGATATTTAAGACATTCTGTTTTTTTAAAATTTGCATTAATGTTTTACATTTTGATCCATCAAATCTTTGGTTCCTTTGGCTTCAGCTATTTTCTAATGTGAGAGACTTTTAACTTTATAAATTACATTTTACTTATTGTTATTCTGTTTACTGTGTTATTAATTCTGTTCAAATAATTGTGCTTTTAATGTTTTAATGGTTACAGGCTCTCCCCAAAGAAGCCTTTAAGATGTTGTTTTCTATACAAAAACACATGCAGCCAACGTGCCTCAGTAAAAACAGGTTTGTGAACAGGTTTCTGTTTTATGCCCTACTGACGCTGTGACGCTCCACCACTTTTGTGAGCATTTGTTTACAGTCTTTAAAGTACAGAGTTTGTAAGAAGTGCTGTAATGTGTTCCAGATTCAAAAAGAAAATAGTAACGGTTTAAAAAAAAAATCTCCTTACCGTAAAACGTAAAACCAGCCCATCAAGCAAGCAACTCTGTGAGTCAGGTAATCAGTCACAGTGGGCGTGGCTACTAGTTTTGATAACTTAAGTACATTTAACTGATAATACTAAGCATCATCTAAGTACTTATAATATTTCCATCATACTTCTTACTTCATGATGAATCTGGAAAAAGCTGTATCATTATTGGAAACATGTGCAGGGTTCTTCCCAGCAGGATATAAAGAAGTTGAAATTAGCTCCACCTCATCCATCTACAACATTTTAATTCTGCTTACATCTTAATACATTAATAATGGAATTTAGTGCATTTTACTAGTAGGTATTCTGTGGCAGTTCCCATCACAGGGGCCGGGGTCATCACTCTTTAATCCTCAGAAATTTTGCTTAAAAAGTTGAGTGGCCACATTCCCAATCTTAAAATTGGGAATGTGGACACTCAACTTTGATTGGCTTGGATGAAAAGCTATGCCAGTTATCACGATGGTGATGCCAGTTATCACAATGGTGATGCCAGTTATCATGATCAGATCAGTGTGATCAGCACACTAGCCAACCTCCAGACATCATAGCCTAAATTGGTAGACCAAACCTGACTTGGTATCTGGGAGTGAAGCTTATCGTTTAACAAAGAAGGGAAGGGGACACTTATTTGGAGTGGGGTTTGGGGCACTCTCCCAGAAATTCTTGAGCATTAAACACCTAATTTTACAAAAGAAAAGCGTGGTAACTTCATGGACAGTCAGCAAGTTTTAACTACTTTATGTTCAATCAGCTGTTTTTTTTTTTTTTACTGCTTTAACTTGTTTTAAGTACTTTATATTCAGTTAGCTAGTTTAATTAGCAAATTTTAACAACTTTATATACAGTTATATCTGCAAATATACAGTTGAATCTGGGGGGTCGGGAGATGATTAATGGGAGAGGAAAGATAAAAAATCTAAGTTATGATAATCAAATCTGAATTTTCTCCAATTTATGACTTTAAAAAATAAATTGTCCTCTTTGGGCCTCACAGTTATTGAAATGAAACCATGTGAGAACTTTAGAGGGGAAATGTCTGGTGGAACTGATAACAATTCAGAGACTGAATGGTGACAAAGAGACTAAATTCAGATTTCAGTAAGGGTTCACAAAACAAAAAAGTTGATTCACCGCAAAAAGTATATTTTAATGTTTGTTTTTAGTGTAAAATCTTAATCTAACAAAGTTACTAGTTACTACAGGTGTTGAATAAATGTAAAAGGTTCAACATTTCCCTCTAAAAGTTAGTAAATCTGATATTCAATATAGTAGCACGAAATGGAAATACTCAAGTACTCAAGTATTGTAGGACAAAGTGTAGAAAGTGGAAGTGTAGTGTTAGCTGTAAAACAGTGAGATGTTGTATGTCCCATGCTGTGCACAGGTGATAGTTGAGGGGTTGGGTGTATAACTGGACAGGTGTGTTGGAGGTAGACAGAAAGGGAAAGAGACAGAGGGAGGGGTGAAGAAGGTTATTTATGCCGTTGCAGATCTAATGGTATGTACTTTCAGTTATGGCTTTGTACAAAGTGATCTGTGCGGCGACTCTGCTGACTCTCCTGACACAAGGTAAGAACCCTCCTCACTGCGCACACCTGAATCAATCATGTTTGAGATCTGATGACTGCTGTCTGAGGAGGAAGTAGAATCTTTTAGATAATTAAGAGTAGTTTTTAGAGTAAAATTGTATCAGATCCTGCATTCAAATTAAACTTTACAAAACTGTAGCAATAAAATATACAAAAAGCAAAGTGCTCGGTGGATCCTGTCACACTGAGTCAAATGTGCATGAATACAATTTATAATTAGGAGAGAAGAAGAAATAAAGTAAGATAACTCTTGTCCTGCAAAGTGAGCAGTAACTATGGTCATCAGATAAACGTAGCAGAGCCTGATTTAAAGCGAGCATGAAACATACTCAAAATCTTCCACTTGCAGAACCTGCTTAAACAAATATGAAATAGTTTTAAGTTGATCCAGAGCTGAGATGTGCTAGTAAGTATGATTATAAGTTAATTTAAATGATTAACAATCTCCCCCTTTTTATACCTCCTTCAACTAATTCCAAAGAGGTTTGGCATTAATTAGTTTATTTGAATGAATATGTGGTTTGCAGAAACTAACTTAATGTGACAAAAACCATTCAGTCGATCCAGGAAACAGAGTCAATGAATTGTGAAAAAAATAAGATTAACATGAAGGTGACATGTGAATGAGATAAGTCACTATAATGGGTATAGTTGTATAATTTACCTACACACTTTTTTGTTAACCGCTGCAGAAACTCGCCCACTCGCTCACCTCACTTTGCTGATACAAGATGCATGAAATGTATGGCATGCACATGTACGTGCTGCTTTAAATAGAGGAGGCAGGCTTTAAGTTGTTGATGTCGACATGAGCAGCAACGTTTTTTCATTTACCCAGAGAAAGATCTGGCTTGTGGTTACCAGTCTCCTCCTCCAACCTGTTTACCCCTATTTCCAGGAAAAACGTCTAGAATAACACACCCGAAATGAATCAGGATTAACTCTTAAACCATTAGGCCTAGATGCATAATTCTCCTTTTATCAGAAGCCAAGTAAGGAATATTAATCCAGTGTTAATGAACTTATTTATGTTGCCATTACAATGTAAATAGAGATGCAATAAAGGAAAACATGACATTTTAATCCTAGTACAAAATCAATATTTCAAAGCCCATATCACCATCATAACCATCATCTTGCAGATTATAATGCAACTGAATATCTTCTACTAAACCTGGACTACAATTGTAACTGTACATTGTGATGAAATTAAACTAAAATACAAAAATAAGGATACAATTTATAAAGATAAACCTAGGCGGTGTCCATCTTTTGGCCATATTTACTGGTTTACATGTTGACTTTTTCTTCAAAACACTTTATTTTCATACAACCATATTAAAAATAACATGAATAGATTAATAAATACAATGAATATTGATCAATATTCCTACAGCTGAAGAACTGTTTACAGCAGATGGGTTTCAGGTTAACATGGAACCTTTTGTTACTGAATGTGCCGCAATTTGTGGAAAATGAGGATTTATTTTAGATTAAAGTTTGCAAATCTCCAGAATGATTTAACAAAAAGTTAAAACAGAGTCAATATACACAAAAAAAATCTTTATTTTTATATGATTTTATAGTATTTACTAATATTTTGAGTAATGAAGTGTTGCACGCTTACTCAAGAAAGAAAGTTTTACAAACATTTCTGCCCTCTATCAGAACAGAGAGATCAGCAGGTTTAGGGGACCTCTGCAGTGGTGATGAGGCAGAGACATGGTTCAATTTATTCATCCTTAAAAACATGGAAAATATAAACATACATGTGGTCCTGATCAAGCAAACATAGGAAAAAAAATATCCACAATATAACCTTCGATAAAAACAACATAAAAACCTTATTTCATAATAAATAACTGCATAAAAACAATACATCCACAAAACATAAAGCAGACTAAGGTTAAAATAAATTAAAATCCCAGTTTACCTCTATATAAAGTTGTGGTTGTGCTGTAAACATGCGTTCACTTACTGAAGTCCATTTGAACCTAATGCGGTCACTTACATACTTAAAAAGCCTGATTGTTCATTATTGAAACCCATATTTACATTTATTGTTAGGCTGCGACCTCTAGTGGTCATAGGACTGTAGTAAAGGAAGTCAGCACACACTAACATTTGAGTATTGGAGCTTGTCTTGGTCATAATTGTTTCTGAGAATAATGAAACCAACTGCAAAATCCTTTTCTGTAACTTGGAAAATAATTTTCCAGTCTGCCAGCTGAGAGAGAACAGGGTTAAAAAATTTAAAAACTATTTGTGTTTGAATGAACAATGATTTAGTTATAAATGTTAGAGATAATCACAACTTAATTAAATATCCAATGTCAATATAGCATGAGAGATCAGTTAATACAAAATTGTTGTTTCAAATATTTGTTTTCTATTTTCAGAGTCTCACTCACAACTAGATGGTAAGTCAAAGTTTCTATGTTCACTTTTTTTACTTCCTGTCTGTCCGTCATTTAAGACGTTTTAAACATGTTTTTGGGAGGTTTATAGTTTTATTATTGTGACTATTAACCCCGTATTGTTCACTCTGTGTCTTTACGGTCTCTCTCCTCAGTGTGTGGTCGGCCTCCGCTCAACACCAAGATTGTTGGAGGACAGGAGGCCTCTGCAGGCAGCTGGCCCTGGCTGGTCGATCTGCGATTCTCTGAGGTCCACTTATGTGGAGGATCCCTCATTAACAATCAATGGGTGCTGACTTCCGCTCAGTGCTGCTCAAGGTAAACAGTGAGGGTCAAGCCGCGCCAAAAAAACAAAATGCCACATAGTGGCATAAAAACACTATCTGAAGAAGTGGATCCCAACCCGGGGGTTGCAGGATAAATAAGATGGGTCTTGATATGATAATCAAAATCTGTTCTGACCTGTGAGGATGGGTCGGAAGCAGACAATGCTCCATTTTGAGGGGTCACCAGCCAAAAAGGTTGGGAACAAGAGCCCCACTGGTGTGACGGGGGAACAGACATATTCTGGTTAAAACAGCTATAATTTTTATTTTCATAAGAACAAATGTAAAACTGTGTGAAACCACTGTGATAAAGTGAATGGTGTCTCTGAAAAGTATAAGCTGATCTGCAGCTCCCCTCAGCTTTATGGATATTTATATTGAATTTCAGCTCATTGTTTATCTATCCAGCCACAATTTTACTGTTCTGATTCACTCTCAGCGCTCTTATAGCGTAATTTTCAGAGAAAAAGCTGTAAAAAGCCACTGAATGCTACCTGCTCAGCAGCAAACAGCAGACGAACACAGAGACGAGTTGGTGAAAGTAGTGGACCATTTAGCTGCTAAAGAGACAGATATTTATATCAGGTAAAAAAAACAAAAACTACTTTGACACTCAAGAGGTAACAGAAACTAATGTTTCAGGAAAAAAACACATGCTCTTTTACTTACTGTACTTTTAAATCACTTAATTTGTTCCTTAAACTTAATCTCTACAAACAGATATCCTCATATGAATGCAGAATCTGTAGGCAAGATACAGGTTTTGGGTATCGGAAGAGTTCTGGTTTCCATTTGTAATCCAACTAGTATTAATCTCAACTGTAAAAACAGTTTGGGACTGAGACACAGGGTTAGACCTCATATTTTGGCTGGGGAAAATATATTGTTTTGCTGTAAAAAACTACCTTGGATGAAATTGGGCATTTGTGGTGTGCCATTACGCGTTGTGAAATGCTGTGCGGGGACCGCTTTATTAGTTCTCTGGGCAGCTGGTTCTGTGCTTGGTGGTACCATATGGACCCAGCGTGGCACTGACTAACCCACTAGTGACAGCCTATTCAATTCAATTTTATTTATATAGCGCCAAGTCACAACAACAGTTATCTCACAGCGCTTTTCATAAAAGAGCAGGTCTAGACCGTACTCTGTTATTTACAGAAGCCCAACAATACCCACCAAGAGCAGCACTAGGCGACAGAGGCAAGGAAAAACTTCCTTTTAAGAGGCAGAAACCTCGAGCAGAACCATGGCTCAGGGTGGGCGGCCATCTGCCTCGACCGGTTGGGGTGAAGGAGAGAGAGGGCGAAGCCTGTACAAAATAGAATGATGTTATTTTCTGTAGCATAGGCGCAGCCCTCTAAGCTGTGGGCCTCACTAGTGCCCAGAATGGCTGAAGAAAAAAAGTGTTTTGGGAGCCAATGGTCAGGTCTCACTCCCATTGATACACAAGGTAAGATCATGGTTGTGGCCGTAGACAAAGCGGTCTTCAGTGCTGAAAGTGCAGGACACAGCCTATAGTGACAGCCTTAGAGGGCTGCCCCTATACTCATAAAAACTGGAGTTACAGCACGTAACTATCTTTTTTCCCGCATCATTTTGAGACAGGATGTGCCTTATTTTTGCAGAACTACATGGGTGAAAAAGGTGGTCCTTGTTCAATTTGTTTAAAGTGGAAGTTAAAAGGACATGTCCTGATCAAAGATAACTAAGAGATTCCCTACAGTGGTGCTGGAGGCCAGAGCAATGCCATTAGATAATGCATCTCGGAGGTGTTTGGGACCAAGCACATTAAGTTGTCTGAGTTTAGCACCGATTTTTGAGATTTTGACTCTAACACATTTAACTGGGTTGAGTTTAGAGCAGCAAAACTGCATTACTAACACACAAACACCGGAAATGAGTCAATTCACTTACCGCAGCTCATCAGCACACAGGGAATGATTTTTAATTTACTGAGGATACTGTTAGTTTCAGTGCGTGGGCTGAACGCTGGTAACAAGATCTTGGACTCAAAAGCAGACACGGAGATAAAACAGGTAGAGAATTACACACACAGGTGAAAACACTGAGATAATCAGACAAGCACAGGAAGTAAAACATGACAACACTACAAGCAGACTTAACTACAAACTAAAACAGGAAGTAAAGCTCACTGAATACAAATTGATACAAATGACTAACTTGTGGGAAAGATATCTTCCTGTTGCTAGGAAGCTCCATACATACAAGACTAGATATGGTCTTAAAATGGACTTGCTCAAGCTCTCTTGACTACAGTTCTGCTTTTGATGTCTTTGCATCGTTTTGTTTCTCTTCTCATTACAGCGAAGGTGTAGGCCCAGACAATCTGACTGTGGTTCTGGGTCTCCAGAATCAACAGGGATCAGGCTCCAGCCAAGTGTCTCAGACAGTTACACAGATCATTGTTAATCCCAACCATATCTCTGGAAGTTTTGACAATGACATCTGTCTCGTGAAGCTCTCCTCACCGGTAAATTTCACGAACTACATCCAGCCCGTCTGCCTGGCAGCGCAAGGCAGCACCTTCTACAACGGAACCGACTCCTGGCTTAGCGGCTGGGGCGACACTGCAACTAATGGTGGGTCTATTCAAAACAAAAACAAAAATACAAGGTCAATATTTGGGTTAAAACATAAAAAGAAAAGTATACTTCCATTATTCCATGCACTTTACAGCCTAATATACTGTACATGGTTATTTTAGACACCAACATTTTCAATGTCAAAGATTGATCACTGCTTCCATCACATAAATTAAACGCTTTTGTGGCACAGAAGTGATCAGCTGAACTCACAGAGCCTCCGGCTGCAGCTGCTTCAGGTGTAGTTGGTTTGATCAGCCTCTCTTTTCCTCTGTTTGTGTGTCTGAAGTTTTGTTAAGTGACTTGTTTAAACAGACTCCTTTCTCGTTTTATACTTGTGACTGTAGTTTTTTCTATAGGAAAAACACTTAACAAGATAACGAGATTGTCGGCGTTCACTTCACTTCACCTGTCAGTGGTCATAATGTTATGGCTGATCGGCGGAAATGTCCAGTAAATAGTGAAGCAAAAATCCAGCAAGCAAAAAGGTCGATGAAAAAGAGGATTGCAAACAGGCAGATCACAAACAGGTTGAACTGACAATAGGAAAGAAAAGGGACCAGGTATATGTAACCTCGTAGCCATGGGTGGGCCCAATCAGAGAACTTCCTTTTTTACTGATCAATCATCCAGTGCAGTCAACAAATTTAGTTTCTTCCTTCTTTTTTGCTATTTGATGATGATAGGTCAGATATTTTGAGTGGAAGTGTATTTGCTCAAATTTGTCACAAAAAGACTTTGTGAGGAGCAGGGGTAAGAGATTTCTGCTCAAGTTCAGCCACCATTTTCATCCCAGATACCTACTCCTGCGCCAATTTCTCCGCAACAATTTCCAAGTAGTCGCCATACACTAATTTAGACTTTCCACCGACAGCAGCACCACTTGAGTTTCTAACCACGGCATCAACCAATCCATGTCAAAGTACAGGTAGGCCTAAGTACAGTGCTGAGGAAGTACCAGTCCCATC
Organism: Micropterus salmoides; assembly: GCF_014851395.1. NCBI lineage: Eukaryota > Metazoa > Chordata > Actinopteri > Centrarchiformes > Centrarchidae > Micropterus > Micropterus salmoides. The sequence goes on along the minus strand of NW_024040041.1, from coordinate 32,090,691 downwards.
AGACCTTTCCAGTATACAGCACACACAGTTTAACACCCAGTAGCACATGTGTGCTCCACGGCGGCCTGTAAGATCCACCAAATCCCTTGAAAAAGCACTTATTATTCACCTAATTGAATGGTAGCCGACGAGCCATGGCTTTTAAACAAAATCCACAACAAGCTTTGCAACTCCCTCCTCCTGTTCTTTTGTCTCCTCTTGCAACCAATTTTATGTTTGGGTAGCATGACTGCTAGCTTTGCGTTTCAACTAGCGGGAGTCTTGTCACAGGAACAAATAGAAACTTAAGATCGGGCAACATATACACATTTTACCCAGCAATCATCATTGCACATGTAGGCTTAGTGACACAAATACCAAAGAAAATAAGAAAATATTTATTGTTTGCTACAGACTGTCCGTCAGTGGGCCTTTCCAAAACTGCTTGCTCCTCCCTCTCTCTACCTACTTCCACTCCGTTGGCGCGTTCATGCGGAGGGTCCTCCACATTGAGTACAATCCGAAACCAATGAGGGTGGAGTGGTAGTGGGTTGTTAAACCCTCCAATGCTGACTGAGCACCGATGTCAGCTTGTTGAAGGTGTGTAACACCCTTTGCTGCACGATGGGAGACCTTTCTTTCAAATGTGAGTTCCGTGTGACTTCGCCGATTAACTTTCCAAAACTACTTCCTAACAACATTCCTATTCACATTTTAACAACGTCCAAAGGTTATATTGTGTTTAATAAAAAAACACTCTTGTCTGATAAGACAATACAAACGTTTTTATTGAATCATAGGCTATTCATCTCATAAAAAAATCTTCAGCCAAAACAAAATAGCCTACAGTAAACGACAGAATAATAGAACATGGCACAACTAGATACACAGGGGGACCACGTAACAAGCAACAAGGGCATTAAAGAAAAATAATTAAGTCTTTATAAATTTTAACTTTTAAATTCTTCAGAATATATAATAATTCAATATAATGTTTGATTCATTTGTGAATGTAATTTTTTTTCATATAAGATAAATGGGTTCAAATATAGACTTTTATTTTACAATGAATATCAATCTTTTCATGAAATAATATACTATTTCTTCATCTCCTCTAATCTTAAAGAAATATTCTAAATCTAACCTCAATAATTTGGTTCATAAACAAACACAAAAGAAATGATTTCAGTTTCGTTATTGCAAAAAACAAAGTTTTCCTCAACATCAGTCCTGAATCTTCATACAACTGTTTCATACGTATTACGGAAGTAAGGAACGTCAGATCCTATTTAGGCTGGGGAGAGGGTAGTTTGTTCGAAAGTCGGCCGCTGTATTTAAACCCCACGCGGGTTAGAGAGCTCGATTTCGCTCCAACCAGAGTTCATTCTGTAATGGAGTGGAAGTGACGAGGGTCTAGTTTTCGAAAAGGCCCTATAACTCCGTCCTTGGCAAGAGACTGATGAAACTGTGAGAGGGGTGAGTGTGAAGTAGAGGCGCTGTTGGGCTTTCTTCGCCACTGATGCAGCGTTCATTGTCCAGGAGAAGTCCTCTGTAATGTGCACACCCAAACATTTGACACTGCTAACGCTCTCCACAGTAGAACCATTGATGCTCAGCGGGGATGTTGTGTGTGTGTGTTCTCCTGAAGTCAATTACAAATATCTTTTGTGCTTTCCACATTTAAGAAGAGATTGTTGTCGCTGCATCATGTGGCCAGTTTTTCCACCTCATTCCTGTAGTTTGTCCCATCATTGTAGTTGATGAAACCCATAGTTGTGTCTTACGCAAACCTAATGAACACGTTGGTGTTGTAATTTGATGTATAGTCATGAGTCATATGCCTCACTTATGTTTGACACATCTTAATTCTGCATTTTTGTACTCCCTCACCAATTCACCTCCCATTTAAAGGTATTATAAGATGTAAGGAGGTATGCTATGACAATCCTGTCACAAAATTGGAATTATGTGGGTGGGCTGCCACTTGTGTTGTTTACTAAATTGAATTTGTGTCTCTTTAGTGTCCTCAAATTCCCCAGGAAACCTAACAGAGTTGGAGCTGTTGATTCTGGGGAACAGACAGTGTAATTGTAGCTTTGGAAGGGGCTTACTCACAAGCAACATGATTTGCGCCGGGTTAAATGCTGGAGGGCAGGTCTCCTGTCAGGTGATAATTTTTATGCCTTCGTTTGCGTCAGATTTTACCTTTTGCAAAGATTCCTTCTCCTAAATTTTTCTCTCTCTTTAAAGGGGGATTTAGGAGGTCCATTGGTGAGCAAGCAGGGCGGTCGCTGGATCCAGGAGGGAATTGTGACTCTGGGAAATGACTGTACTGGGCCTAATTTCCCAGCATTGTTCGCCAGAGTTTCCCAGTATCAGTCCTGGATCAACAGCCAGATCACCAGCAACCAGCCAGGCTTCCTCACCTTCATGTCCAATGGGACTGACAGTGACCTCAGCTTCACCTGTCCTGTTCCGCCACCAACAACCACAGCCCCACGTAAGTGCCTGCCAAGCCCAGACTTTGTAAACACTGATTACTAACCCTACATTTCTTGTTGGAAAGTTTTCTTCCACACAGTATAACAGTTTCATACATATTCTATATCAGCTTGTTCCAGCTCTTCATTGAAGCAGATGACACTGAGGGAAATATTCAAATTATAGACCACATATTGTTTTATGGCTGCATCATTCCATCAAGCTTAAATATCCTAGATGTTTTGTGTATAATTTTGTCCAAATGTCCCCAAATATTTAGTGTGACTTCTTTGGTGTGTTTGGAAACATTGAGATATCCACTATAATTTAGAATAAAGCTCTGTGGTTTGAACAAAGTTTGACTAAACTATGTGATGTTGTGATGGTGGGTCGTCAGTATCTGGTGTGAGATTAAAAGGCTTTACTTAAAATTTTTTTTTTGACTATCTACCTTTTGTTCTTCTCTCCAGCTGTGGTCTGTGGCCAAGCCCCACTGAATTCACGTATTTTGGGAGGAAGCTCTGTGGCGACAGCTGGTGTTTGGCCATCGATGGCGAGCCTACGAAACAATGGAAGTCATGTGTGCGGCGGGACTCTGGTGGCTTTAGACTTTGTGTTGAGCGACGCCAACTGCTTCTCAAGGTGAGAAACCTGGAGTCTGGAGTGGAACCTGATGTCCTGGATGGCATGAAGTCTGTCTAATGTTTGAGCCATTTAAGAACAGAAGGAAATGTTTTTTAAACACTCAATAGGAACAAGACCAGGTTCAGACTGCAGGCTAAAGAGACCCAAATCCAATTTTTTTGCCCATATGTGACCCAGATCTGATCTTTTTATGACAGGGTGAACAGGCCAAGTCACATGGAATCTGATCTTTTTCTGGTCCAATTTTGGCCTCGTGTGTGGGCCAAATCCGATACAGATCGGATCTTTTTAAATGCGACCTCAGTCTGGATTCTCAGGTCGGAATTGATGCGACTTTGACGTCACTCTAGAGCAGCTGTTCTGCTGTAGATGGAGTCGTGGTGAATGAAAAAGCTCCACAAAAGCCATTATTACACATGTTGCTCTCTTCCTCCTCTACCTCGCTATCATCTCACAAAGATGCGAGCTTTCTTCTGAGTTGTGTGCATGCTATTTGTCCGAGCGGACACAGTGGGGAGAGAGAGGGGAGGGAGTGAGTTGTGGGGCAGCGCCAGAAACCGTAATGAAAAGAACAGAAAGTTGTGAACACTTGTCATAATTCAGGTGAAATGTGACCCGTGAGTGGACAATGAATGTCAGTTCTTCTGACAACATCTAGTAGATGCTGAGATGTTGCACTGGATCAGTAGAAACTTTTCATCAGTGCTATTTTGCAGCATCTGTTGGCGTCACTTGGGCATTGTTTTGAACACACTTTTTCATTTGTATGCTCTTATTCACGGATTTTTCCAAAACTGTTTTATCAAAATTTACATGACATGTGTTTACATTAGGCCTTTAACTTAAAAGTGTTCATTCTTTTAGACAGTTAAATTTACTCTTTACTCTAAGACACAATTATATCTTAATGTTTACATTATTAAAAGTTAGGAGTGTCTGATTACATTTTAGCTGAGAGCCACAGACAGGAGGTGAGAACTTACTGAGAGATGGATGTTGTTGGTTTGAGTCTGACCATCAGATTTATTGTTAATGAGAAACAGTCCAAGAAGCTGAATCTGTAAAGGTTCAACCAGAGATTTTAAAGTTTTGATTTCTCCTCAGTCCTTATTCAGTTCATTTTATCTCCCACAGTTCACCCATAGCGTCTGAATGGACTGTCGTTTTGGGTCGTTTGAATCAGAATGGATCCAACCCCTTTGAGGTGACACTGAAAGTGACAAATATCACTCTGAGCAACTTCACTGGGTCTAATGTAGCAGTGCTGCGTCTGGCAACCAGACCCACCCTGTCCAACCACATCCAGCCCATCTGCCTGGACAACGGACAAACCTTCACTGTGGGCTCGACGTGCTGGGCTGCTGGCTGGAGCGCCGGGCAAGGAGGGGGTGAGTCCATAACACAGTTTGACGCAGTAATGCTAACTCTGCACCATTTCACCTCTTTAGATTAAACATTTAGACTGTTGCTTATTGGTTTTAGCACTAACAAATTGGTAAATGTGTATTTGCCCATTTAGTTTAGGTTTCTGCCATCTGGGCCTGATTCACATGTTTCACTTACTATATACTAATTACTATAAATTATTTTATCATTTTCTTATTTTTAGTTCTGCAGGAGGTCCAGACCTCGGTGGTAAACTGTGGAAACGCGTCAACAAGTGACAGCATTTGTACGAGCTCTTTCACTCTAGCGCAGGTGAGTAATGAGAGCAGGAGATTATTATACTTTCATGTTTCTCTTTGTTTTATCAAGGTGTTTTTATATCCTTGAACATTAGAGACTTGTTTTTTTAAAACATAAATATTATCCTAATTATATAGAACAGATGAAATAAAACATCCTAAATAGGATTTGGGAAAAGAAAAAAAGAAGAAGAAACTTGAGTTTATTCTTGACCTTGTAAATAACTGTTGAATAAACTCAAATCTCAAAACAAGCTCCTGCTGCTCTAACACTTCTAGATACTACTGCTACTACTAGATCGTATTGATTTTATTTGAGATCAGAAGGACGTCTCGTCCATGTTCAGATATACAGTATAAACACTCTATTAGGTACATCTTGCTAGTACCTAGTTGGACCCCTTTTGCCTTCAGAACTGCTGTAATTCTTCATGGCATACTTTCAACAAGGTGGTGGAAACCTTCCTCAGAGACTTTGGTCCATATTGACATGATAGCGTCACAAAGTTGCTGCAGATTTGTCGGCTGCACATCCATGATGCGAATCTCCCGTTCCGCCACATCCCAAAGGTGCTCTGTTGTATTGAGATCTGGTGACTGTGGAGACCGCTGGAGTCCAGTGAACTCATTGTCATGTTCAAGAAACCAGTTTGAGATGATAAACTAAAATGTACAGCTCTGACTTGTACACAGACTGTACATCCTGATCCTGCTTGGTAAATATACAGAACGATGTTAATAAATATGCTTGTTCTTATAATTTGCCTATTTTTCATTTCCACAGATAAATGTCAAAAGAGTAAATTAATTACATTAAAACAGAATGATCCTATCAATAATAATTCCCTGCCATTATGAGATTTAAGTGGTGAAGCCCAAAACAGGTTGGGTGATGTGCCATGAATGTAAAATCATTGTGGAGCATCAAAACTAACTGGATGACATTTTCCAGATCTCTATTGTAATTCCTCCCCAGACAAATTCTTTATCATTTGCATATGTTTTTGCAGGGCGAAACGAAGGTCACTCCAGCTCCGCTGCTACAACTCCACAACACCATAGAGGAAACACTAATATATATATTTTTTATTATTATTACTACTACTACTAGTACTATGTGATATCCTTTTTGTTTAATCCATAAAAAAACTGAAGCGTAACCTGAGCTTTATAAGTGGATTTTAATTACTTTGGACAGAAGCCAACTTTCCCTGTTTCCATGCTTTATGCTAAGCTAAGCTAATCAGCTTTTGGCTGTAGCTATATATTTATTTTATTTCATCAATTTATTGATATCAGCCATAAGGAAGTATTGTCTGTAAAGCACGCTTGGTGAAACTAATAACAGTATTTTACATAAATTTGGACTTGAACATATCTGTTTTTCTTGTTTGTTCAGGGTGATGCTGGCGGTCCAATGATGTGTAAGCTGGGCGGCTCTTGGTTCCAGGCAGCAGTGTTGTCAGTTCAAAACAACAGCACCAGTCAAACACGAGCAGATCCAGTGATGGTCTTCACCAAACTCAGCCGCTTTCAGACCTTCCTGGCTCAGATATTGGGGACGTTCTTATCTCCAGCCTCCACCAGCAGCAGCACAGCTGCTACCACTACACCTACTACCAGCGGGGGCGCTCCTGCTCACTCACCCATCTTCTTCTTCCATCTCCTCATCTTCTCTGTGTGTCTCCACGTCTTCTCATAGATGCAACAAGCACAGATGAATGTAAACAAGCTTGAATTTATCAGTGGAGGCATAAAGCTGCATTAATTAATCTATGACTTGATTCTGCCTCTGACGGCTAGAGATCAAAGAAGAACTTCTTGATGCCAACTGCTTTCCGTCTAAAATGAAGGGTGTAAAATGAATAAAAATTGATTGTTTAAGCAGCACTGACCAAATGTATGTACATGTTTCCAGCAGTTTTCCAGCAGTTCATGGTTTTGAAGCTGTATAGACCAAAAGGACATATGTACCTGTTTAATTTTTTTTCATTTAATACAATATGTGAAATAATAAAATACAATATGTGAAATAATAAAATATGTGAAATCTAATCTACTAAATATTTTTTTCCAAAATGAAGATTATTTTTATGAATGGATGATGTTAAATGGGCTCCCTAAAGTGCACTCATTATGTCATAGTAAAAAAAAAAAAAAGTATGCATGTAGAAATTATGATTTTTCATTTACATACTCTATGGACTTTTGGGTAGGTTACCGCTGAAATGGTAGGCTTCCGTTTCAGCAGTTACCTACCCAAAACTCCACAGTGATGGCTTCTGCCCCCCGACCACTTAAATTAATTAAATCAGTAGTAGTGTTGCAGTTCTCGAGAGCGGTCTTCACACTCCCGCACCTGTGGCCTCTTCTCTCTAACAAGGGGGCGTAACCCCACGCTGCTTCAAAACAGACATTGACGTCCCCAAAGTCACCCCTCTGGCAATAACAGACAACTTAAAAAACCTTCACTGGAGTTGGGTTTCATTTGCAGAAACAAGAAGAAGAAAAATCATCTTTCAAATAAATGCTACCCTTTACATACAGACATAGAGCCAGCACATTTAATCAATAATTGTGTCCAAGCCCTCAGTATAAGTTTGTGGTTCAAAGGCATGTTAGCCTAAAAGCAAAATAATTAAAACTTTATAATGCTGATAACAATTTATGTTCTAGTTTACAATGCAAATATGGCTCAAGCTAGAGTCCTCACTGACTTTCAATCTAAACTGCTGATATTAGCTTAAAGAGGTAACTGCTTTTTGGCTTTTCACCCCAAAAGTAAAAAGAGTTATAAACCTTTTTAGTGCATGTACTAGGTTTGCAAAGTGAAAAAGTCCAGCCCAAAGGGAGTTCCCGTCTCCCACAGAAAACTCTGCTCTGAACTGCCTGAAAACAGCTCGTTTGTAGTCCAGCAGCTTCCCTTTTATCCCTGTGACGACACAGTAAAATGCGCATCATAATGCTTGCTGAGCGACTAGTCCGACACGCCCTCAAAAACACTGGTGGAAAAACACACTGAGCTTCAGCACAGAGTGACAAGACGCTCGCCTGCTGCCTCTCCTCTCCCTTCCAAACACTAGCAACCCTCCAGGCAGTCGATGGACATAAAGTTGTTCCTGTGATGTAGAGACAGAGCTCAGTTAAAACTTTATGGATGAAAGATGCTTTTGTTACAGATTAATAACTCACCACTCTGAAACTCTCGCTCCAGTCCATGTTGCCAAGCTGGTAAGTGCAACTGAACGAAGCCGTGTTTACCGGCTTGTCACGACCCGCCCTTCTCTGCTTCTGATTTGGCTAGTAGTCCTTAACTAGGAACTGCGCATGTGCAACTCCCAACAAAGATCTTGTAGAGGCAAGATGTATCACTCCATAGCTAAAACGAAGCCTTCAACACAGGGTGAAAAGAGGAGCTGCAGCAATGTGCAGTATGACACATGAGTCGTGTTTTTTGAAAATGAAACCACATAAACCTGTTCTGGCACAACCCCTAAATAAGATTTTGAACCTGAAAATGAGCATAATATGACTACTTTAAACCATTCTTTAACTGCTAGTTGTGCCCACTTTTCTTTTGAAATAAATTAAGTAGCAGTTGTTTTCCTTCACTTTTCTTTTTTTCTTTTCATTTTTGGTACCTTGATTTCCGTTATGGGCATGTTGATGCTCCAGCTTCAGCAGTCACTCTGCTTGATTAGCCCATTCAGAAATGAATCTTAGGGCAGGGCGGACTAAACCATTTAGCATCTGGGGGGATACAAAGTTCAGTATCTCAACCAAGTATGTGGGAAAATTTCACTACTGTTACTACAAAACTAATCACAATTGTAAAACAGCCAGTCTCATTCAAAACTTGCCATTTTGCATTCATTTGGATTGTAAACATCTCTCACCACAAAACCATTGATTCAAAATAGAGGTTTCTCATGAATTGTCATGAGAACATGTGGTGTAATCACCAAAACAAAACATACTGATATCTTTTACCAAGGAATCCTATAACAATTCAAGGTCAAGGTCAAGGTCAAGGTGTCTTTATTAGTACCCGAGGGTAAAATTTTTGTGCAGACAGGAGACTTTCGGCAATCCATACATCAAAACATCAAAACAAACAATAAGCATAAAACATTATAAAATATCCAAGGCATAAAACTAGCACAAAACATAAAAACAATACAAGACAAATGTTTCAAATCACCTTAGAAGTGCTGAAAGCAGAATGCTACAGTACTGTAAAACACAGATTACAGTTTTCACATTAGGCAATAAACTTACATTACCCAACATTTGCAGAATCTATCAGTTCCATAATATCTATCCTATATGTAAGTCGAGTCAAGATCAAGTTGTGATCAATGAAGACATTCTCTATAATCGTATGGGACAAATTTATTTTTATTTTTCGAATATAATATTACAAAATGTCTACTCTCTATGATGAAATGTACACAGTTACAGTAAATAAAACAAATAATAATATTTAGCACACATTACATTAATTTGAATCAAGCCTGTCTTGAGCATTTGGCCATACATTCTTGTCTACATTACAATGAATCTTGTCATTGTTCGTGCACCTAAAGAAAAACCTTTTGGCATGTCGAATCCATGCTTGACATTGGTCTACACCTCATCCGTGACCTGAGGGACAATGGGGTGTAATGGGTTTGGTAATCATAGACCTTCCACCTCCATGCTGAAAAAAACTTCATCAATAGGATTGAGGCATGAGAATATGGGGGCAGGTAGAGGACCATGAATCGGGGGTTGGGCGGAAACCATGCTTGAACCACCTCTGCACGGTGAAAAGAGACGTTGTCCCACAAAGCGTGTGGGAAGATGACCACTTCACCTTCACAAAACGGCTTGATTTCATTCAGAAACTAAATGAGATTTGCTGTGTTGTAGGAGCCAAGTAATGGCCTACGTCCTGCCACACCTTCTTCAGAGATAGCTGCACACAGGAGATGTTTCCTCCACATTGTCGGGGCACCTGGACAGTCGTCCGTTGGCCAATGAGGTTCCACCACAGCGACGAGTTTTGGTCAGATTACAGCCAGCTTCATCAACAAATATATATATAATAAATATATTTTCATTAGTTCTTTTTACAGTGTAGTAATAATATACATCAGTAGGCTTTGCATCAAATAGTAACATTAATACAGTATATAGTGCTGTAGCTGAATAATTATGACATTTTTATTTAAATCTCGATGCCATTTGAAACCTAATCCCCAACACCTTCTTCTGACCTGCCTATTGGGTGTGTCCTCTGTTAACCTTCTTAATTCTGCCTCAGTTTCTTTCAGGGTTTTTTAAAATTATTATTTAGGCTGAGTATCAATCTCATAATCCCCTAAATAGCTTTTTCATTACTGTGAGTTGCAGTATGATGGTGACTTGCCCTGCTTATGTATTTATCTTCTTTGGTTGCTGCTCTTAGACTCTCACCCTGACTCTTTTACACCTTTTTCTGTTCTTTCTGTTATCATTGGGTTTATGTTGTTGTTTTTTTTGTTGATCATGTCTCCCTCAAGTTATGCTGATTTTCTAGTAAGTTTCTCTCTCGTTCATAGGATAATTCTTTGATCTTTTTTTGCCACCAGTGGGTCCTGTGGCCTTCTGCCATGAGCTTTTGTGGAGCAGCCAGTCTTCCCTGTCCTCTCAAATCAGCCATTTTCTCTTAAATATTCTAGTTATTGCTATGATTTTTCCTATTGTCTCTGTATTATATATGATTAAGGCACTTCATACTGATAAAGGTAAGGTGTTTTACATTCCCATCAGTTCAGATCACAGGCAGTTCCTTGGGTTTGCCTTTCAGGGCAGGGCCTACGAGTACAACGGCATCCCTTTTGGTCTGTCCCTGTCACGTTCACAAAATGCATGGTTTGCTGCACTTTTCCTCTGTGGCCGAAGGGCATTTAACTATGTTCAACGACTGACTGGTGTGTGCTCTATCAGAGTTTCTGGCACGAAGCCACACAGAAACTGTGTTGGCACACCTGGCTGCTCTCAGGTTTCGTTTGAAAGCAGTAAAGAGCCGCCTGGCTGTCTCTTGTTATGTCTCTGTTTTGGTCGATGCCGAGTGCTCGCCCATGAGTTTGAGCACGGGCAGGAGCATGCGCTTGGAAACATGGTTGCTACCTGAAACCTCACCGCTAGAGGTCACTGAAAACGGCCCCTTAAAGCATAAGGCTGGTGTTATTCCAGGGCCAGGGTTGGTAGATTAAATTGGTGCATACATTTTGAAAATCTTCTGCACCAATTTATGGTTTATCTAAAAGGAAACACAATATTCAGGTGACAATTCAAAAAATAAAAAAATTATAGAATATAATGCAGTAAGGTTCTCAGGCATTCTGTAGCTATTGCTTTTAAATATGTTTTCTCCTGTAGATCAACTTTTCTAATTTAATAAAATCCCTGCTGAGTCAGTACACATGCTTAGCCTTCCCTCCTCTTTTGAGTCTCTGCTTGGGGAAATAACCTCTTTAAATACATGGCATCTTTTGACCTCAGTGATAAATTAATTAATTTTAATTCAGTAAAATAATAAAAATAAAGTCCAGTAATAAATTCCTGGACTTTAATAGCTCCTGTGTTTCAGCAGGTTTTCTGCTCATGTTCAAAACAGAAACGATTGCGATCGAAATATTATGAGACCAACATCATCATTTAATGAGAATTGATAATATTTTTAATTCTACCTGCCCTATTTCCTACTCTGTTGTGCATTACATTATTGCTCCAGAAGGCTATCCCCTTTAGACCGACACAGTTTGGGACTGCGAGCTGCATATGAAACTGAAACCAACCAAAAACACGTGTGATCAGGTAGAAATTTCACCAAAAATCCACACGTTAACTTCAGCAGCTCAAGTAAAGTGCAGCTCAAAGTCCCAAACAGAGCAAGGATGCGCTTCAGTTTTTAGATTTTTATACTGCAAAACTCTACCAGTTACTCTACCAATATTCAATATTCCAGTATAGAGCCAAACCTACAGTCCGTCTGTCAATACTTTCTGACCTCCTGTCTGTGGCTCTCAGCTTCAATTGGCTCCTACTGAGAATGTAAATCTATTCAGCTCACAAATATATAGTTTCATTTAAAAAAGTATGGCCTAAAACATCTACTGAGCAGCAGATTGACATTTGGTGCGTGGTAAGATCAAGTCATGTTTGGGTCTTTTCATGGAATTTGTTGAATAAAAACAGAATATTTACCAGACTTATTCTATAATGTTAGAAAATGTTGTACATGTAAAAATGACATAGCTTTGTGCTGATATTTTGTGGCAGTTAGTAGCCATGCTACCGCTGTGGCTTTGTGGTTGACAACGTTAGTTCCTCCATCATGATTACGATTACGATTATTTAACTTAACGTCTTCTGACGCAGAGAGTACAGAGAGGAAGGGGAGGGGCTGGCCCAGTGAGAGCTGTAATTATGCCAGCCATTGTGTCATTATAGAAAATTAACCATTGGCCTATGTGGTCGTTAGAAATAAAAAAAATATATATATTGCCATGTTACTGGCCCCCAAGGTGCCTTGGCCAACCGGGGAAATGTTCACAGATGGCCTACTCAAATAATTTGTCAACATCACCAATACTGAATCTCACTCCTAATGAAATGGAAAAGTTTGCAGCCCCAGTGAAACAAACTTTCATTATGAACGTGTCTGAATGGTTGCAGGCTCTAGCTGGCAGATCCAGTTTTTAACAAGTAATGTGTTCCTGGAAAAAACACAAATAGTAACCCCCCTAAAAAATCCCCTTAACTATTACGTTAAACCAGACCGTCAAACGAGCAACTGTGTGAGTCAGGTAATGGATACGATACCTTGTAGTACAGCTCAACCAATCAGTAAGAAATGGAAGGACGGCATCAGTCACAGTGGGAGTGGTTACTTTTAATTTTGATAATTAATGTACATTTAACTGATAATACTTCTGTACTTAACAAGTAGATCCGTACAAATATAGACTTTAGTATGTAATGGAGTCTTTGTACATTGCTGCATTGGTACTTTTACTTAAGTTAAGGATTTAAGTACTTCTTCTGTAAGTGATGCACAGACTGCAATAAAAAAAACTTGACGTTTGGCCTTTATGGTGTCGACACTGTTTACTTGTTCATCTTTGTTCATAGGGAGCCTGAGGCTGTTTGACCAGTTCATTCCTGAGCAGGCAACAGGACTCCTCAGTGTCTCGGCCACAGGACACCTCAGTGTCTCGACAGCAAGACTCCTCAGTGTCTCGGTCTTGCTGTCAATGTAGATAGATGGAGATAAAAGGTGAATCAGTATCATTCAGCTGCTCTGTGTCACCTACAAGAACTCGATTTGTGGTGTATGTTTCCTTCATAACTTCATGATGAATCCTAGGGAAGAAATAAAATATGTGACTTTCAACTTCCGTGTGCAGGGTCCTACCCAACAAGATATAAAGCAGATAAAATTAGTTCCACCTCGTCCATCTACAACCTTAAAAGCTCAATAATATAATGTGTATAATAATATAAAGAATATGATTCTGCATATAGAGGACTTTTACTTTTGATACCTTAAATATGTTTAGGTAAAAATACTTCTGTATTTGAATGCACTTTTACTTGTAATACAGTATTTTAAACTGCTATCAATAATTCTGCTTATTAAGAAGGGTTCTCCTTCTACTGGTATGCAAATCTGAAAAAAATAAAATCAAACATCATGTTGCTGAGTTTTACTTAATTTTAATTTAAATGAACTGAAATCAAAAACTACCTTGGCGTGAGAGATCAGTCTAAATAGTGATGTCTAAGTGATGCTTGTGATAGATGAGCCAGAATACATGTCACTCCTGTAAGGTGACAGGAGGTTAGTTACTAAAAGTAGTCAAGTAATGTAGCCTACTCTATTACAATTGTCCTTTATTCAAAATGCTAAGAAAGGTCAGCTAAATGTACCTCAATACCTCAGTATCAGTAGTTAAAGTAGTGGTTACTGTAAGATGTCTCCTGAATCTGTCATTAGATTGTTAATACTGATGTATCTTTTTACACAGTCAGTTAGTTTTTACTACTTTATAGAGTTAGCTATTTTTAACTACTTTACATACAGTTAACAAGTTTTAAGTACTATAAATGGGCTGTTTAACTACTTTATCTAATTTTTTCTACTTTATGAAGATAGTTAGCTAGTTTTTTTTACTACTTTATTTACAGTTAACGTATTTTAACTACTTTCTATCCAGCTAGCTAATTTTAACTAATTTATAAGCAGTTAACTAGTTTTAAGCTAGTTTTAGCTACTTTATATAACTAGTTATAACTACTTTATATAGTTATCTAGTTTTTACTACTTTATATAGTTAGTTGTATTAGCTTTTAACAACTTTATGTACAGTTAACTAGTTTTACTTTAAATACAGTTAGCTAGTTTAACTACTTTATACAGTTCTCTAATTTATAGCAAGTTTTTCTGCCACTTTATTTACAGTTAACTTGCTTTAACTATATATACACAGCTAGCTAATTTTGACTCATTTATATACCGTTTTAACTACTTTATACAATTAGCTAGTTTTAACTACTTTATATACAGTTGAGTTTGCTAGTTTTTAGTACTTATTATACAGTTATATGTACGGCCCCTCCAAATACCAAATAAATCTGAGGGGTCATGTGATGATTAATGGGAGAGGAAGGAGATTGTTTTCTTTTTTTGTTTTTTTTCCCAGTCGACTTTTCGTTTTTCGACTTTTTCTGATCTTTGACTTAAAAAAAAAATTGTGGGTAATTTGACCTCTTTGGGACTCAATTATTCAGTTGTTGAAATGAAACCATGTGAGAAGTTCAGAGGGGAAATGTCTGGTGGAAGTGATAACAACTCAGAGACAGGCAAGGAGACACAACTAGATACAGATTTTTGTAAGAAGTCACAAGACAAAAAGGTTTAATCTGTACCAATGCATAGTATTAAACTTGTCATGTTTGTTTTTAATGAAAAATCTAAAATGTTACTAGTTACGACAGGTGTTAAAGGTCCAACATTTCCCTCTAAAGGGTGGTGCATTTGGAGTACAAAAATAAGATAGCATGTGATAGAAATACTCAGGTAAAGTACCACAATGTTGTGCTTAAGAACAGTACTTGGCTTAGAGATGGTGTCATGTTTGATGTACTGTGAAACAGCTGATTGGTGAGGTGTTGGGTGTGTCACTGGACAGGTAAATACAGAGAAAGGTGTCTTTGTGTTGCAGGTAGATCGATAGGGGGAGAAAGAGGGAGGGGAGAAGAAGGTTATTTATGCCGATGCAGGTGTGATGATATGGACTTTCAGTTATGGCTTTGTACAAAGTGATCTGTGTGGCGACTCTGCTGACTCTCCTGACACAAGGTAAGTACACACCTGAACCATTCCTGTTTGAGATCTAATGTAGTATGAGGAGGAAGATAAGTATGAGTAAAGGAAAAATCTCATAAAAGTGCAAATCCTTCATAGAAATTTTTTAGAATTTTTACAAAATTCTTTCAATAAAATGTACAAAACCAAAATGCTTAGTGTGTTCCATCACGCTGAAAATATACATGAATAAAATTAATGAAAATGATCACATCTAGGAGAACAGAAATGAAATAAATAAACACAACCATATATATGTATTGAATGTTTAAAATTAAATCAATAGGCAAAGTGAGCAGTAACTTTAGACGTCAGATAAATGTAGAGGAATAAAAACAGTTTTGCACTGAACTAATGGGTTCATTTAACCTAATTTACAACTTTGTTGCCAATAAATTTTCACTGTAATTGTCGGACATATGACAATATAACTACTCTGCTGCCTTCTGGGAAGAGATATAGAAGTTTCTGCTGCTGCACCACCAGACTGCAGAGCAGCCCCCCCCCCCCAAGCCATCAGGCTCTTAAACTCTAATTCATCCTCAGCACTGCTCCAGTGATAATAGTTAATTTCTGTTTACCATTTTTCATAGTTGATTTTTTATTAATGTAAATTCTCTGCTATGACAAACAGGCAGTCTCTAGCCGTTTCTAGCTCAAACCTGTGAGAAGTGACATTATAACACCATATTTGAAAATGCATATAGGCTTGTGGGTCTCGGAGAATTCAACTGTACAGCCTCTAATTTTGTCCGTCACTATGAATCACAACATCCTACACTGTATCCACACCCTCAATAGCTTCACACAGTCAATCATGTTTTTAAGAGATTTGTTCATGACTTGGCTAAGAATTTGGCAATTTTTTGACTTGACAGGTAAGAAATCGAAAAGAAAATGTTTTACTTCAAATTTGATTTGCATGTGTGTTGTTTCTTAACCTCCCTGTTTAGTTTTCTGAACATCATGTGCAGCCTATTGGATGGCTTAAATGTTCTGTAGTCATTGCAAGACTGTGTGTGATGTGATTCTAATTTAGTTTCACCACAAAATGTTTATGGAGCTTTATCTACATACCCTATGTGATTTGTTCTTGTGACTGATGAGGCAGCATGAAGAAAGTATTGGTTGTTTAAAGTAAAATGGTTTAACATGAATGTGTTCCCCCCTTTTATATTCCTACATTCCCTATTCAAAGAGGTGTGGCATTAATTATTTAAAGGAATATGTGGTTTGCAGAACTAACTTGTGTGTTATGTGAAGATTTAGTCAATCTAATGAAAAGAGTGCATTCATTTTGCAACTTAAAGCCACCTTAGAAATTACATTAACATGAAGGTGACATGTGCATAGGATAAGTCACTTGAATGGGTATAGTTGTGTAATTTGATCCTAATTAGACCAAAAGGAAACTGTCCAATTCTGTTCAGTCTGTCCTTGTAGCAAGCAAATTTGTGGATTCAATCCAATAAAGTGAACTTTTCATTTCTATTCAGAAATATTGATTAGATAGAAGGATGGATCACAGAAACTTTAACCTGTTTTAAAGTGTTTTAGTTTTAGTGGCATCTAGTGGTGAGGGTTGCAAATTGCAACCAAAGGCTCAGTTACTGCTCATTCCTCTCTTTCCAAGCGTGTACTAGAAGCTACGCTCGGCGACACGCTCTGTCGGCTCTTGTGGTCCTCCATTTGTCCAAATTTCACTTCTCGTCTTACTTCTAACAAACCAGACTACTACTTCTTCCATGTAAGAAGACCCGCGGTGTATGTAGATGGAAATGGCCCATTCTAAGGTAAAAAAAACATAACGGTTCATTACGCAAGGTCTTTATACACCACTGGAAACATATTTATGGATATTATATTGCATTTCTGTCGTGAGATCCTCCTAAATGTTGCACACTGGACTTTTAAGGTGTACAGCTGATGGCTTTCAAGTTTAAATGGAGCCCAAAATGTCCTAATACATAAACGACAAAATAGTTTGTTTAAAAAATGCTTTCCGAAACGACACATTTGAGTGTTTCATGTACCAGTTCAGTGACTGGACCTTAACTATGTTGCGCAACTCACAAGACCTAAGTCACATGAAAAAAAAAAAACAGGAAACAGTCACATTTTGGTTAGGTTTAGGCAATGAAACAGCTGGATTGGGTTTGGGAAAACGCTGTGATTTGGGATAAAGAAATCAACTTAATTCATGTGACAGATTCAGTAACAGTATTTAACTTAAAACCAACTCAGTATAACTCAACATTTGCTTGGTGTTCCTCCCATGTAAAGGGGACACAGCAGTAAATGTGAATACAAAATTGTTATTTTTTGTTTGTTTTCTATTTTCAGAGTCTCACTCACAACTAAACGGTAAGTCAAAGTTTAAATTTTTAACTAGTGCTGGTGTGTAGTGTGTGCTGTCAACCCTGCATTGCTCACTGTGTTTTTTTGTCTCTCTCCTCAGTGTGTGGTCAACCTACGCTCAACACCAAGATTGTTGGAGGACAGGTGGCCTCTGCAGGAAAATGGCCCTGGCAGGTCAGTCTGCAAACCTATGGGTTCCACTTCTGTGGAGGATCCCTCATTAACAATCAATGGGTGCTGACTGCTGCTCACTGCTTCGCAAGGTAAGCACTGAGGGTAGGGCGATGACAAAGCAGCGGCTTTTAACAGCCTGTTTAAGGCAGTGGTTCCAAACACAGAGGGGTTGCAGGATAAATGTGAGTGGTCTCAAGATGATTGACAGTACTGGAAAGAAGAAAAGTCGCTCTAGGGCCCAAGGGCCCCTCTGGTGTGACAGGGACCCAGCCATTTCCTGGTTTAAGCAGCTATAATAGTTATTTTCATTATACCAATAGTAAAACAAAAATTGAGAGAACACTGTGACTCCATTACTCAATCACTGTACCTTTGAATCATTTAAATGGTTCCCTCAACCTAATCTCTATAAACAGATATCTGCATATGAATGAAGAATCTGTAGGATCTGGAAGAGTTCTGTTTGCAGCCCAAATAGTTTTGGCTAATCACATTTGAGCAGGCTTTGGTTGCATGCAAACAGTATACAGTCCCTGTGAAGAGCAAAAGAGGTAGCACACATTGCCGTTAATGGATATATGGATAAATTGATATACTGTATGCTGGCCACACCAGAAGGACTGAAACAGTGGCCGTTGGTCCCAGAGGATAAATCATCGTCAGAAGATGGCCGCTGGGTTCCGAGATTGCCTGCAACCTAACAAGTTGTGTCCATTAATCAATCATACCATCCAATTAATACATTTGTCTTTGTTCCCTCTCCTTTTTGAGCTAAAACCATTTGGACTGAGATCCAGTGATAGACCCCACATTTGTATTATCTTTGACATTTATGCTGGGACGATTGTTTTGCTGTTAAAAAGAATTTACTTAAAGTGGACTTCGTGTCTGCTAAAGTGTTCTTGACTACATGTCATGTTTTTCATGTTTTTGCACTGTTTTGTTTCTCTTCTGATTACAGCACAGGCATAACCACACGCACTCTGACTGTGTCTCTGGGTCGCCAGACTCTACAGGGATCAAACCCCTATCAAGTGTCTCGGACAGTATCACAGATCATCATTCATCCCAGCTATAACGCCTACAGTAGTGACAACGACCTCTGCCTCCTGAAGCTCTCATCAACGGTGACGTTCACTACCTACATCCAGCCCGTCTGCCTGGCAGCCACAGGCAGCACCTTCTACAAAGGCACTGAAGCCTGGGTCACCGGCTGGGGCACCACTGGATCTGGAGGTGGGTCAGAAAGCACCTTGATTACATTTTCAGAGATAGTGTGTCACGGCCTGGCAACGGTACCATTAATGTATTTACAACAACTTAAATTTTACATTTACTTAACATAATTACTCAAAATAAGGCAGTGAGGTATTGGCAGTGTAGTATGGTAATCAGTAAGTCAGTAGTGTCCACATGTTTGCATGGATGAAATTATGAGTGCAATGATGTGTTAATAAAGAAAGCACAATAATGAGGAACGAGGACTAAAGGGAACTGTGTTTCCCTCCTCTCTATCTCCTAAAGTGCAACAGGTAGAATCTGCTTTACATAGGAAGAACACCGGGCCCCAGGTGGCTCCAACACCAAACCCGCCTACTGACACCTACAACAGAACACACATGAACACTCAGCAACCTGACACAAGGACTTCTCGGGGACGTCACAAGCGTGACTACAACGGTGGCAACAACTGTGTTTTCTCAGCAAAAATACTGCTTTACCCATCAAAAGCAGCATCAAAACCTTTCCATTAACTTCCTCTGTGTAGGGATACTTTTATCAGTCTGCCTAGGACATTAGCGAACAAACAGTTTTGTAAATAATTTATATTTTATATTACACCCCACAATACAAACATGTTTGACAGAACAACGTAACAGTAATTGATCTTTTCTTGGAGCTTTTGTGGTAAGCAGTTTATTTTGATGATGGCGCCAGGGGAAAGGTCATTAAAAGTGACATGTGGAGTTTTCTTTAAACAAAGAAAAGTTAATTTACATCAAGAGTTTATTAACATTAACAGTTTCTCACCAAATAACATTGTGTGTATCCTTCAGTCCCAGCAAATGTGTTGAATGTGTATTATTCATCATAAAACATTTGCAAAGCAGATTTTTAAACATTTTAAATTACGCATTGTTTAAAACCACGTTTGGTTGCTAGCATTCTTCTTCTTCATTGTCTTTGTCGGTGCATTTCTACACTAGGGGCCTAGATCAGTCTGCCAAAGCTCAGTATAGAGAGGACATCTCAGTCACTGTGCAGTTCCATCCTCACCACCAGACTGGCCTTCTTCACCAGCTTTCCCAGTTTGTTGACCGCAGGATGGTGCACACATTGAAGGACCTGAGCCTCCTCAGGAAGAACAGTCTGCCCTGTCCTTTTCTGTAGAGGGCCTGTGTGTTATCTGTCAGTCCAGATGGATGTTTAGTTGCACCCCGAGGAATTTGTAGTTTTCCAGCATCTCTTCCCCCAAGAGAGACCAGACAGTCCTGAATTACCAGCAGTTGTCCCGACTCATGTCCTGTTTGTCCCAAACATTAGACTAAACAGGAGTTTTGATTAGTTATGGTCCAACCATCCATCAGCAACCGCTTATCCCGTCAACCACTTATCCTGTGCACAGGGTCGCAGCCTATTATTATTATTAGACTATTTATTATAGCCTAATAAAACATTAAATTCTGATCATTATGAAACATTATTTTGGTGTTGCCCACAGATGGTATTATTCCATCGGCTGCAGCAGCGACAGGGTATCATGAATATGAGTCAATGGAGTTGTTATAGCTGCAAAGTAACACACGTGCTCCTTTCCCGCAAGGACAGGGGAAGTATAGCTGCAGGCAGCCACAGAGAAGGAGAAGTCTGATACCGGCGTTTGGCAGACAGATATAACAATGTCACTTGTGTTGTTTACTAAACTGAATTTGTGTGCCCCTCAGTGCCCCTTCCTTACCCAGGAAACCTAATGGAAGTGCAGGTGCCGATTGTGGGGAACAGACAGTGCAACTGCAACTACAGAGTGGGCACAATCACAAGCAACATGATCTGCGCCGGGTTAAGTGCTGGAGGGAAGGACTCCTGTCAGGTGATCATTTTTACCTGGGTGTTTGTGTCAGATTTCACCTTCTGCAAGGAGTCCTTCTCCTAAATGTTTCTCTCCATAAAGGGGGATTCAGGAGGTCCTCTGATGAGCAAGCAGGGCGGTCGCTGGATCCAGGAGGGAATTGTGAGTTTTGGAATAGGATGTGCCCTGCCTAATTTCCCAGGGGTCTACACCCGAGTGTCTCAGTATCAGTCCTGGATCAACAGCCAGATCACCAGCAACCAGCCAGGCTTCCTCACCTTCACGTCCACTGGGACTGACGGTGACCTCAATGTCACCTGTCCTGGCCTGCCACTACTAAAAACCACAGGCTAATGTAAGTACATGCCACGTCCAGACTTTGATTTTAACCCTACATTTCGGCCTACAGGCCTAGGTGTTCTTCTGCTCCAGGTGTCACAGCCTAACGGTGGATTGTCGAAGAATTTGCATCCTCTGTGGACCGATTGTTTCTGTAATCAAACTGTAATCGATCTAGGTTTGCAGGGAGACAGTTTTTGATATGCCGCATGACCAGCTGCTTGAAGCAGTTCATTAAGATGGGTGTTGTCGTTAAGGCAAGCTGGGTTTGGCTTCTTTGGGATTGGAACGATGGTAGCGCATTTAAGTCACCTGCGTACTGTTGCCATGCTGAGTGAGATGTTAAAAATGCCTGCAAAAACGTCTTTCGGTTGCTCTGCATATTCCTTTAAGACACGTAAAGGAATGTTGTCCGGTCATGCTGCTTTGCGTTGGTTGACACTGGCAAAGACCGTTTTCAGTCCAGCTGCAAACAGCTGGAATACCTGGTCTCTGGACAATGGCAGGGGACTCTGTGTCTGGAAGGTGTTTTTGGCCTCAAAGCATGCATTAACATTGTTTAGTTAATTTGGTAGAGAGGGGTCATTCTGACATATCCCTGTCTTTTGTGAGGTGGCTGTTTTTGTGTATACAGCCTCTTTACTTCCTTGATCCCCTTGGTAAAACTAAGGGAAAAAAGAATATTATTGTCTGTATTTTCACAAAAAGTCTGACTTGAGCATATTTGTCTTGCTTGTTTGTTCAGTTTGATTCTGACGATCCAATGACGTGTGAGCAGGGTGGCACTTTCAAAATAACCCCGCCAACTCACCACCAGTCGACCACGAGTTGACTCATTATTAGTCTACACCAAACTGAGCTGCTTTGAGGCCTGACCGGCTCAGACAGTGGGGACGTTCCTATCTCCAGCCTCCACCAACATCACCATCAACAACTCCACCTGTACAGCTGCCTTCAATATTCTCACCGTCAGTGGCAGCGCTCCTGCTCACTCCCCCATTCTTCTTCCATTTCCTCACCTTCTCTGCGTGTGAGATTCTGGACACCAGCTACTGTCTCCCTAAAATTAAGTGTGTAAAATTAAGAATTGTTGAAGCAGCACTGTAGCCAGCATGTCATGGATTTTGAAGGATATCTGCATCTGTTTTATTATGATTCTCTGTTTTCAACACAATTACACAATATGTGAAATCAAATCTATTAAATAATCTTACAAACTACAGACTATTTTGATAAGCGAATGTTAAATGGGATCCCCAAGTGACACTCATTATGTTATAGTTACAAAAATATGGATCCAGAAATTATGGACATAATTTAAATGATGATTTGTCATTTACCTAAAACTTCCCCCTCAAAAAAAGGATGGATAACTGGAATGGGTATTTATTGATCACATTAAATATTGGACTAAACTAATATGATGGAATTTCCTACAGTGGTTAACAAAACTCAAAGAAGCATATATTAGAGGTCTGAGGAACAGTGACATGATCATCTTGTTCATCACCTACCTCATATTATCAGAGCTGCAGTACCATAATGTACATTTCTTAATATCTGAAATGACCACACAGCATTTGTTCCAAAAAGATGCACTTTACATTGATAATAATTTGATGAGAAAGAAAAGAAATGTCTTTCAGTCTTATGGATTTGCCATGAAATACTGTCCTGTAGATGTGAAAGTGCTGAACAACTTCCACCTTTGTCTTTTTGTCATAATAACCTGCTTTTAAATGAAGTAAAAATCCTTTCGGTCTACTTGTTCCTTTTATGCTTTAAGCATATGTGCTACTGCTCTCAGTTGTATTTCTACAGCTCACATTATTGGTCATTAGTTGTTCTGGTTAATATCTACAAAATTAAAGAGACGGAAAATGTATTGTATGTGTGTTTTCCCCGGTACATAGCCTGCATTTTTACAGTTGAACCTGCAAAGCATGAATGTAGCGTCTACATACAGCCAGTTCATTAGATCCACCTAACTCAAACTAATGCAGTCTAATCCAACTGTTCAGAAGTAAATCCTCCTTTATGATGGTTATAATGTTCTTGTTGAAATAATTTTAGAGACGTTGATTCAACTGTTTTGTTAATTGCACTGTACTGTATTGCTTCATACAGAAAGGTGTTTTTGTAGCCTTCCACCATTGATATAAATGGGGTGGACAAAATAATAGCAGAAAACTGTCGAAATGTTGAACTTGTGGTTCTGCATGAATGAACATGATTATTGACTTACTTAGAATTTACCACGTAGAACATTTTTTATTGCACAAGGACTGAATGAAAATAGCCTAAAAAATTTGGCTGTTTTCCAACTGGAAGTATACTATTATCTGAACATGCCAACTTGTGAATGGGGAGTGCTGGCACCTGTTTTTTTTGCGCTGCCAGTCAGGTTTGAACTAAATAAATTTTTCCCTGTCAGAATTCCCAGATATGATGTGAGATTTCTGACAGTTAAAGGTGTCTTCTCAGATCGAGACAATGCAAGTAAGCAAGTGGGCAAGTAATATATTTCAATGACTTCAAAAAAGCCTTTGATTCCATCTGACATGAGGGTCTTTTCTATAGACTACTTGAAAATATCATTAGGGAAAAACATATGATTTGATAAAGGACATGCATACAAAAAGCAAATGTGCTATATAGGTTAGAAAATATTAAACAGTTTCCTTCCCCTAGGGCCAGGGAGTGAGGCAGGGGTGCAATCTCAGCCCAATTCTCTTCAATCTATATATCAATAAATTTGCAAACCAATTAGAGCCTTCCACGGCACCTGGCCTCACCCTAAATGACACAAAGATCAGAGTTCTGCTGTATGCAGATGACTTAGTGTTGCTTTCACCCACTAAAGAAGGGTTGTAGCAGCACCTTAATCTCCTGCAGAGATTTTGTCAGACATGGCCCTGACAGGAATAACATCAAAGACCAAGATAATGTTCTTTCAGAAACAATCCAGAAACCAGGTTAACTGTAATGAGTCTGCTGTTCTCCTCCCTGTGTCTATGTTCCTCTCCGTCCCAGTGTCTCCTGTTAGTCTCCCTGTCTGTCTCTTTGTTGTCTGTGCCGATCTGGGAGTGGATTTCCACTCCGGCCCTGGCTCTCCACCTCCACCTGCACACCTGATCCGCATTCCACTCATCAAGACTCTGCAGTATATCAGCTCGCTCTACATCTCACTCTTTGCCAGATCGTCAGCTTGCTACAGTGGATCGCTGCCTGCCTGGAGATTAGGCCGACTGCCACGTCCAACTACCTGGAAATTCCCTCGTTGGTCTTCACTCCCTGGCCTGCCCTCTACTCTGCTGGTGCTCCAACACCATTTCAATAAAATGTATATTCCTGGAATAGAATGAGCTCTGAGTCTGCTTTTGAGTCCAGTCACCTAGTCGCCATAACATTAACAGATACAATTTAAATTTAGACACCACTCAATTACAACAAAAAAAATACACTTACATGGCTCTGAAAAATCTGAGTGACAGGAGAGCTTTCTATGCAATTAAAATAAACATTAAAATCTATATTCCAGTTAATATCTGGCAAAAACATTTGTACTAAAACCAATTATTCTATGTGGCAGCAAAATTTGGGGACCAAAACTAAATAATGAATTTGATGGGACAAAACAAGTGAAGACAAAGTGAAACTAAATAAAAAATAAACACTAAAATAAGGAAGGAAATTACCTAAAATAACTAGGAATACACATTGGCTATGTTATAAACCGCTCCGACCCCCACTCCACCGGCCGCTACCTCCACTGTCATTATGAGAATTCAACAGTCAGGGGAACAGGTGTGTCGCGGTTGTGTCCCTCAGAACCGGGAGAAATGAAAAGTATGGCATCAGTCACATTGGGCATGGTTACTTTTAGTTACAGCTTTTATTTCTTCTACAGCATTCATCATAAAGTGTCAATATTTGAATCTTCCGTATGCACAGTTCTTCCCAGCAGTTTAAATTAGCTTCACATCATCCATTTACAACAATAAAAAACTGCTTACATCTTAATACATTATTAATAATAACCCAATAATATAATGTTATTTCATAATATAGAAGTGATTCTACATAAGCAGAAAAGACGATGAGTACCCGGATGGTGTGGAGTGCGGGACACTTTTCATCCTCAGTGGTTGTCATCATAGCTATAGATCGGAAGGGAGAGGTAACTTTATTATGGGTCAGTTGCTGTGTACCCCCCACTGTACAAATCAATGTTACACCCTTGCGGTGAGTGCCACAAATGGGATGATCCCAACCCCTGTCGTGGCGGGGTAAAGTCACAGATGACGTTAATACTTTCATTATGAACATGTCTGAATGTTTATAGATTCTAACAGGCAGATCCAGTTTGTGAGAAGTCATGGAACAAACACAATCGGAATCCCCCCTACAAATCCCCATAACTATCACATTAAACCAGTCCTGCCTCACCAGAAAAACAGAACAATAGGTCAATTGTGCAGCAGCTTATTACGATCCAATTATACCCTTTGTCCTTATAACTACTTTAACAAAGCCAGCAACTGTGTGAGAAGGAGATTAAAAAGTACAGGTCATGTAATGGTAACATTTCCGAGTCCCTGAGCATCCCTTGAAGTACAGCTTAATCAATCAGTACATCAGTCACTGTGGGCCTGATTACTTTGAGTTCTGAAATTTAAGGACATTTAACTGAGAATAGTTCTGTCCTTTTACTTGGAGTATTTTTAACTTGTAATATTTATTACTTAAGTAATTTGGTTCTTTTTGTGAAAGTTATGTATATACAGAGATTGTAATAAATTCTGTGTGATTTGGCCATTATTGTGTTGACAGTTTGTTCATCTTGTTATAATCAAGTTCATTTGTTGCCAGATAGCCTGGGGATGTTGGACTTATTCATTACTGAGCAGGCAGCAGGACGCCTCAGTGTCTTGGCAGCAGGACTCGTTCAGCTGCTCTGCGTCACTGCTCACAAGAACAGATCTGTGGTGCATATTTCCATTGTAACTTCATAGTGAATCCTATAGAAGAAATAAAAGCTGTGTCAGTATTTGAAACTTACGTGTGTAGGGTTCTTCCCAACAGTTTAGAAGCTGTTATCTTGTCCATCTACAACATTAAAACGCTGCTTACATCTCAATGCGTCAATACTAAAACCCATGATATAACATTTATAATAATATATGAATGTAAAAGGGTTGATTAATGATGGGATGCATAATGAGGTTGCATTATTTCCCCTTCGCTCTACTCCCTGTACACCAACAACTGTACCCCCAGCCACCAGACCGTTAAGCTCCAGATAAGCTCCTGAAGTTTGCAGATGACACCACCCTTATTGGACTCATCTCTGATGGGGCTGAGTCCGCCAACAGATGGAAGATTCTGGTGACCTGGTGCAGCCAGAACTAGTGGAAAGCACAATGCTCTTAAAACAGTGGCTTCACCCTGACTTCACAATCCACACTGTGGACTCCTTTAGCTTCCTGGGGACCATCATGTCCCAGGACCTCAAATGGGACGTAAACATCAGCTCCCTCAGCACTAAGGACCAGCAGAGGATGTACTTCCTGTGGCAGCTGAAGAAGTTCAATCTGCCAAAGACAATGATGGTTCACTTCTACACCGCTATCATTGAGTCCATCCTCAGCAGACTGCAGCGTATCATTCACTCTGCTAAGAAGGGGATTGGCTGCAATCTTTCATGCTTTCAGGACTCCCCAACCCCCTTACAATACATACTGTAAAAGGTTGTACAAAAATTATGATCATCCAACGAAGGTTAAAATCAAGGGCAACTGGACTTGGTTGAGGGATACTGGAAGACGTTTCGTCCCTCATCCAAAGGACTTCTTCAGTTCTGGTATCTTCAACCAAGTCCAGTTGCCCTTGATTTTAACCTTCGTTGGATAACTATGACCTGGATGACTGAGAATCTTCATAGACAAAAATTATGATGAAAATATTTTGCATAACACTGCACAAACTGCCATACTGCACATATTCCGTATTATTCTTTTATATTTTACAAATAAATAGTGATCTCTAAGACAGTAGAGATGAGTTGTGATGGAGCAAAAATGCATACCGGTATGTCAAAACTGTGAGGTGACAGGAGGTTGGACGGGTTTCAAATTCAACCAGACTGTGCAGAGATGTAGAATGTTGCCAGGTGAGATTCAGGAATGTCGTCTGTGGAAGCCTGCCAGTGTTTTTCCGGTTTTCTAGAGGGGTAGTCTGAGACTTGGACTTTTTTAAGCTCAAAGCCAGTGTTTGAAGTGGAAAAAATACCCCCCCTTCTCCCCCCGCACTATCTTCAACCTCAAGATGAAACTTGTAAGTATTATAACATTAACTACTTTGAGCATTAAACCCTTAATTTCCTGCATTCTTAACACATTTTCTGCACCAATTTATGGAGGAAATGTCTTTATTTATTTAAAGGGAAACAAAATTAAGGTGGCAGATGACAATTCAAAATATAAAACATATAATGTAATACAATGCAGTACTCAGCTTTTGGACAATGCACAAATGCACATTTGTTTCTTCTATATTTAAGTTGTAGTGCATTAAGTTGTGTTTTGTTTGATTTGTAATTTTTATAGTAACATTTCTTGTTGCTGTTTTTCAGAACATTTTTAAGAAAAGCTTTCAAACAGTGATGGAGACATTCTGATTCTGACCCATCCCCAGTGTCCTCAGTGTAAAGGACAACTATCTGTCAACATTTTTTAATGTCCCGCCCCCAACCAGGCTGTGATTGATCGGTTCACCAAAACTGACACTGACGAGCTGCATTCAGCACACGGCTGCTTGAAAGGCAACCAAGCTTCTCTTCTCCCTCGTCTCTCTCCGCCGACAGATATTAGAAGGCAGGTGAGAACTGGAGCAGGTGAGCATCGGCAGCTTGGGAGTATGCAAGAAAATGTCCCGGTACGCCGAAGAGTAAAATGTTGAGGTGCTGGTTCAGCATACCGGACAGTGGTGGTTCTAGTCCAATTTTATTGAGGGGGCCAGACTGGGGCCAGTTGTTTTGTCAGAGGGGAACATTAAATCCGGGGCAAAAGACTTATTGCAAACTATTTGCATCCCACTATAATATTTGCTAGGAAAACAGAAACTTCTCCATATTCACCCCTGTTATTAGTCATGATGTGAAGTGCACAAAATTAAATATTTGATAGTAGGCCATCATCTGTGGATTATGGACAGGGATACATATTTTGGCAGACTGCATGTCCAGCCTGGTAGGACCAGTAGGCTACTGTTATTGCTTTTTTTGTGTTGTGCTGTTTAAATGCAATGCATTATTAAATTGTTATGATAATAATTTACCCTATAAGGAGGGGGACTGAGAACAATTTCCAGCAATATTTAAGCCTATTCATGCAATAGAAACATAGACTACAAGGACAAAATATTGTCTACAATGCTGCATTCAGTTTAATGTACATTTCGGCGCAAGGAAGATATATTAATATTACAGTAGAGCAGGGCTACTGAATTACAAATTCAATTGGGCTGGATTTTAAAACCAGGATACAGAGATGAGCCAGAAATTTTCTCACGAGTTGGGATCATTAAGATTTTATTGACAAACTTGTATTGCTAATCCTTATACTTTATTAACTTATTTATTAACTAAATGCTGTTTCTAGAGCAGCAACAGGATTTACAACAGCAAAGTCACTAATATCTCACTGGAAACAAATCTAAAATGTCAGTAAAATAAATCCTATTCCTGACATCAACATACTGAGTAAAGTTTAGAAATAATGAACAACCCAGTCCCTCCCCTCCTCCTCCTCCCTCTGCTGCTGCTGGTAGAGCCACAGGTACCGGAGCGTATCGCCCCACTTCAAGAACTGCTCAAAGCCAAATGATCCTCCCCATCCATGGCTCTTTATTTCAACAAACTGGAAAGACATGCCAAGACTAACCAATGTTTAAATCAGTAAACACAAGCCGTGAAACATTAACTTTATAGTTTGAACTCCTGTTGTGGTTTAAACAGTTGTGGAAGAAGTGTGTAGATTATTCAGGCTATTGAAGTACTAATACTCCGTAAGAGTCCTTTATTCAAAATGCTAATAAAAGTCAGCTAAATGTACAGTATCAGTAGTTAAAGTAGTCTCCTGTGACTGATATCTGAGTCTATCTGACATGCTTTACTAATAAAGTTAGCTAGCTTTAACTTCTTTATACACAGCTTGTTGTTTTTTCCTGCTTTAACTACTTTATAATCAGTTACCCAGTTTAATTAGCTAGTTTTTCAGAGTCTCCACATAAATCTGAGGGGTTGTGAGATGATTAATGGGAAAGGAAAGAAGAAAAAACAAATTTGTTTCCAGTTTTTGGATTTTTCTCTCATCTTTGACTTATGAAATAAAGTGGATGACCTCTTTAGGCCTCAAACAATTATTGAAATGAAAAAAGTTTACAGGTTTAGAGAGGAAATGTCTGATGGAACTGATAACAACTCAGAGGCATCATTCAGAGGAAATATGAGGACACACAACTACATTCAGACTTTTGGAAGGTCACAAGACAAAAAGTGTGAATAAGGGAGCAATCATGTAAAATCTTAATTTAAAAACATTACTAGTTCCTACAGGTGTTAAATAAATGTAAAAGGTTCCAGGTACATTTGGAGTGGAAGTATAAGTTTGCATGAAATTGAAATAAGTAAAGTACCCCAATTTTTTTACTTAAGAGCAGTGTAGAAAATAGAAAGAGGAAATTGTTGAGGTGCTGGGCGTGTCATTGGACAGGTGTGTTTGTGTTGGAGGAGAGAGAGTCAGGGAGGGGAGAAGAAGGTTATTTATGGTGGTGCAGAACTGATCATATGGACTTTCAGTTATGGCTTTGTACAAAGTGATCTGTGTGGCGACTCTGCTGACTCTCCTGACACAAGGTAAGAACCCTCCTCACTGTGCACATCACAATTGTGTTAGAGATATAATGACCACTGTATGAGGAGGAAGTAGAATCTTTTAATTAATTAAGAGTAGCCGGAAAGGATCAACATGCAAATCCTTCATTAAAATTTAACTTTTTACCAAACTTTAGTGATAACATATACAAAATGTAATTACTCTTGGACTTTGTCACACTGAATCAAAATATGTATGAATACAATTTACAAAAATCATCATAATTAGGAGAGAAGGAGAAATAAAGGAAGATAAATCTTGTCCAGTTTGAGTAAATTCTCTAAAAATCATTGTGCCATCTGAGAATTTTTAGTTGGCATAAACAACCAACTATATTTACTGAATATTAATAGCATAACATATTTCATAATCAAAACTGCTAAAGGTAAGTATATAGATTAGTATAAATCATAATTGAAATCTTCAAGACGATAAAGAAATAACATACAAATTAAATCATCAAGACATACTGCGCAGTTCTTTTATAAATGACACACACTAAAATGATCAAAGTCAGTTAATAATACTCAGGAACATGTTATTAATCAATGAACTGGTTTTCAGAGGGGAAGTAGCTGGGTTTTTGTACAATAAAGTGAACACAAAGGAAATCAAAAACCCCACCTCTAAGAAACTTTTTGGCAGTGTAATTACAGAGCGATGCAGACACCACTGCACAAGTTTAAAAGCTCATAATGGCAGAAGTTTAAATTAGCCATAAAGAGGTGGAAGGATGTGTCAAACAAACACAGGACTTTCACCCAGTAAAACACTGAGCAAACAAGTCGTCAGTTAAATAGCATTACTGACTTATGTGAGTTAAGTCACATGATTTACGTGACTTACATAATGTACCCAAACCATGATCTTTTCCTAAACCAACAATTTCACAATGTTGACCATGTGTTTGATGTCACTTGACAAAAATATACAGCATGGCCCCCCATAACCCATAATACAATTTTGGATTTATTTACGCACTTCAATATTTATTGAAAGTTTTATTCTTTTTACATGTTTATTTACATCATTAAACGTTGAAATGTATATTGTAATAGGCTGTATATTAACTTATTGGGTGAAAACTGGTAGTAATCAGATTTTGAGCACCCCCATATCGCCAAAATGGCCTGATCCTTGTTTCACTGCGACGCTTCGACTGTGAGATTGACAGTCGAATCAGGCTCCGCCCATCGAAGCATCGAATCTTCGACTACTGGGGGTCAGCCCTATATTACTATAAATAAAATGTATTATTATTAATATTAGTTGATCCCATAGACACTAAACATTTGAGCCAAAATAGCCTAATGTTGCTGTTTGATATAACTTCTGACTACACCAAATAGTTTTAAAACAGGTCTGTTCTAAGGCATTTATTAGTTTCTGACTCTGATGGGGAAAAACAGTTCCCAAAAACTACTGTATCTCTGAGCTCTCACAAACGTGGGCTATTCTATGTGATCTCCTTTTGATAACAAATTTGCAATAAGTAATGCAATATTGTTTCACCTCCATTCACTGAGCCTCCCCAGTAAACTGTTCGGAGCCCCCCTAGGGAGGCCCACCTCACACTTTGAAAACCCTTGTAGTATGTCATTTTAGGAGTTACTGACAACCAATCTATTTCGTTGTTCAGGTATGAGGACATTTAAAAAATGTAAACTCTGTCAGTCAGTGATGTTGGTGTTCCTGTCAGGCCTGAGATACCTGTCAGCACAGGTCCCAGCGGTCTGCTGACATTCCCACATCACATCTATCACCAGACACGATGACAGAAAAAGAGCATGTCTCCTTGGGGGTGGCTCTAACAGCACTCTGTTTTCCTGATTAACTTAAATTCACATTTTTGTAAACAACATAATACCACATAAAAAGAAACAAATTAACACCTAAGGAACTAATTAACACTTTTAAGGAAATTTGAAGGAAAACACAATAAATTGTCCGGTTTCCAGAATCTCTTATATCCTGTATAATCACATCTTCATAACAAAGGCTACACCTTTAAAACATTGCTGGGAAGTGTAGCGTAACAATTAGAGCTGAAATGATGGGCTGATTAATTCATCAGCTGATTAACAGAAAATGTATCTGCAACTATTTTTATGATGAATTTTTTTAGCACAAATACCAACATTCAATGCATCCAGCCTCCAAGCTGTGAAGATTTTGCTGGTTTTCTTTGCCTTCCATTATAGAAAACTGTACATGTTTAGATTTTGGAGTGATGATCAGACAAAACAAAACATTTGAAGTCACTTTGGAGTCTGCAAACTCCTTTTCTGTCACAGGAAAAAGATTTATTGATCTGTTAGCTGAGCGAGGACAAAAAAATTCCAAAAATCTTTGTGTCTGAATAATTTTATTAATAAATGTTACAAATGATCATAAATTTCATCCCATGTAAATATCACATATCAATATAGCATGAGACATATCAGTAAATATAAATACAAAGTTGTTGTTTTAAAAGTGTTGTCTTTGTTTGTTTTGTGTTTTCAGAGTCTCACTCACAACTAGATGGTAAGTCAAAGTTGTTTTTGTCTGTCAAACATTTTGTGGTGACGTAAATGTTTCATTATTGTTCGTATTTGCTATTAACTCCAGAATACCAGACATAAGACTGCAAGTAAAAGACATTAAACATCTAGACTAATTATGAAATGAGACAATGATGTTGGCGAGTGTGGTGGCGTAGCTGCAGCTCCTTGAGTCTCACTCCCACGACTTTTGTGAATGCTATTAATTTGATTATGGCTGCTAGAGGAACTCGACTAAATCAGAAGGATCAATATGCAGGATCGGCTGCTACTGATGAAGTTACCAGTGAGCTTAATGTGGCGACTCTTTCTAGCCTCCTGGATGATCTCAGGAAATCAATCGCTGTGGATTTTAAAGCTTCTTTTTCTTCGCTCGAAACTAAACTTGACTACTTGCAAGAGACTTTGTCTGATCATGCTCAGAAAATCTCAGCACTTGAGACCAATGTCAACCTACAAGACGAGCGTATTTCAGTTTTGGAAACTTCCTGTGCTTCATTGTTGGCAAATAACGCTAAATTGCTGGCTACAGTGGCTGATCTGGTATCACGTAGTCGCCGCAATAATATTAGGCTACTCGGCCTGCCTGAATCCATTGAGGGCGGCCAGCCCACTTCCTTCTTCTCGGGGCTTCTGATGGAAGTGTTCGGTGAGGGTGTTCTGGGTTCTCTGCCGGATTGTGACATGGCTCACCGTGCTCTCATTGCTAAACCGAGCGCAGGTCAGTGACCTAGGCCAGTTATTATACACCTTCGAAGGTACCAGCAGAAAGTGACTATCACACGTGAAGCCAGAGCTAGAAGAGGAGGGCTTCAGTACCATTGGACATCTATCGCGATCTACGAGGACTACACTCCCGAAGTAATGGAACAGCGATCAAAGTATTGTGAAGTTATGTCGGACCTCTAGAAACTTGGACTTAAGCCTGCGCTACTATTTCCTGCAAGACTTTCCATCAATGCGAAGGAGGGAGGCGGGAAAATGTTCTCCTCAGCTGATGAAGCCAGAGACTATGCAGCATCACTCCTTCTTGGTTGCTTTAGTCCGAGGCCTGATCTGGTTTGTCCTTTTGCTTATGAGTAGCTAGTGTGAGTCTTTAGTTTGGGACTCCAGAATTGAATAGTCTATTCATAGTCTATTTATGTGGGTTTTGAGACTCCCTGAGTAATTTCTTCTTTATAGTTAATGATCGCTGAGCAATTGTGCTCAGTTGAAATTTGTTGGTTTCTTGTATGTTTAACTTGTTTTTTGTTTCTGTGTCTTTGTACATTTTTTCTCTTGTCTGTTGCTATAGCGGCTTTTTTCACCCTCCCCTTCCACACTGTTCAGTATGGTACCCTGACATGTTCTTCTTTTCCGTTAAAGGTATAAAGGTCATTCACATTAACATCAGGAGCCTTGCTTCAAAAATTGATCTTCTCAGAGTCAGGGTTACTCAGAACAAACCTCACATTATTACTATCTCAGAAACCTGGCTAAACAATACAATTTCTGATAGTGATATCGAAAACAATGATTATGTACTGTACAGAGCCGATGAGGAGGTGGGGTGGTCACATATGTTGATGCAAATCTTATTTCTGAATGTATTACTCCTGAAGTAGATCCAGTTAACTTTGAAAGTCTTTTTATAAATAGTTCATGTAAATAAACATTTAATTATTGGCAATATTTATACGCCTCTGTCATCCCCTTCAGATTCCAAAAAGTGAATTTTGTCTACAATTAATTCATTAGGTAGGTATAAAGAATTAATTATTCTTGGCGATTTCAACTGCTATTGGCTTGATTGTTCCTCCGCTGGTGATAAAAACCTATTTAGTAGTGTTAATCTCAGACAGCTTATTAAGGAACCCACTAGAGTGGATAGCCGGTCCTCATCTTTGCTTGACTTGATACTGGTCTCTAATTCGTAAAGGATTAGAGACCAGTATCACCACAGTACCACCACAGCTTTATAGAAGTTCACCAATGACGTTTTCTCCGCCTTCGATAAGGGACAGCTAACTGGTGCTATTTTATATAAAACTCATCATTGTGTAATGTATGCATCACTAAATTGGCTTCAGCTTAATTCAAGAAGAGACTTCCATTGGTTCCAATTTATTTTCAAATGTGCCTACTTCGATTGTCCTTCATATCTGAAAGAACTCTTGGTTCTTTGTAGTTCTATGTATCCACTTTACTGTACCAGGAATCTTTTCAGCTGCTGGACGTAAAGCTTTTCATTATAAAGCTACTTGCGATTGGAACAATCTCCCTCTTTCCTTGAGATCCATCTCATCTTTTCGCAGATTTAGGTTATCTATATTTCAATATCTTAACAATGTGTGTGCATGTTACTGATGCTGGACTAAACAGTATTACTTGTAATTGCATTTTGCTTCATGTAATTGTCTAATTGATTTACCTCCTGTGGATTCGACCTGTTTATGTGATACTTTTTCACACTGAATCTTTTATGGGTTCCAATTGTGTGATGACATAAATGAGATATACTTCTTGAGCTAGCTATAACATGTCTGAGCTATGATGTGTCTTCGGTCTGGGGTGAGCGTGTAAGCTGCCTAGTAACTCAGTTGTTTTGAGCATTTGTTTTTTGTTTGTTTGTTTGTTTTTCCTAATGTATTATGTATATCTAAGGGAGGGAGAGTATTGCTCACGCTGTGTCTTTATTGTCGCTCTCCTCAGTGTGTGGTTGGCCTACGCTCAACAACAAGATTGTTGGGGGACAGGTGGCCTCTGCAGGCAGCTGGCCCTGGCAAATCAGTCTGCAGACAAATGGGTTCCACTTCTGTGGAGGGTCCCTCATTAACAATGAATGGGTGCTGACTGCTGCTCACTGCTTCTACGGGTAAGAACTGAGTGTAGGACCGCGACAAATAACAACATACCATGCAGTTCCGTGATTGTCCAGAACCTAACAAGTTGTGTCCATTATTGATAGAATTATTTTCTTCCATTATTCTTCGTTCCCTCTTTTGGAGTTAAAATTGGAGGTCTCCATAGCAACAGATGCACAGGAGATGGGCTAAATATGCAGACTGAAGGGAAAATTGAGGAAACAACTAAATGTAAATAAAACTTGAGGATACATCACTAACTTGTGGGAGTGATATCTCCCTGTTGCCACATCTATCAAGCTCCATACAAAGTAGACGTGGACTTAAAATAGACTGAAGTAATCTTGACTACAGTTCTGCTTTTCACATCTGCACTGTTTTGTTTCTCTTCTGATTACCTCAGCACAGGCATACCCCCAAACACTCTGACTGTGGTTCTGGGTCTCCAGAGTCGAAAGGGTTCAAACCCCAATCAAGTGACTCAGACAATCTCACAGACCATCATTCATCCCGACTATAACCCCAATAATCATGACAACGACCTCTGCCTCCTGAAGCTCTCCTCACCGGTGACTTTCAGCATCTACATCCTGCCCGTCTGCCTGGCAGCCACAGGCAGCACCTTCTACAACGGCACTGTAGCCTGGGTCACCGGCTGGGGCAGGATTGCAACTGGAGGTGGGTCAGAAAGCTCCTGGAGTAGATTTATTTTTTGGTCTGATTACATTGGCAACAACTGCATTTTCTCAATTCCAAAACATAGTTGTTCCTTTATCCCATGGAGCATCAAACCCTTCCTGTAACTAACTCTGTGTAGGGATACTTTTATCATAATCTGTCTATGACATTAGCAAACACACAAACAACAGAACAAACAACATAAAGATAACAGATCTTGTCTTAGAGTTTTTGCAGTAAGCAGTTTGTTCTGATGATGACGCTAGAGGAAAGGTCATTAAAGGTGACCTGTGGATAGAAAAGGTATGTTTAAATCAACAGTTATGTTTTAACCACATCACATTGTGTGTATCCTTCAGTTCACGCAAATGTGAATGTGTATTCTTCATCATAAAACATTTGCAGAGCGGATTTTAAATATTTTAATCTATGAATTGTTTACATCCATGTTTGGCTTCTAGCATTCTTCTTTTTCAGTGCCTTTGTTGGTGCATTTCTACACTAGCTTGTGAGTTACTGCTAGTGGTCAACCAATACAAGTTTTTCAGATGCCCATATTTAGAGAGCAGTGCGCTCTATAACATGATATTGTGGCTTTTTAAAAAATAATTTATTTAACATTAAAAATACAAGGTCAGTATTTAGGTTAAAAACTAAAATAAAAAAAACAAAAGTCGTGTATTATTCCATTATTCTTTGCACATTATAATCTGTTTAAGGTGGCATTTTTAGTAATTAATGAAATGGAAAAATTCTTTGGGTTATGACATGAAATTTAGGCAAACGTTTACAGACGGGTGCATGAGAGTTATAGTACAGAGCCCACCACCATCTGTGTGACCCCACTTGTGTTGTTTACTAAACTGAATTTGTGTCTCTTCAGTGTCCCTTCCATCCCCAGGAAACCTGATGGAGGTGCAGGTGCCGGTTGTGGGGAACAGACAGTGTAACTGTAACTACGGAGTGGGCAGGATCACAGACAACATGATGTGCGCCGGGTTAAGTGCTGGAGGGAAGGACTCCTGTCAGGTGATCAGTTTTACATTTTGTTTGTGTCAGATTCCACTTTCTACAAAGATAACTTCTGCTAAATGTTTGTCTCCTTAAAGGGGGATTCAGGAGGTCCGATAGTGAGCAAGCAGGGCGGTCGCTGGATCCAGGAGGGAATCGTGAGTTTTGGAAGAGGCTGTGCCGAGCCTAATTTCCCAGGAGTCTACACCCGAGTGTCCCAGTATCAGTCCTGGATCAACAGCCAGATCACCAGCAACCAGCCAGGCTTCATCACCTTCACGTCCACTGGGACTGACGGTGACCTCAGCGTCACCTGTTCTGACCTGCCAGCACCTCCAACCACCCCCAATTTAACAACTCTCACTCAAACAACCATGGCCCCACGTAAGTGCCTGACATGCCCAGGCTTTGTTAACATTGATTTTTCACCCTATACAGTTTATATTTATTCTGTATCAGCTTGTCGTCCCAGATGTTTTGTGAATAATATTTTCTAAATGTGCTCAACAATTCAGCTTGTTTGGTATATTTGGAAACTTTGGAAACTTCTTTAATGTAATTTAGAATAAAGTATTGTGGGTTTGAACAAAGTGACTAAACTATGTGATGTTGTAATGGTGGCTCGACAGTATCTGATTAAAAGGCTTTAGAAAAAACTTTTGTCCCTTTTGTTTTTCTCTCCAGCTGTGGTCTGTGGCCAAGCCCCACTGAATTCACGTATTTTGGGAGGAAGCTCTGTGGCAACAGCTGGTGTTTGGCCATGGATGGCGAGCCTACAGAACAATGGAAGTCATGTGTGTGGTGGGACTCTGGTGGCTTTGGACTTTGTGTTGAGCGACGCCAACTGCTTTTCAAGGTGAGAAACCTGGAGTGATGTCATAGATGGTATACAAGGTACAAGGTACAAGTTGTTTATTAGTCATTATACAGCACAAGGCTGCATAAAGAAATGAAATTTATTGTTCCTGCACGCTACAAAAAGAATAAGTATAAAGTCTGTTTAATGTTTGATCATTTAAGAACAGAAGGTAATGATTTTTAAACACTCAGTAGGAACAAGACTGAAAGTGTAAAGCTAGCAGCTCTGTAAAGCTTTGATTTAAGCTAAACACTAACATAAGCATGCTACACACGCACAACATTGCTAATATGTTGATGTTTAGTTTAGCATGTTAGCATGATAGAATTTTATTAATTAGCACTAAAAACAAAGTATGGAAAGATGGAAATGTCATTAGTTTTGCAGGTATTGGTCATAAATAACTCCTGCACACAGGATCACCAAAGTTATTAAGAGCTGTCCTCTGGGGAACATATTGCATGGGATAAGTGGAAACTTTGACCTTCTGGTGGCGTTTGAAGAAAAGTAAGGACATATCAAAAGTTACTATATAACCACGAGCGGCAATGATCGGGATCCAAGGCAGTCGCGATAAACGCAACATTTGACATTTTCAGAGGAGAAGAACAGACGCAGACGAGAATTTGGACTTTGATATTATTGCGGAAACGCAAACTTAATTTGTGTTATTATATTTACCCAACTACTGGGTGAAATGTTCAACCCACCTGCGACATTTTGTGTTTCCAAGATTTAAAGTTTAAGCTGTACAAACACTTTTAAGCAGAGAAAAATAAGATTAAAGTGTCACGGGATCCAAATAAAATAGACAACTGCTTTGATCAGAACACCGCCAGTGTCAGCAAGTCTGACTCGGTCAACTGGGGATGTGAACTCTGGACCTGCAGATTTCCAGAGCAGGTGACTTACTGACTGAGCTAGTTGTAAGAGGCTGCTTTGCCACACCTTCTCACAAGTTGAGGTGGTGATGTCACATGTGCCAGCGGCGGATAGTTTTGTCAGTCAACAGTCAAGATGTAGGTAAAATAATTCTGAAAAACATCACACATCATTCTGCTGGTTTTGGGTGTGTTGTTAATTATTTTAGTGGCATTTGATCCAAAACTGAGTTAAAAAGAAGATGTTGTTCATACTGCACAAGCTATAGCAAGATACTGAATATCGCTGTAGCCTCACCGTTTGACCCATCTGAAAACCCTTTGAAACACTTGATATCGGCCATCTTGAGAACGACTCTGTCGAGTTCGGTAGTGTTTTGAAGAAAGACTTGTGGAGATATAGATGTTAATTGAATTAGTATATTCTGAAAAATATAGAGTGACTGACTTCTGAATTTACCATAGGTTGCAGTGAGGCAAACCTTAGTCACAAATCAGTGGATGTGCTGAAAAAGTTTCAGCTCTCTCGGACTTACAGATAATGTTCTTTGATTTTTTGAAGTTAGGAATGAGAAATGTCAAGAAATTTAGATGGGACATAAACACGTTTAAGAAATCAGGAGAGCATGTCGGAGAAAGTCAGCTGGTGTAAATCTGTATTTTTCTTAACTTTAAACCTCATGCACAGAGTCAAATGTTCCTTCATAACCATGAACACACACACTAGTTTATTCTGACTCAGTC
Organism: Micropterus salmoides; assembly: GCF_014851395.1. Lineage (NCBI taxonomy): Eukaryota > Metazoa > Chordata > Actinopteri > Centrarchiformes > Centrarchidae > Micropterus > Micropterus salmoides. The sequence goes on along the minus strand of NW_024040041.1, from coordinate 32,051,069 downwards.
CCACACACACCATCCTGCTGCACCAAATGCTCACTACAGCACCACATGTGGATTCATCCGCCGCTGAAAATAGTTCCCAACAAACACACTATCCCCTCTGAGCCTTTTTAAACATGAAACTATATATTTGTGAGGTATGAGGAAGATGTATGTCTTCAGTAGGAAACAATGGGCTTGGAGCTCAGAACCACAGACAGGAAGTCAGTGTTGAGAGACAGACTGATATGCTGTTTGAGTCTGATCAACAGATTAATTGTTAATGACAAACAGTCTAAGAAGCTGAATCTGTAAATGTTCAGTCCTTGTTTTAAACCAGCCAGAGATTTTAAAGTTATGATTTCTCCTCAGTCCTAATTCAGTTCATTTTATCTCCCACAGTTCACCCATAGCGTCTGAATGGACTGTCGTTTTGGGTCGTTTGAATCAGAATGGATCCAACCCCTTTGAGGTGACACTGAAAGTGACAAATATCACTGTGAGCAACATCACTGGGTCTAATGTAGCAGTGCTGCGTCTGGCAACCAGACCCACCCTGTCCAACCACATCCAGCCCATCTGCCTGGACAACGGACAAACCTTCACTGTGGGCTCGACGTGCTGGGCTGCTGGCTGGAGCGCCGGGCAAGGAGGGGGTGAGTCCATAACACAGTCTGACACAGTAATGCTAACTCTGCACCATTTCACCTCTTTAGATTAAACATTTAGGCTGTTGCTTATTGGTTTTGGCACTAACAAATTGCTAAAAATATGTATGCCCGTTTATTACCTGCCATCTAGGCCTGATTCAGATGTTTCACTTTATTTTAGTGTATGAAGTTCTGCATCAGTTCCAGACCTCGGTGGTAAACTGTGGAAACGCGTCAACGAGTGACAGCATTTGTACAAGTTCTTTCACACTGGGGCAGGTGAGTTATGAGAGCTGGAGATTATTATACTTTCATGATTCTTTCTGTTTTATCAAGGTGTTTGTTGATGTTGAAACATCAGAAACTTGAGTTTTTTATTAACAATCTCAAAACAAGCTCCATTTAGTAGAATATATATATATATATATATATATATATATATATATATATATATATATATATATATATATATATATATATATATAGCCAGTTAGCTTAGCTTAGTGTACAGACTAAACTCCCCTGTTTTTAGGGGAAAAGAGCTAGCCTTACAGTCAAATGGGAACAAAATCTACCTACCAGCTCCTCTGAAGCTCAATGATTAATACATTACATTCTTTTTGTTTAATCTGTAAAAACTAAAGTATAACTTGAGCTCTAGAGGTACTGGCAGGTGAATTTTGCTACCTTTGGACAGAGCCAGACTAGTTGTTTCCCTGGTTCCAGTCTAGATGCTAAACTAAGATAATCTGTGTACTGGCTGTTGCTTTATATTTATTTTATTTGCTCAAACTATTTATTTTCAGGGACAATGCACATCGATCAACATCACTGTAAATGTGCCAGCTTTACCTAAAAGGCACTTTTTCAACTTGTTTCTCCGGGCCAGACGGTAAATTAGTCATTATATTTACCAAACAAATATGAGAGGTATCAAACTTCTCAGGTACCTCTCAGCGAGAAAGTGAAAAAACATTTGTCACTTTTCACTGTAGTGATGATGAAAACAACATTATTTTCTGTAGTTTCACATAAAGGTGGACTTGAACATATCCGTTTTTCTTGTTTGTTCAGGGTGATGCTGGCGGTCCAGTGATGTGTAAGCAGGGCAGCTCTTGGTTCCAGGCAGCAGTGTTGTCAGTTAAGAACAACAGCACCAGTCAAACACGAGCAGATCCAGTGATGGTCTTCACCAAAGTGAGCAGCTTTGGTACCTTCCTGACTCAGACAGTGGGGATGTTCTTATCTCCAGCCTCCACCAGCAACAACAACAGCACAGCTGCCAACAATACTCTCACCACCAGCGGGGACGCTCCTGCTCACTCCAACTTCTTCTTCTTCCATCTCCTAATCTTCTCTGTGTGTCTCCACCTCTTCTCATAGATCTGACAAGCACATAAAAATGTAAACAACAACAATATAGGCTTAAAGCTGCATCAACAATATGACATGATTCTGCCGCGGTGCAGTACTCTAGAGATCAAAGTAATAAAGGGTATAAAACGAATGAAAATAATTGTTTTATCTGCACCGAACAAATGTATGTTAATGCAGGCAGCAGTATTACAGCATGTTTTTTGAAGCTATGTGGACCATAAAGATATCTGCACCTGTTTCTATTATGATGTGCTAGTGCAGTGCCGTTCGCAGGGGCCAATGTGACACTTCCCTGCGGTATTTGTTTGAAATGTGCATCTCACATAGGTTTCAACAGCACCTTTCAGCTACAGCAGTGTCGACAAGAAGCTGGCCAAATAAATAAATAAATTAAAACTGCAAGTATCGCTGGGCGGGCCCTCGCGCTGTGGCGCGTATGGGGTGTGTGACGTAGAATGTGTGAATTAGGGATGGGGTCAACAGGAAATAGCAGAGGAAAACACCAACTGTAGAAAGCAACAAAAGAAAAAAAACAATAAACAGCTGACATAAGACAACAACTGATATGGGAATGAAAAGGAGAAAAAGTCAAGCAAAATAAATAAACAACACAGCACAGCCATGAGAGCTGGAATAATAACAATGAATTTAAATACTGTAAGTAACTTAATGAAAAGCATAAAGAATATTTCTACCTGTGATCACCAGGGACAGCCTAAATTTGTTTGTGTGTGTGTCTAAGTGTGTGTGTGTGTGTGTGTGTGTGTGTGTCTAAGTGTGTGTGTGTGTGTGTGTGTGTGTGTGTGTGCGCATAAGCCTGTCGCAGAATGTAGTTGTTGGTGAAAGTTGGATGCCACAACCGCTGTGCACTGACCTCAGCGACAGGAAGGCAAGAACCCCAGTAGCCAGGGCACCCCGAGACCACAAGCCCCAGGGACAGACCCACCCCGCCCCCACGGGAGAACAGCGGAGAGCTGTGCCGGGGAGCCCCTGCTGCCAGGGTGCGAGAACGTGGGAGAACTAGGACCGATAGTCCCCCAGCACAGCCAGAGGCCATCCCTCCCCGAGAATAGGGTTAGAGCTCTGTGAACCCGAGGCTAGTCCTGATCCAGCCCCCCAGGAAGCCACCCCAAAGGAAGAGGGCCAAAACCCACCTTGACAACACTGGTCATATGCCTCCGGGACTACCGCACGCCCCTATTGTGAGGGAGCCGGCAGGGGGAAGCGGTGGGGGTCCGGCGAGGAGAGGAGACAATGGATCCCCAGGTCCAGGAACACGCCACCCGCCCCAGACATGAGCAAGGACCTGAAGCCCGATTCCCCAGTCCCCTGGGTCGAGAGCGACCCCCACACCAGGCCAGACAAGGCGGACACCAACCCCACGGCACCCCCGATGCCCCTGGACTCCAGGGACAAGACACAAGGCCAATGAGACCCCACCAACACGTTCAACCCCCCCACCTGCCTCTGTAAATGTATTGTGTTGGATGCATATTATGGTTAGTGAAGTTATTTTGTCTAATAGCAGCTGCTAGCGGTTCTATAAAAACAGCGAATAGTGAGGGAGAGAGTAGGCAACCCTGCCTGGTACCCCTCTGAAGACTAAAGCTTGGAGAAGTATGATCATTTTCCTGACAGAAGTTCTGGGAGATGATTTCTGTTTTGTCGGGGTGTATCATACCAGGAATGACTTTCTCTAGCCTTCTTGCTAGGATTTTGCAGATAATTTTAAGATCTGCGTTAAGAAGCGATATTTGGTGATAACTGGATAGGAATGTGGGATCTTTGTCTGGTTTAGGTAGCAGGCTGATATTAGTAGAGTTCATTGTTGGAGGCATCATGCAACTCCTAATTTGCATTACCCTCCTATAGAATGTGAGCACAAGTAGAATTCCCAGAATTCCTTGTAGAATTCAGCAGGAAAACCGTCTGGCCCAGGGGCTTTATTATTTGGCATTTGTAAGAGGGCTTCATGGAGTTCAGCCATTGAAACAGGAGAATCCAGAGCCCTGATCTGTTCATCATCTAACCTGATGTTAGAGCTAGATGGATCAATTTGTGATGTATTTAATTTTTATTAAATTCTCTAAATGCATTGTGATTAATAAATGAGTTATGAGTCAGATTCCCAGCCGAGTCCTTTAAGGAGGAAATTGTTATTTTTTCTTTATTCAATTTTAATTTGTTGGCTAAGAATCTTCTGGATTTATTGCCATGTTCAAAGTTCTCCAAGCGTAGTCTTTGCAACTGAAGTTGGGTCTTTTTTATCAATAATTTCATTTAATTCAAATTTAAATTTTTCTCAGATCATTCAGCATGTGTTCCTGTTTGGAGGCAGCTTCTAATGTTTGTATTTTTGGTTCTGGCTCTAATTCTTTTTTTTTGTGCGATGAGTAGGAGATTATTTTACCTCTCATGACTGCTTTTGCTGCCTCCCAAAGAAGACACTGTGTATATATTACCCACTCCTTTTTGCAATAATCGGGTAGCACATATTTTCATAATCTAGACCGCACAGAAAAAAATTTAGGTCGATCAGATTCATTCTCTAGGAGGAGTTTGTTAAAGTACACTATATTGCCAAATGTTTTGGGTTCCCTGCCTTTACATGCAGATGAGGGTTAATGACATCCCATTCTTAATCCGTAGGGTTTAATATGGAATTGGCCCACCTTTTGCAGCAATAACAGCAGACAGCTTCAACTCTTCTGGGAAGGCTGTCCACAAGGTTTAGGAGTGTGTTCATGGGGATTTTTGACCCTTCTTCTAGAAGCGCATTTGTGAGGTCAGGCATAGATGTTGGACGAGAAGGTCTGACTTACAGTCTCCGCTCTAATTCATCCAAAAGCTGTTCTGTCGGATAGGTGTCAGGACTCTGTGCAGGCCAGTCAAGTTCTCCACACCAAACTTGCTCATCCGTGTCTCTATGGACCTTGCTTTGTGCACTGGTGCGCAGTCATTTTGGAACCATCCCCAAATTGTTTTCCACAAAGTTGGGAGCATGACCCTGTCCAAAATTTCTTGGTATGCTGAAGCATTAACATTTCCTTTCACTGGAACTAATGGGCCAAGCGCAACCCCTTAAAAACAACCCCGCACCATGATCCCCTTCCACCAAACTTTACACTTGGTGCAATGCAGTCAGGCTAGTACCGTTCTCCTGTCAGCCACCAAACCCAGACTCATCCATTGGATTACCAGACAGAGAAGCGTCTCCACTGCTCTAGTGTCCAGTGCTTTACACCACTGCATCCAACGCTTTGCATTGCACTTGGTGATGTAAGGCTTGGATGCAGCTGCTTGGCCATGGAAACCCAATTCCATGAAGCTCTCTACACACTGTTCTTGAGCTAATCTGAAGGCCACACGACGTTTGGAGGTCTGTAGCTATTGACTCTGCATAAAGTTGGCGACTTCTCCACACTGTGCGCCCGTGCTGACCCCGATCTGTCGTTCCCAATCGCTTCTACTGTTACGGTAAGTGGTGGTGAGGCAGGTTGGAGGACCCAAATGCAGGACTCAAGGAAGAGGAGGAATGGTTCAAAAGGTGATTTATATAACAAACAAAAAGCGAGCACACTTACACACCCCGAGTGGCTGAGTCCAGAAAAAGCCAAATGAGAAACGAAACAGAAATCCAACACAGGTAATCCAAAACACCAAGGGCAGGAAAAATGCAAGACGAAACACTGGACGAGACTGGAAGACTGAAGCCACAACTGACAGGGGGTAACACTAACAAGGGCTGAACAGAAAGACCACATATATATACCAGGGATAACGAGCAGGGCGGGAGCAACACAGGTGACAGACATGAGACTAACGAGGGAGGCAGAGTGAGAGCAGAGGGGAGAACAGAGAGACAGTCAGGCAGAGGGATACTGGAGGGAACAGACATGACACAGGTTACTGAACACATAACAGACTATTTAACTGATACTGGACACAGGACAGAACCCAAAACACTAAGACAAAGAACTAAAACACAGGTCCAAGAGCTAAGATAAAAGACAAGACATAAACTACTAAGGACAAGGAACGAGAGAAACAGGCAAATAAACAGACAAATGAAACAATGAACTCAGAAAACCCACAGGACAAAAAACCTATGACGGTACCGCGCTTAAATTCACTGAGCTCCTGAGAGTGAACCATTCTTTCACAAATGCGTGTAGGACATTGCTCTAAGAAGCTTGTTTGTGGGACTTGCCATGAGGCATGTGCCGCATCTATTGACAGAAATGCAACATAATATCCATAACTGGGTTTTCAGTGGCATATAAAGACCTTACATAATGAACCGTTATGTTTTTATTATCTTAGAATGAGACATTTATATCTACATAACCACGGGTCTCCCTTACATGGATGTTGCCATGTTGCGCTGCCATGTTTCTACAGTAGCCCAAACTGACAGCTTTCAAGTTTCATTACTACATTGAATACTTACGACATGAAATTTGGACAAATAGAGGACATTAAGTATTATTTAGCACAAGAGCCGACAGAGTTGTAGTTTCTCCTACGGTGCCTGTTGGTTGCAATTTGCAACCGTCACTACTAGATGCCACTAAAACCTACACACTGAACCTTTAATGACCTGCTTTAAAATGGAGTGAAATCCTCTCTGTCGGCTTCCTTTACGCTTTGAGCATGTGTGCTACTGCTTTCTATTTTAGATCTAAAAAGCTGCACACGATTATTGGTCAGTAGTTGTTCTGGTTAATATCTATAAAATGAAAAACATATACAGAAAATGTACTGTAATGTTAATTATAATAACAATACTAATAACAACAGCAAAGGGTGTCGAGCAGGAACACGATGGCAGCAGGTGACCCGCAACCACAGATCCAGACTCCACAGCTCCAGAGCCAGAAACACATGCAGGAAGTGATAAGAGGAGAGAGGAGAGGGACGAGAAAGCACAAGACTAACAGAAAGGGGAGAAGTTGTGTTAGTAACATGCAATAATGGGATGAGGTTGCATACAGAGGGAGAGAAAGTAGAGGAGAGAGGAGCTCAGTGCATCATGGGAAATCCCCCGGCAGTCTAGGCCTATAGCAGCATAACTAAGGGATGGTTCAGGACTCACCTGAGCCAGCCCTAACTATAAGCTTTATCAAAGAGGAAAGTCTTAAGCCTACTCTTAAATGTGGAGATGGTGTCTGCCTCCTGAACCCAAACTGGAACCTGGTTCCACAGGAGAGGAACTTGATAGCTGAACGCTCTGGCTCCTAGTCTACTTTGGAGACTCTAGGAACCACAAGTAACCCTGCATTCTGGGAGCGCAGTGCTCTGGTGGGGTAGTAAGGTGCAGTGGCGTAAGGCAGGGCTGGACTGGCCATCGGGCATTTCGGGCATTTGCCCGATGGGCCGACGTGCTTTGTGGGCCGGTACATACTTTAATTAATTTTTTTTATTTTTTTTATTTATTAATTTTTTTGTCTGAACGGCCTATAAAACTCGCACATCGGGAATTTTCTTCCTTTGTGGGCCGATGTTTTTTTTGTTTTTGTTTTTGCAACGGTATAAACTATTAAAGGTGGTGGATTGGCCAATTGGTCATGATCGACTCTGGGCTGGACCAATTATAGCCGAGGTCGTCATATGCACCCTCCCCCTTCAACGGATCAGCAATGAGCAATCACATATTATTGCTGCTGAACAAAAAACGTAAAGGAGGCGCCGAAAAAAAAAATGCTGCCAAATGTGCTAAAATATCACAGTTTTTGGTGGTGGCTATAGTGGAGCTTCCACTTCAGTAAAATTAGCAAGTGATGGAGGCCAGCAGGTTGAAGAGGGAAAGGGGAAGCAGGAGGAGGAGAGACCCGAGGCGGCCGCCGGTCCAAGTGGCAGAACTGAACTTGAGATAAGAAGTTATGAGCTGCAGTCTATATCTGGGTCAGATTATAAACCAAGGTTAGGTGCAGCCTCTCTCAACCCGTAAATAAATGCATCCATCGATGATTCTAATCCGCGCTCATATAGTTTTTTTCTCTCTCTCATCAAAACCGAATATGTTCATCAGTGGTACAGACAGTCTACATCAAGCAGAGACACGTTTGTGTGCATTTTATTTTGTGATTTCACCGGAACGAATAGAGTCTCCGAATGCGATGAAGCGCGCGTCCGAGTGAAGAATGTGCGCGAGCCACAATGAGTAACTCACTATTATTAACTAACAAGAAACTCTGATTAACTAGTAAGTAATAGCGCACAGGTGAAAGTGGTACTTCACTATTAATTAACTAATCAATAACTACTATTTTTTAATACTTCTGAAAAAGTTTATTAACAATCTAGTAACTACTATTAACTAAAATGAAACTCTGATTATGAATTAGTAAGTAATAGTGTGCAGATGAAAGTGTTACTACATACTTCTGTTGGAATTACTAATTATTTGGATCCGTATTATAAAGTGAAGATCACTGGAACTAACTAGTATTGACTCAAGTGTTACTACATGATCTAGTCATGATTTGTGCAACCAAACACTAAAGTCATTTCAAGTGTTTGAGATTTTTGGTGAACTTTAGTATACTTTTAGAAAATGTCTTTAGTAACACTTGAGTCATTACTAGTTAGTTCCCATGGTCTTCACTTTATAATAGTAAGTAAGTAAGTACTGTATATGATGTCAGTATTTTCCAACATTTTCTAAATACTGTACCAGTACTGTGTAAAATGCCATCAAAAAGTCAATTAAGTGTTATTCTTTTTCACCTTTCTTTCTTTGTCTCCTTTCACTTTTTAAAGGCTGCCATGTTCAAAAAATATTTTGTGCTGCCATGCTGGTTGTTGATGTGGTAAATAAATAGTTTATGAAAATACCACTAAATCTGTCATTTATTAATTTTAATATTCATTAATGATCATGTCTCACCTCTAGTCTTCTCTGTCTTAATTTCAGGTTTCCACCATGTGTTGTAGATAGTTCAGGAGGAGGTTAACTTGACCAAGCAGTCTTTTGTTTTCCGCTAATTACTGTTTAGAATACCAGAACAGGGAGGATGATGTAGGTTTAAGTTTATTAGATTGATACATGTATACCAACAAGAAAGTGTACATCGCTGTCAGAACAGCGTTTGTTTTCATTCAAAGGCTTTATGGCTTTGCCAATAATACTTGGTGGGCCGGTCTCTAGTCAAAATTCCCGGGCCGATTTTTTGTCCCAGTCCAGCCCTGGCGTAAGGTAATAACAACGGGCCCGAGTGCAGGCAAAAAACAAAGCACATGCACACACACACTGCGTTTGTGTCTAGAAGGGAACCCTAAACTGGCAAATTTGTGTGCCTTGTTTCCTTCGTTTCCACAGTTTAAGATCTGATAAGATAAGATGCAGTAAATATCTAATTTAAAGCTCCTTTAATCGATTTCTTTCCATATTAACACATTAAATTCAATGGATCTTTTTTTGCATCTTTCTCCAACACACATACTGCTGCAGCAGGTGTGTTGAGTGCGCCATCAAGTACCATCATGTGATGGATTATATTTGCAAAGTACAGAAGTTTCAAATTTAGCATGTGAAAGTACAAATTACAAAATTGTGTGCACAGTGGGGAAGCACTATAAAAAAACGTTTTAAATGCAAATTCGGAAAGTATTCATTATTGATCACTTGATAAGCACACGGTCTTGTTATGTGTCACTGTTAGCAGGTCACTATTAGTTTTCCACCAGGGCAGTATTCAACAGAAGTTTAGCTGCTGCTCTGAGCTTCCATGCTGTAACCATTTTTTTGCCAATAATATTCATCAGTGGTTTGTCTCAGGAAGGTAACTTCTGTCCACCTTGCAAAGCCATAACAGAGCGCTGTAAATACAATCCAACAACCTACTTTTTTGCCAGTTAGTGGCCAGCTGATTGTCTCGCTAATGTAACCGGACAAGCCAAACCACAGCGCTGGAGAGCAACAAGGCTACATGAAATGAATCCAACAAGATAAGACATTGACAGGGGAAACGCACCACGGCTCTCTGTGATTATGGCCAGCTTCTAGCTAAAGCTGTCAAACAACAGCTTTCATTTGCATCGCTAAAGTCTGACAAACTTAAGTTAATTACCTGTCCAGCCGAAAACAGACAACTTCAGCTCCACTTTGAAAACATCTGTCCCACATCATCGCCTTCCATCTGGGAAAATCCACACCAATTATTCTGCCGTCATATGTCTGCATCTGTGTGACTCTTCGTGCTTCATGGTATAAAGATCCACAGGCTGTCAGCTCTCGTGCTAAATAACATATGTGCTCTTCATTTGTCCAAATGTCACTTCTCTTCTTACTTCTAATAAACCACAGGACTACTCAGAGTTTATTATTATTATTATTTCCTCTTCTTCTTCTACGGACACATTTAATGTAGTGATGCTGTCTACACTGCTGGAATACAAGGATAAGAAGAATGCTGTGATGAAGAAACACGCTCTGTACCGCTGTTATATGATATGATGATCAATAGTATCAACTGCAGCCCTAAGATCTAATAAAACTAGTACAGTCCTTTGTCTGATACAACTACAAGATCAACTGAGGTAATTTGGCATATCAGACTTTTATGGTGTCCGAGAAAATCGCTGTGTTTTATTCATCCCGGGTTTTAATCTCCCCTACTGTATTTACCATCCAAATTCTCCCAAGTGTCTAATTTTTCAATGCCCCGTTTTTCTCCACATTTCAGGCAACAAAATTCTGCATTCAGCTTTAATAAATTCACTAGAATGAAGTTGAAAAAGTCTCTGAAATCAACAATTTTTTGGAAAAAAGATCCACAGATACTATAATGATTATTCAAGGTTCATAATGATTATTGACTTACATTGTGAATCTGGCTGCTAAACTTTTTAAACTAAACTTCTGAGGGTTGAGGAGTGATGACCCTGCTTCTGCGGTGCATTGCGTCACAGACGGCCTTCTCAGAAAATGCACCAACTAAACCGAAACTGAATCTCACTCTAACAGCAATGGAAAACTTTGTGGCCCTTGTGAAACCTACTTCCATTATGAACGTGTCTGAATGGTTATCTCTTACTGGCAGATCCAGTTTGTAACAAATAATGTGTTCCTGGAAAAACACAATAGTAACCCCCACTGAAACAATATCCATTTCATTAAACCAGCCCATCAAGCAAGCAACCGTGTGAGTCAGGTAATGGATGCAAGACCCTAAACATCGTGGTTACTTTTAGTTTTGATAATTAAAGTTTTACTGATAATATTTTTGATGATTTTGAAAAGAGACTTTGACTTGTAATGGAGCACTATTAAATTGCGGTATTGTGACTTAAGCAATGTCTCGGTCCAGCTCTCAGTTTCATTCAGCTGCTCTCCGTCGCCTGCAAGAACAGATCTCGTAAATATTTCCTTCATAACTTTGTGACGAATCTTATAGACAAAGTAAAAGCTGTCATTATTTTAAATTTCCACATGCAGGGTTCTTCCCAACAGGATATAAAGCAGTTTAAATTAGCTACACCTTGTCTATCCACAACATTACAAAGCTGCTTACATCTCAATACATCACTAATAATCACCCAATAATATAAGGTGGCCCATATAATAATATAAAAGGGGTGATTCTGTATAATGAGTCGAATGGACTATGAGCATAATGTGGAACGTTGTACACTTCTCAGCCTTAATGGTCGTCATTTTGACAATGTAGCGGAAGGTGAGGGACCACAAACCTATTTTAAAACTTGGGTAAATGGTGGCAGCTGTTGTGATTCCACACACACGCAAGTAAAGTAAAAAGACATTTGTTTTTATTAATTTTTAATAAAATTGAATTGGAGTCAAGTGACCAAGCAAGCCGTCAGGTATTTTGGAGAATGACAATTGCGGCCAAATGTTGGCAATAACGATCTGCCCAGTAAGTTTATTCATGGATAACCCCTTGAGATGAACCATCTCCTTTTGGAGGGAGTCCGATATAAAACCTACAAATGGTTCTACAAACAAACACAATAGCAAGTGACACACGAAAAACATACAATAATACAAAAAAAAAGAAAAAGAGGCTCTCAATTACCAACTCTCCTGCACAACATTCAGAGGTACATACAGAGGAGCAAAGGAACAAACAACAGGAACAAAGAAATAATGATAATTCAGGGAAAGCTGAGTTAGAACGAAAGAGAGGAGATACAATGTTGAGGGGATGTTTAAAGGACAGTTACAGCCCAGTTACAATTCGCCATTAAAAATAAAAAGCGGTCTAATGTTGCAGAACCTAAATCAACATTTGCATGAGGTCACCATGTTGTGGCTCTTTGTCACATATGAAGGAATGATTCATCACATTTTCGACTGTGTAATGTTTCTTGGAACGAACAAGGGACCTCAGGAGGGGGGCCTGCAGTTGGACCCTTCCCCGTCTCATTTTTCCAAGCCTCCTTGGAGTATGACGGTAGCTTAGCAACATAAGGCTCTGAATCTGATCTGTTTCTGAAGGACTATGAGTTATCAGTTTGAATCAAGGCTGACACAGACAGCTTACTCATAATACTTTCATTATGAACATGTCTGAATGTTTAAAGTCTAATTGGCATATCCAGTTTGTGACGAGCCATGTGACAAAGACAATAGTTAGCCCCCTAAAAATTGCCTTAACCATTATGTTAAACCAGCTGCCTGCCAAAAACATAGCCATGTGGGTCAATTAGCTTATTTTGACCCAATTTTTTCCATTATGATTATTTCAACCAAGGCAGCAACTATGTAAGAAGTTGATTAAAAAGCACAGGTCCTGTAATGGATACAGGAACGTTCCCACGTTTCTGCCCATCCCTTGAAGGACTCCTCGATCAGTCAGTAAGTTTAAGTACATTTAACTGATAATACTTTTGAATAAATGACTTTGTTAATGAGAATTGTTACAATGTAGTATTGTGATGGATGAATAGAGACTGTGATATAAAAACCGTGACATTTGGCCTTTACTGTGTAGACAGTGTTTACTGGTTCATCTTGTTCCAAACCAAGTTCATTTGTTCCAGGAAGTCTGAGGCTGTTTGACCAATTCATTCCTGAGCAAGCAGCACGACTCCTCATTGTCTCGGCCGCAGGACTAATTCAGCCGCTCTTACAACAAGAAATCTGTTGTGTATTTTTCCTTCATATCTACATGATGAATCCTGTTGAAGAAAAAAGCTTTGTCATTATTTGTGTGCAGGGTTCTTCCCAACAGGATAAAGCAGTTTAAATTTCACCTTGTCCATATACAACATTAAAAAGCTGCTTATATTTAAATACAGCAATAATAATAACCCAATAATACAATGTATATAATAATAATAAAGTGGTTTCACATAACGAGTACTTTTAATTTGTTTATACTTTAAATATATTTGATTATACTTCTGTATTATGCAGGACTTTTACTTGTAACAGAGTCTTGTTACACTTAAAACTACTTCATATTACTAAAAATGAGCACGGTTCTCCTTCCACTGCTGTGTAAATCTGACAAAAATAACACCAAACATGATGTTGCTGTTGATTTTTAATAGAAATAATAATAATCAAAGACTACCTTGAAGGAGGAAACCATTCTAAATATTGAGCTCTAAAACAGTAGGCTGAGCAAAAATACATATGTCACACCTGTAAGGTTACGGGAGGTTGGACGGGTTTCAAATTCAAGCAGACTGCGCAGAGGTGATTCATGAATGTTGTGTTTTCCTGTTCTCTAGAGGGGTAACCTGAGAAGTCCAAAGCCAAATGATCCACCCATGGCTCTAATTTCAACACACTGGGAAGCCATGCCAGGATTAACTGTTGTTTAAATCAATAAACTTAAGCACTGAAGCATTGATTTAAATGTTTGAACTCCTGTAGTGCTTCAAACAGAAGTGTGTAGATTATTTAGGCTATTTAAAATACTACTCCGTAAGAGTCCTTCATCCAAAATGCTAATCAAAGTCAGCTAGATGTACCTACAGTATCAGTACTGGTTCTGCAGTAACATGTCCACTCTGACTGATATCTTATTCCTTTATTAGATTCTTATTACTGATGCCTCTTTTGATACAGTATTAAAGCAGCATTTTGCTGTTGTAGCAGCTCGAGGTGGAGCTAGTTTTAACTATATACGTTATTTTTAACTATTTTATATACAGTTTTTACTACTTTATATATGTTGAAGAATTATTGTGAGCCAGGTTCAGATGTGAAGGTTTGGAGACTGATGAAGACTCAACATAGCACAGTTTATTGAGCCCAGCCGAGGAGATACTGCGCCAGAACACAACATGTGAACACATCAAATGCCAACACCAAATCTGAAGGATAACATCTTCTGGTCCCTTTTATGTTTCTGTCTTCCCCTTAGTGTAGTGGTCGGCAATAGGCGGACTGCGGGCCAGAGCTGGCCTGCCAGCAATAATATCTGGCCCCCGGACAGATTGCTTTGGTGACAGAAAATAAATAAATAAATAAATTGATGTGGCTGGTGCTGAAATAGATTTGTCATGACAGCAACAGTTACCTACATAATCACTTCCTATTAAGTGATTGTGCCTCCAAAATAAAAGCATGAGGAATGTTTTTTGCAGCAATGCTTTATGTCGATTTTATTGAGAGCTTTTACTTTGAAAAGTTCTGAAGGACATTCAAAATGGCTTAACCATTACGGACGCTGAAGAGTATCTATGGCGTAAAATAATTACGCTTTGTCACGCTGTGTGACAGCATTGGTAATGACGAGATGAGAATGTGTTGGTTTGCTAGTTTTAACTACTTTTTACACAGTTAGCTGGTTTTATACGCTAGTTTTCACTGATTTTTAAACCGTTAGCTAGATCAGTCCAGTCATTCCCAACAGTCATCAGATAAAGCTGAGTGGTTGTTCTGTTTTCAGATGGACTTTGGAGAGAGTGGATAATTTGACCTCTTTGACCTCAGTTATTGAAATGAAACAATTTTTAGAAATCCAACAAGATTCACATTTCAGAAGACAAAAAGATTTATCTGTAACAACGCGTTGTATTTTTTAAAAATTCATCATGTTTGTTTTTAATGTAAAATCAAAATTTATAAAAAATATCAGTTACTACAGATTGAATAAATGTAGTACATTTGGAGTACAAGTAAGGCCTATAAGGTAGCATGAAATGGTAATACTCAAATAAAGTACCCCAATATTGTACTTAAGAGCAGTACTTAGTGTAATATTAGTGTAGTGTTTAATGTAGGCTGCTTAGCTTGGAGAAGGTGACATGTTCTGTGTCACATGCTGTGAAACAGGTGATAGGGGAGGTGTTGGGCGTTTCATTGGACAGGTTTGTTTGTGTTGGAGGTAGACAGAAGGAGGCGAGAGTGAGGGAGGGAAGAAGAAGGTTATTTATGCAGGTGCAGATCTGATGATATGGACTTACAGTTATGGCTTTCTACAAAGTGATCTGTGTGGCGACTCTGCTGACTCTCCTGACACAAGGTAAGGACCCTCCTCAACACGCACACCTGAACCAATCATGTTTGAGATATAACAACCGCTGTATGAGGAGGAACTACAGTTGTCATATCAGTGTAATGGAATAAAAATAGTTTTGCACAAAACTCATGGCTTCATAATTTACAAATTTGCCTGGATGCATGAAAGTTAAATAACGTGCATTGATGACATGCTTCACTGTAATTGTTACATATGACAATAAAGAACTGTACCTATTTTCTAATCATGGCAGATAATCATTGTAAAGGAATTTAGAGTGAAATAACGGCTATCTTTCCTGTCAATCAGTTTGCTTTTAGCCTCTGAGACCTGCATCTTTCCGTTGTTGCATACATTTTTGTTTTGCCTTGTAAAGTATACATTTTTTACAGCGTTATCAAGTTTCACTGTCCCCAGAATCAGCACAACCTCAGCGAATTTTATACATCACTCGATAAAGACTTCTATACACTAAAATGGTGTTTATAAGCCCATAAAAACTTTGTCATTACCTCCATGTTTAGCCTTCTGAACTTCACACGCAGCCAATTTAATCTCTTAAAGTTTCTGTTTTAATTGCAAGACTGTGTGTGATGTGATTCTAATTTAGTTTCGCCACACAATAATATTTATGAAGCTTTATCTATGTCACACCTGTGATTTGGTCTAGTAAAATGAATTTAAAAAAATGTATACCTCCTTTAACTAATTTCAAGTGGTTTGGCATTAATTCATTTATTTGAAGGAATATGTGGTTTGCAGAAACTAATTGGGTGTGACGGAAACTTTCACTCAATCCAAGGAACAGTTCATTAATTTTGCAACTTTAAAAATTACATTAACATGAAGGTGACACTTTAATAGGTATAGTTGTGTAATTTGATCCTTAATAGACCAAAAGGAAAACCTTCACCAAACCTTCTTATTCTGTTCAGTCTGTCCTTGTAGTAAGAGTCTTTATTTAGCAAACTAAGAAAACTATTTGTGGATTTAATTTTTAGCCATTTAAGTGAATTTTTCTATTTAATGGTATGTAGATAGATTAGACAGACAGGTAGATCACAACAACTCAAACCTCTTTTAAGGAATATTTGAGGTCACTGCACTGAGATCATGTGACAACAGATTTACACCATCTTGGCTAAGAGAAATGTTTACAGCAGATGGGTTTCAGGTAAACATGGAGCCAAACCTCGTTATGTCCGATTGCAACTCCATCCAGGAGCAGAGTGAGCCAAGTCCCAGTTAATAATTTAGTAACTGAATATGGCTGAAAATGAGGAACATTTTTTCAAGTTATGCAAATCTCTGACAAACATAACCCACAATTACTAAACCCAAACTTAAAACAGAGCAATAGACACATATATATAATATTTACTCATTTTATGATATGAGATGGAAATGCATGTTTTTTTAATTTTGTAATTAATATAAGTAATAGTATTTTCTAAAAGAATGAAAGGTTTACAATCATTTCTGCTCACCACCACAACACACTGACCAATGGGTTTAAGGGTTAAATGCCTTGTGTTCAGGAGGCAGAGACGACGTTCAAGGTTCAATTTATTCAACTATTAAACTTGTAATATACAAACCTGCCGTGCTAATCAACCAACACTGATTACCAACACATAGGAGAGAAATACCCACAACATCAAATCATATTTGATGAGACAAACTACTAAAAAAAGTCTAAACAACATAAAGCAGACTATTTTAAATCCCAGTTCTCTACAGAAAGTTGTGGTTGCTGTTATATTCCCTTTGGGATGTAATGCTGCTCTCTGATCTGTGAGTAGAACTAAAAACCTTCAGCGCACTTCACTGACCTTTAATCCCACATATTACAGAGTGATACGCTTGGTTTATAAGTAAACACAAAACCAGTCCAGGGCCACAGCGTGTGTGTTTGTGTGTCTGCGCATTTACTGTAAGACTGCAGGCTGATCATTGCTTCCTTGTTCTCTGTTGTATTTGGTTTCACATGTCCTTGTGTATTGTCGCTAGCTTTACTTCTTGTTTTATTTTCAGTTTCACAGTGTGTGTGTGTGTGTGTGTGTGTGTATGTGTGTATTGCCCTCAGTTCTGTTCAGTCCTCGTGGTGTCATCTTCATATGTTGAGTGTTCTGCCTCATGCTCTGTGTCCCTGGATTTGTGGATATTCCCTGTGTTTGGATTACTTTAACCTGTTATTGGATTTAACCCGCGCTGGTCGGCCTTTGTTGGATTTTCCCTTTTGTTTGGACTCTCGCCGTGATCTAAGAAGTAAGCCTGTTTTGTTAGTAAGCCTGTTTTGTTTTCTTAATAAACCGTTTTGAACTGCATCCACCCAGCCACTGTCTTAATTTTGGGCCCACACTCCTGTTTTCCTGCCGTAACACTCAGCTATTACTGTAATAAATACCATTCAGGTCCCACAGATTAGTATAAATATTCTATAGCTGAAATAAGACAAAACAGAAATACCATCAGATTTTGATAGCTAATACATACTGCACAGTTCTTTTATAAATGACACTAAAATCATCGAAAACAGTTAATAATGATCAGAAACATGGATTTAATATATGAACTAATATATATTACTTTTTTACAGTAAAGAGAACACAATGCAACACAGAAAACCAACACGTATAAATGCTCGCTGCGGCTTGGCAACACGCGTAGACTCGACAAAGAAATATAAGTCGGCCTTAATGATGTGGATGGACTTTCCAGGGTTTGAGCACTGTGTGAATCAAGCAACTACTGACTTATTTAAAGTTTCAAGTTAAATAGCATTACTGACTTATGTCATGTAAGTGAATAATAATAATCTTTATTTATAGAGCACTTTTCAAAATCATTAACAAAGTGCTTTTCACAAGAGCAAAGACAATAAAACACATCAACCAAAAAAGATACACGGTAAAAGCAGGAAGAAACACAAGAAATTAAAATACAGTTAAAAGAAAAATAAATTTAAATCAGCTAAAATCAGGAAAGGCTCTTCTATAAAAGTATATTTCTAAAAGGTTCACTGCAGGGTTCAGTTACGTGGGAGCTCAGGGTCTCAGCTATGACTGACAGGATGGCTGCACTTCTCCACCATCAGCCACTGTCTGCGCAGTTTTGACCCAACAGGTTGAGTCTGCGACCCGCGAACTTGAACAACATGTTGTTTTGTACTGTTTTTGTTTGTGCTCATTTGTTTAGTATTACTGGCTTTATGATGCATCCTCCAATTAATACAGTGCTACATATGATAATATGCTTGCTACTGTGTGCTGGTGGCCAGCAGTAAATAATAAATAAAATAATAACACTTTAATATTATACCTACCATGAAAGGCGGATTTGCGGTCTCTCCTTGAGCAATAGTCTTTGATGGCATTTTTCAGGCTAGGACAAGTAGTGGACTGCTGTGTGTGTGTTTGGGTGTTTGTGAGAGACAGAAATGTTGAATCATGTAATAAGCAATGACTTCTAAGTGAGAAGGCTTTTGCAGTAATCCAGGCTTTATGAGACAAAGACGTGGAAAATGGTCTCATTGTCCTTAAAAGTTAACATCGATTGTATATTTGATATATTTCAAAGATGGTAAAAACAACAAAGCAACTTTTGGTCAAGAAGAAGAGGAAATGATGATCCACAGTTCTTGACATTTTTAACATTCTTGGAAACAGAAAATCAAAGTATCAGTTACAGAAAGTTGAAATGTATGGAAGTTTTATTTAGCTAAACATGTGTGTGTATAGTCCTCAGAATCAGAATCAGTTTTACAAGAATTGTTCCTGTCAGAATGATGGCTTGTGGGAAGGACACATAACCTCTGGCACTTTTGTTGCCAGCAGTTTAGACATTAACGGCTGTGTGATGTGTTCTTTTGAGGGGAGCAAGTTTACACAGTTAAACAAGCTGCACACTCACTACTTTACATTGTAGCAAAGCGTCATTTGTTCAGTGTTGTCACATGAAAAGATATAATTAAATATTTACACAAATGTGAGGGGTGAACTCACTTTTGTGAGATACTGTATATGCTGTACAGGACATATTTGCTGTATAAGACATTTGAAGTGACTCTGGACTCTGCAAACTCCTTTTCTGTAACTGGAAAGTTATTTGTTGATCTGTTAGCTGAGAGAAGACATAGTTAAAAGTGTGTCACTTTTCAAAAATATAGTGTTTTAATCAGTTTAGTAATAAATGTTACAGATGATCACAAATTTCTTCCCATTTAATATCACGTGTCAATATAGCATGAGACTTATCAGTGAATATAAATACAAAGTTGTTGTTTCAGAAGTGTTTTTTGTTTGTTTTCTATTTTCAGAGTCTCACTCACAACTAGATGGTAAGTCAAAGTTTCTATGCTCACTTTTTTGATTTCCTGTCCGTCTGTTCGGGACATTCTAAACATGTATTTGGGACGTAAACATTTTGTTTATAGTTTCATTATTGTTAGTATTTGCTATTAACTCCACAATACCACACATAATACAGCAAATAAAAGCAATGAAACATCTATACTAATCATGAATGGTAAATAAAACACAGCACAATCCCGGGATCATAATCTTCAACCAAGAGTTCAGGTTTATAATCCTGAAGGAGTGAACAGGGCAAACAAGGAGGGGAGAGTATTGCTCACTCTGTCTTTATTGTCTCTCTCCTCAGTGTGTGGTCAGCCAACACTCAACACCAAGATTGTTGGAGGACAGGTGGCCTCTGCAGGCAGCTGGCCCTGGCAGGCCAGTCTGCAAACCTCTGGGTCCCACTTCTGTGGAGGATCCCTCATTAACAATGAATGGGTGCTGACTGCTGCTCACTGCTTCTACAGGTAAGCAGTGAGGGTCGGGCTGCAACATGCCATGCAGTGTTGTAAACAGCCTGGCTTGGGGTGGACCAAACCAAGGGGTCGCAGGAAAAATCTGAGAGGTCTCGAGATGATTAAGAGTTAAAAAGTTAAAACATCAGATATTGAAACACAATGAATTCATCCATCCATCGGCAACCGCCTATCCTGCATGCAGGGTCGCGGGACATAATGAATTAGTATTTTTAATTACATTTGTCTTTGTTCCCTCTCCCTTTGGGATAAAACAGTTTACAATTGGAGGTCTCCATGTCAACAGATGCAAAGAAGACTGGAAAATTATTAATGCACATGAACAACTAAGTTGAGGGAATGATTTGTAATATAATGAGGATACAAATTACTCACTTGCGGGAATGATTTCTCCACATCTGTCAGGCTCCATACAAACTACACTAGATCTGGTCTTAAAATGGACTTAGTGTCTGCTGAAGTGCTCCTGATTACAGTTCTGCTTTTCACGTCTTTGCACTGTTTTGTTTCTCTTCTGATTACAGCACAGGCATAGACCCAAACACTCTGACTGTGTCTCTGGGTCTCCAGACTCTACAGGGATCAAACCCCAATCAAGTGACTCAGACAATCTCACAGACCATCATTAATCCCGACTATAACCCCAATAATCATGACAACGACATCTGCCTCCTGAAGCTCTCCTCACCGGTGACTTTCACCATCTACATCCAGCCCGTCTGCCTGGCAGCTCCAGGCAGCACCTTCTACAACGGCACTGGAGCCTGGGTCACCGGCTGGGGCGACATTGCAAGTGATGGTGGGTCAGAAAGCACCTGGAGTACATTTATTTTCAGTGTGATTACACTGGCAACAACTGTGTTTTCCCAGATATGTCGATTCCAAAATGTAGTTGTTCCTTTATCCCACCTTTAACTCTGTTAGGGCTACTTTTGTCATAATCTGTCTACGCAATAAGCAGTTTGTTCTGATGATGCCACTAGAGGAAAAGTCATTAAAGATTCTTTAAACAAAGAAAAGTTTTATTTACATCAACAAGTTTTCACCAAATCACATTGTGTGCCATTTAGTTCTAGCAGATGTATCGAATGCGTATTCTTCATCATTAAACAGTTGCAAAGCAGATTTCCAAACATTTTAAACTATGTATTGTTTACATCCATCTTTGTTTGAAGGCATTCTTCTTCTTTGTTGCCTTTGTTGGTGCTTCGACCGATGCCAATATTTAGAGAGCAGTGAAGCTGATATCATGATGTTTTGCTTGTTTTTTCAATGATCTGATGAATTAAAGAAATTTACTGGGTTATGACTGAGGAAATTTAGGCAAACGTAAACAGAGTTATATAGTGCAGGGCTTGAAAACTATCTTTGAGATCTACCTGTGCGACACCACTTGTGTTGTTCACTAAACTGAATTTGTTTCTCTTTAGTGTCCCTTCCATCCCCAGGAAACCTGATGGAGGTGCAGGTTCCGGTTGTGGGGAACAGAGAGTGTAACTGTAACTATGGAGTGGGCTCAATCACAAACAACATGATGTGCGCCGGGTTAAGTGCTGGAGGGAAGGACTCCTGTCAGGTGATCATTTTAACTCCTGTATTTGTATCAGATTTCATCTTCTGCAAAGATTCCTTCTACTAAATGTTTTACTCTTTAAAGGGGGATTCAGGAGGTCCGATGGTGAGCAAGCAGGGCGGTCGCTGGATCCAGGAGGGAGTCGTCAGTTTTGGTAACGGCTGTGCCCTGCCTAATTTCCCAGGAGTCTACACCCGAGTGTCCCAGTATCAGTCCTGGATCAACAGCCAGATCACCAGCAACCAGCCAGGCTTCATCACCTTCACGTCCACTGGGACTGACGGTGACCTCAGCGTCAACTGTCCTGGACTGCCACCACCTCCAACCACCTTGGTGCCAACAACTCTCACTTCAACAACTCTCACTTCAACAACTCTCGCTCCAACAACCACAGCCCTGTGTAAGTGCCTGCCATGCCAGCACTTTGTAAACATTGATATTTAACCCTATTTCTCTGTGGAAAGCTTTAAAATTTGATATTTTTCTTCTACACAGTATAACAGTTTCATATATATTCTGTATCCTGTTTTGTTTGATATATTTGGACACTTTGGGATCTCCACTAAAATTTATCATGAAGTTCTGTGAGTTTCAACAAAGTTTGATTAAAACAACATGATTATGGACTGAGATTAAAAGGCTTTTTAAAGAAAAGGTTTCGATTATCTACCTTTTGTTTTTCTCTCCAGCTGTGGTCTGTGGCCAAGCCCCACTGAATTCACGTATTCTGGGAGGAAGCACGTTGGCGACAGCTGGTGTTTGGCCATGGATGGCGAGCCTACAGAACAATGGAAGTCATGTGTGTGGTGGGACTCTGGTGGCTTTAGACTTTGTGTTGAGCGACGCCAACTGCTTCTCAAGGTGAGAAACCTGGAGTGATGTCCTGGATGGCATAAAGTGTTTTTTGAGTGTTTTTAAACACTCGATAGGAACAAGTCTAAGAGTGCACAGCTAGCAGCTCCGAGACACTGTACTATGAGCTAAAAACACTAATATCAAGATGCTACCAGACTTGACACAATGATAATGCTAATGTGGCGCCTACAACTGTTTTGTCATGTTAAATTGTTTTGTGTATTGGTCAGTATAATGGATTTCAGTAGTATTTTTAAGGGTGCAATTGCTCAATTGTGCCATAAGGGGGAGGGTCCACTTATGCAAATGCTAGTAGGGCTGCGTGATGCTTCTGCTCCTCAAACAGAGACCAGACTGCTGAGCAGTCACAAGTAACATCTCCTGTCTCTGAATTTCCTGTTCAAAACAGGTTAGCAGTTTGTTACAGTTTGCTGCTATACATTTCTAAGGACTTTAAAAGCCGTCATTATGTTTTTCTGACAACGTTTTATGTGTAAAACAGAGGTTTATTCAGTTGAGAGACTTTGAATTGAAGTGTAGCTAGCTCCCGTGTAAAAAGTTCAGCCAACATGGCGGCCTTCCTTATGTTTATGCCTGTTGCTCCTGGACGCGTGCACCTTTCTCTGTCTTTGTTAAAGCTTAAGCTTATAAAGTACTTAAAAAATATCTAATCTAGTCGTTTGTTAAAGTCATGTCACCGTGATGAAACTGATGTAGTTTTTAATGTGTCGTAAAGGTTCAAGAGATATAATGTAGGCCTCTGTATTGTTTTTCTATTTTGTTTTATCTCCCACAGTTCACCCATACCGTCTGAATGGACTGTCATTTTGGGTCGTTTGAATCAGAATGGATCCAACCCCTTTGAGGTGGAATTGAATGTGACAAATGTCACTCTGAGCAACCTCACTGGGTCTAATGTAGCAGTGCTGCGTCTGGCAACCAGACCCACCCTGTCCAACCACATCCAGCCCATCTGCCTGGACAACGGACAAACCTTCACTGTGGGCTCGACGTGCTGGGCTGCTGGCTGGAGCGCCGGGCAAGGAGGGGGTGAGTCCATAAGACAGTTTGACACAATAATGCTAACTCTCTGCATCATTGATTAAACATTGAGGCCTTTGCACATTGGTTTTGGCACTAACAAATTAGTAAAAGTATGTATGTCAGTTTAGTTTACGTCCCTGTTATCTGGATCTGATTCAGATGTTTGACTTTGAATTTTCTTATTTTAGTTTATCAAGTTCTGCACGAGTTCCAGACCACGGTGGTAAACTGTGGAAATGCTTCAACGAGTGGCAGCATTTGTACAAGCTTTTTTACTTTGGGGCAGGTGAGTAATGAGAGCAGGAGGTTTTACTTTGAGGTGTCTTTCTATTTTATGGAGGTGTTTGTGGATCCTTGAACATTAGAAACTTGAGTTTATTCTTGACCTTGATAACTGTTGAAACATACCAACAAGCGCCAAAGCCAGAGAGAAGGAACAGAACCACCTGAAGGGGGCACTTACAGCCTGTGGATACCCTAAATGGACCTTTGTGAAAACAGCCACAAGATCCAAGAAGAACAAAACTACAGGGGAGGAGGAAAAGAAGGTCAAACGCAACAACATTGTGATTCCATACGTGTCTGGAGTATCAGAGAAACTCAGGAGGATTTTCAACAAACATAACATCCCTGTGTTTTTTAAACCCAAGAACACAATAAGACAGATGCTGGTCCACCCCAAAGACCGCACACCCAAACACAAGAAAAGCAATCTAGTGTATGCGGTCCAATGCAGTGAGGAATGCACAGACCTGTATATTGGGGAGACTAAACAACCACTACACAAACGCATGGCTCAACACAGAAGGGCCAACTCCTCAGGTCAAGACTCTGCAGTCTACTTACATCTGAAGGACAGAGGACACTCGTTTGAGGACCACCAGGTGCACATTTTAGACAGAGAAGATGGATGGTTTGAAAGAGGTGTCAAGGAAGCATCTACACCAGGGTGGAGAAGCCGTCATTGAACAGAGGAGGGGGTCTACGCCACCACTTATCCCCCACTTACAATGCTGTCCTTTCATCACTTCCCAGGAAACTCAACAAACGTAACCTATTGGCCTCAGGTGAAGATACCAACGATGGTCGTTCAGTCTTGGCCACAGGTAGTCTTAACGACAGTAACGACTGTCGTCACAGCAACCAGGAACACTAACGAACCAGCGGTATCGATGACCCGGGCCAACGACCCCACTGAGGTTAAATAGCTGAGTTTCCCTGCCAGTCAGTCAGAACTGAAGAAGTCCTTTGGATGAGGGACGAAACGTCTTCCAGTATCTTCAACCAAGTCCAGTTGCCCTTGACTTTAACCTTCTTTGGATGTTGAAACAATCTCAAAACAAGCTCCATTTAGTTGTACATAAATACTGTAAATATTTATATGTACACACACAGAAATATATCTATAGCTAGCTGCCAGTTAGCTTAACTTTGTGTACAGACTGAAAACAGCTAGCTTGACACTGTGAAATGGTAACAAAATCCAGCCCCTCTGACGTTCACTCACTCAGCTCCTTTTTGTTCTTGAGCTGTGGAGATGCTGGCAGGTGGATTTTGTTATCTTCGAACAGAGCTGTTTCCCTGTTTCCTATCTATATGATAAGCTAAGTTAACCTGTATAACACATTTGGTGAAGCTAAGAAAAAAAATTTCTGTAGTTTCATAAAAATGTTGGACTTGAACATTTCCGTCTTGCTTGTTTGTTCAGGGTGGTTCTGGCGGTCCAGTGATGTGTAAGCAGGGCAGCTCTTGGTTCCAGGCAGCAGTGTTGTCAGTTGAAAACAACAGCACCAGTCAAACACGAGCAGATCCAGTGATGGTCTTCACCAAACTCAGCCGCTTTGAAACCTTCCTGACTCAGACAGTGGGGACGTTCTTATCTCCAGCCTCCAACACCACCACCACCACCACCAGCAGCAGCACAGCTGCAACCAATACTCTCACCACCAGCAGGGGCGCTCCTGCTCACTCCCCCTTCTTCTTCTTCCATCTCCTCATCTTGTCTGTGTGTCTCCACCTCTTCTCATAGATGTGACAGGCACACTTGTCTTAATTTTGCTTCGGTTGAATGAATGCTAGAGATCAACATAGAGATTCTTGAACTGTGTTTCAGTGTAAAATGAAGGGTATAAAATGAAAAAAAATCAATAGTTTAAGAATCACTGAACAAACGTATGTATAAGTAGCAAGCGGTATTCCAGCAGTTGCCATTTTTTAAAGCTCTATGGACCATAAGGATATCTGCACCTGTTTTTATTATGAATGGATTTGTATTTAATACATTTTCAAAATATGTGAAATTTAATCTAATATACGATTTATAATAACTGAAGATTATTTTGACGAATGAGTCCTAAATGGGATATGACAAAAAAATGTATCCAGATATTATGCACATGACAAAATAATGACTGCACAGATAAAAACATAAAGAAAAACATATTTTAGAGGTCTGAGGATCAGTGACAATCTGTCCATCATCTACCTCATTATCAGAGCTACTGTACCATAATGTAAATTTCTTTCTGAAGTGAAGACAGCATTTGTTCTACAAAATACTGAATCTGCACTTTAATAAATATTTGGTCTGAAAGATAAATGCCAACTTTAAATCTTGCCAAGAAATACTGTCCTGTAGATGTGACAGTGCTGAACAACTTCCGCCTTTGTATTTTTGTCTTAACCTGCTTTTAAATGAATGAAATCCTTCCTGTCAGCTTCCTTTATGCTTTGAGCACATGTATGCTACTGCTCTGTTTTCTTTAAAAAAAAAAAGCAGCACTCTATTATTGGCTCTGTGTTGCTCTGGTTAATATCTTCAAAATTAATATACAGAAAATGTATTGTATGTGTTTTTCCTAGTACATAGCCTGAGTATATACAATTGAACTTACAAGGCATGAACGCAGCAGCTGCATACGCAGTTGCCAGTTTATTAGGTCCACCCAACTCAAACTAATGCAGTCTAATCCAACTGTCCTGCAGTAAATCCTCCTTCATGATGGTCATAATATTCAGTTTGTGTTTAAATGGTTTTAGAGACATGTTGATTCAATTGTCTGGTCATTTTGGAGGCTGCAGTTTGTGACGCCATTGATCTGTATTGCTTCATACAGAGATTCTGTTTGTAGCCTACCCTCATTAATATTAATAGGGTAGACAAAATAATAGAAACAATAAAATGCATTCCCCCCACGACCCTGTAGGCAGGATAAGCGTTCGACGATGGATGGATGGATGGATAATGCATTCCAACAGGTGTTTCTGTGAGGCTGCACAGATTGCTTTGAGCTGAACCCCAACATCAACATGCTAACAAGCTTATAATGGCAATGCTAACATGCTAATGTT
Organism: Micropterus salmoides; assembly: GCF_014851395.1. Classification (NCBI taxonomy): domain Eukaryota; kingdom Metazoa; phylum Chordata; class Actinopteri; order Centrarchiformes; family Centrarchidae; genus Micropterus; species Micropterus salmoides. The sequence continues at coordinate 32,023,970 of NW_024040041.1, read as the reverse complement.
AAGCTGGTATAATGTTACCATGTTCATCATTGTAAAGTTTAGCATGTTAGCAAGCTATCTAGCTGAGACTCATGGGAATGTCATTAGCTTTGCAGGTAATCCACAATTCCAAATTACAATGAAAACAAAAATCACCAGTACTATGTGTAGGTATTATGTAATGTTGATTCTGAAAGACCTAAATTCTCTGCAGTCTTGCATTGAGAAATCCAAAGAAGGTTAAAGGGAAGGGCAACTGGTAGTGATGTGTCCGTCCGTATCGAGGCTGCGAAGCGTGTGTCGAGTAATACAGGATGATTTTTGTGAAGCGCGTATCGAGGCTTGTGTTGATGACATATGTGGTGACGTTCGAAGCCTCGCGAGCCGGCCGTACGTGACTGATTCAGGAGATTCCAAAGGAGCAGCAAAATGCAACGGACCCTCCTCAACATTTTGTGGACTTTTGATCTTGAACACAATTAGATTTTATCTACAGCTCATTTTAAATGACTAAAAAAGTTGATCAACTTATGTCAGAATTGCTTTGATCAAGTAACTTCAAAAATTGTGATGAAACAGAGGAAAAGAAAGTGTTGACATTTTGTGGCTTTGGTAAGAATTAAACTCATATTATCATAATAATAATTTTCTAAAGCAGGTAAAATCATCTCCAAAAAAGAAACCACCTGAAACACTGTGGAAGGGTTATTTTTAAATAAAGATGAATAAAATGTTGTCTCTATTATCTAAAGTCACAAACCAAGTTATCACAACCCTCTCCCTTGTTTCCACTTTCCTTCTGACCCTGTCATTCTATCATAACAGACAGACACCTTATTAAAAAGTCATGTATTGGCATCACAAACATCATTCATTAATTTATTCAATTCAAAGCTTCACACACCAAAGCCGTGTTCCCGTTATAATCACTCTGCCTGTTTCACATTTATTGTCCACTTGATGGCACAGTAGAGCAAACGAAGCACCGTGAAGCTTCGGCCCATGAGTGAACCAACTGGATGGAAAGCTTCAATGCTTCATAAAGCTTCATCTCGCCATCACTAGCAACTGGACTTGGTTGAAGATACTAGAAGACGTTTCGTCCCTCATCCAAAGGACTTCTTCAGTTCTGGTACACTGAAAAATATTCCACTTGAATTGACTAACAATTTTTTCACAAAGGGGTGAACCGAGACCCGTTCTTACTTACAAAGACGGTGCCTCTGTCAGATGCTTCTTTTATAGCTAATCATGAAATCTCACCTGTTACCAATTAGCCTGCTTATTGTGGAGTCTTCCAAACGGGTTTTACTTGAATGTTCTGTGCACTTTAATTTTAACTCTGTCCCAACTTTTGTTGAGTGTGTTTATATTTACAAAATCCAATTTCGCTGGTCAGTGAAACTATTGAAAATATTTTCTTTGCACTTTTGTCTGTTAAATAAAGGTTCATATAAATTAACAAAGCAGAGATTTTTGTTTTTATAGCATTTTTAGAAAATATCCCAACTCTTCTGCAAATGGGGTTATTATTTGGGGGGGGGGGGCACAAAAAGCAATCCACAAATATATTGTAAAATCCACAAACAAACTCTTCGTGATCCACAAATACAAATCAGTAACTTGTACACAGACTGTGAATTATACAAGGCACTGAAGGATCACTGAATTAAAAAAAAATAATAATCTAATTAAACCATGGGAATGAGGTAGTACTTTGTGGCCACAAGGTAGTATGTCATTCCCATATTTGAATTACCTTAATTACCTCGTACCCATTTTTTTTCATTGTGACGCCCCGAGAGGTCTTGGTGTTGGGCCTCTGTACTGTGTGCTGTCTGTGTTTCTCCCTGCAGGGAATTAAGGAGATTGGGAGCATCTGGCCAGTAAGATCAACCTATTTAGGCCTGCCCGCCCAGACGCCAGCGTCGGTGCTTGCGCCTTCCACACCGCTCTGCCACATTGTTCTTTTGTTTTGTATTATTTTAAATACATTTATGTTATTCTTTGTTTAACCTGAGTTGCATCCTCCTCCTTTGTTGCGGCCATGAGAGCCGGGGTCGTAACATCATACAGTGATCCTTCAGGGGCTCCGTATCCAATGACAATCAGGGCAATCAACTTTTTTTCCAGGTCGTAAAGGTAACCTAGTTCAGCGCAGTTGCGTGCGTCAGTGAACCAATAATAATTATATATATATAATTATAATGCTTAAAATATCCTTGCATGTTAAACGTAATGTCTGCAGTCTGTAGATGATGATAAATCAAATTCATTACACCAGTTTATGGGTGCCCCATAACACACAACAACTTTTGTAATCAGGGGTCACCATGTATTTTAGAGCAAAACTGCCAGTAAACTGAAACACCGACCCACAAAAATGATTGCTGTCACTTTACAGCAAGATTTGAACAGTATTAACCTGTTATTTCTAAATACAGCACTTTACTGGTAATACAAAAGAAAATCTGTTGAACTACACTCTATTGATGTTTTTTTTTTTCGGCACCATGATGTATTTCTAAAATACAGCACTTTACTGTTAATCAACGAGTATCTTAGGTAACTGTATCATGCAATATTTTTTGCATTTTGGATCTGCACATGTAAAGCTGGATGCATTCTTTTCTTCATCTATCCCCAACTTACTATGTTTTGGGTGAGTCACAATTTTTATTTGTTCATAAATCAGTATGAAGTCCATCAATGATGTTTCCATGTTTGCATTGATGAATATGTGCATTTAGCATGTGAATTCAGCAGCTAGCTAGAAATTTGCACACAACACAAGGCTCATTTTAATTTCAACATATCTAAGTTGATGTGTGGACACATTTGGTTATTTTGTCAGTGCATTTTGTAAACCTTTTACAGTAAGCTATATAGAAGTAACTTTAATTAACAGTTTAAGTAACATTAAGGCTTCAGTGCATGCTAGTTATTGGGTGGTAATTCAACAGATTCAAAATTTACCTGCTCTTAACCATGTGCCTTAATAGAGCCTGAACATACAGTTAATTTCATTCATTCGTTCATTTTTCCTGCCAAGTCAATATTTATTTAGGTAAACAAAAAGTTTATTATAACACAAAAATAAATAAAACAAATGAGTTAACTGTAAGATACTGCAAAAAACAGCCATAGATTGTTTTTTAAACAAGTAAATGAACTGTAAAATACTGTGAAAGTAATCAAAAACCAGTTCATACTGTTTTTTTTAGTTAACAGTACAATATCGTAAATCTTAGTGACAGTAAAAGAACCTGGATTTTAACATTTTTCAATTACCAAGCCAGGTAAAACTTCCAATTTCCACTGTAAAAAGACTCAGAAAAGACTTAAAATTAAGTAAAAAAAAACTATACTTATATCAAAATGTATCTCTACAATAACATCCACTGGCACAGGTGCTCAGTTGTTTTGCTCCAGTAATAACTTCATACTCTGCATGGATGTAATTTGATCGTACAGAAAACAACCAAGCATCTTGTATGTACTGTATATCTGCAAAATTCACGGAAGAGGAAAATAAGGTGATGCTTTTGGAAAGCTTAAATATCTGTCAGGTTTGAACTAAATCAGGTTTTCATGTCAAAGTTCCCAGATATGATGTGAGCTGTCTCACAGTTAAATGTGTTTTCTTGGAAATGAACAATGCAAATAAGCAAGCATACTTCCTTTTATCCATATAACATTCATGAAATATCTCCTCAGCTCTACTCTTCTAGATGTAGTTACATTTGTTGCTCCTGTTCCACAGGTGTTGCCTACTTAGTGGGCTTGCCATCCCTCTCCCAGCAGTGCTGATGATTACATGATCGTCCTGGGGATTGGGCTGTGGATCCAAATTCAAAACAAAAGTTATCTTATTGCACTTTTAAATAAATGTAAATGTAAATAAAAATAAAATTAAAATAAAATATGTTTACTGAAACTTGCACTGAACGTAGAAGCGCATAGGAAAATGTAAAGTAGATGCTGACCTCCAGTTTATTTATAATCAGGAACATCAACGCTTATGAAAAGTCTTGTTTTTTTGCACCATCTGGTGTTAGAAACTGAGGCAGACAGCACCGGATAAAACATGCCTTGCTGAGATCCATTTTTATTTATTTTCTTCTTGCTAGTCTGTTGATCTGTTTAGATTGCAATACTCCAGGAAAGTTGTCTGAGGTTATTTAACTTCTTTCTCAGGTGTGATTGAAATAATTTGGAGAAAAGGCAGGGTACATGATTGGTTTATCATCACTTGAGTTTTTGTCTTATTTTTCTGTAAACTTAATGTTATTCTATCAGGATCCTTCAACAGATGTTATAATCAAACTCATTCACAGCATGGCTTTTAGGTTTTAAAATAGATTACCCATGTTGACAATACAGGACAATGACAGGACAATGATTGATTTACAATATATTATTGGTGGCAATGAATATCAAACTGTATGTCATCTATTGCACTTTCTTTTAATAGTTGATTCATCTGTTTGTTCCAAGGGCAATTTAATTAAATTTAATGTCTAAACTTTTTGTAATTTCTACAAACAGTTCCAACTCAGTCATGATTTCAGGGTAGCAGATTTCCTTTTTTATTATTGCATTTTAATCAAAAACAAAGATCACATTTCACAATTACAAACAGTTACAACTACATATAGTTAGACAAACAAATCATCCATACAAAAAACCCTCACACCATATTGCTGAGTAATAAGCAAAATATTTCAATTTTCCCCTCTTAAATGTGACATAGATATGCTTTATATTATCGGAAATGAATGACTATCACCTGCCTGCCCTGCGCTCATGCGTGGCCGAGTCGTGCCCTTCTACTGCTGTAAGTAACCTCTGAAAACTCTTATTTCTGTCTGCTTTAAAAATTAAACACGGATAGAACTTCGTTGTCCCAACAGAGCAGGGCATTTGTCTTTGTCTCATGAGCTTGCAAACACTTAAATTCTTTAGTTCCTTCGGCTTGAACTATTTTCTAATTTGGGACAATTTATACTTTTGTATAACACTATAATTTTGTTATACTCTGTTCCCACAGTTGTGTTTCTAATGTTTTAATGGTTACAGGCTGTAAACAGGTTTAGGGAATCATTTCTATTTTTAGCCATGCTAGCGTTGTGGCTTTCTGGTTGGCAACGTAAGTCACTCCTCCACTTTGGTTTAGACTGAATCATCTCAGCAGCTGTTGGATTGATTGTGATGAAATGTGGTTCAGACATTCATGTTCCCCTGTAATAACTTTGGTGATCTATGAAAGTATTACTGGAGCAAAACTACTGAGCACCTCTGCTCTGAAAGTGGAATTTGTAGTTGTAGAAAATAGTCAGTAAATTCACAGAGTCACAGAGAAAATCAACTGCTTTAGGAATTGGATGTAATTGGGCCAACCTGAATGTGTCTGAATAGTTATAGTCTTTAACTGGCAGATCCAGTTTGTAACAAGTAATGTGTTCCTGGAAAAAACACAAATAGTAACCCCCCTCCTAAAAAAATCCCCTTAACCATTACGTTGAATCAGCCCGTCAAGCAAGCAACTGTGTGAGTCAGGAAATGTAAATGCTCTGTATTTGTATAGTGCCTTTTCAGTCTTTACAACCACTCAAAGCACTTTTTACAGCACCGTAATGTTGCAACATTTACCAGGTGTAGTAGCCTAACCAACAAAACGAAATGACACAGACGAAAAGGGGGCTGAAGAAGAACATTAAAAGAACAAACTTGGCGGTCCAGTATAGTGTCTGATACACTGCCAGATCTTCTGGTCCAGTAATCAAATTTCACCCTGGCCTCTTCTTTCAAAGAGGTGGTATTATGCTTTGTGGCTTTTTCCCTCTCCTTTATTGAGTTATATCTCTTTTTTTGTGCGTGTAACAGGTTTGCAAAGTGAAAAAGCCCAAAGTCCAGCCCAAAGGAAGTTCCCATCTCCCATAGAAAACTCTGCTCCGATTCTTGTTCCAAGGGCAATTTAATTAAATTTAATGTCTAAACTTTTTGTAATTTCTACAAACAGTTCCAACTCAGTCAAAATTTCATTTTTTTTTATTATTGCATTTTAATCAAAAACAAAGATCACATTTCACAATTACAAACAGTTACAACTACATATAATAATAATAATAATAATAATCCTTATTTGTAGAGCACTTTTCAAAAACAAGTTACAAAGTGCTTTAACAAGTGTAAAGAATAATACAAAAAAAACAAGATAAGAGCATGAAAAATTAATATAAAATTAGTAAAATAAAATAAAATAAAAGGGATAAAATAAAGTCAAATAAGATCGGGAAAGGCTCTCCTATAAAAGTATGTTTTAAGAAGGGATTTAAAAGTATATAGCATATAGTTAGACAAACAAATCATCCATACAAAAAACCCTCACACCATATTGCTGAGTAATAAGCAAAATATTTCAATTTTCCCCTCTTAAATGTGACATAGATATGCTTTATATTATCGGAAATGAATGACTATCACCTGCCTGCCCTGCGCTCATGCGTGGCCGAGTCGTGCCCTTCTACTGCTGTAAGTAACCTCTGAAAACTCTGCCTTCATAAGAAAGGTTTTAGCGCATTAACCACAAATCAAATCCTGTATTTCTGACATCTCTGACCATTTAAGAAACATTTCTAAGGCAAATATGGGGTTAACTTTATTTCTGTCTGCTTTAAAAATTAAACACGGATAGAACTTCGTTGTCCCGACAGAGCAGGGCATTTGTCTTTGTCTCATGAGCTTGCAAACACTTAAATTCTTTGAGTTATTTTGAGCTATTTTCTAATTTGGGACACTTTATACTTTTAAAAATCAATTTTGTTATACTCTGTTCCCACATTTGTGTTTCTAATGTTTTAATGGTTACAGGCTGTAAACAGGTTTAGGGAATCATTTCTATTTTTAGCTTGCTAGCGTTGTGGCTTTCTGGTTGGCAACGTAAGTCACTCCTCCCCTTTGGTTTAGACTGAATCATCTCAGCAGCTGTTGGATTGATTGTGATGAAATGTGGTTCAGACATTCATGTTCCCCTGTAATAACTTTGGTGATCTATGAAAGTATTACTGGAGCAAAACTACTGAGCACCTCTGCTCTGAAAGTGGAATTTGTAGTTGTAGAAAATAGTTGTAGAAAATAGTCAGTAAATTCACAGAGTCACAGAGAAAATCAACTGCTTTAGGAATTTGGATGTGATTGGGCCAACCTGAATGTGTCTGAATAGTTATAGTCTTTAACTGGCAGATCCAGTTTGTAACAAGTAATGTGTTCCTGGAAAAAACACAAATAGTAACCCCCCTCCTAAAAAAATCCCCTTAACCATTACGTTGAATCAGCCCGTCAAGCAAGCAACTGTGTGAGTCAGGAAATGTAAATGCTCTGTATTTGTATAGTGCCTTTTCAGTCTTTACAACCACTCAAAGCACTTTTTACACTACAGCACCGTAATGTTGCAACATTTACCAGGTGTAGTAGCCTAACCAACAAAACGAAATGACACAGACGAAAAGGGGGCTGAAGAAGAACATTAAAAGAACAAACTTGGCGGTCCAGTGTAGTGTCTGATACACTGCCAGATCTTCTGGTCCAGTAATCAAATTTCACCCTGGCCTCTTCTTTCAAAGAGGTGGTATTCTGCTTTTTGGCTTTTTCCCTCTGCTTTATTGAGTTGTGCATGTAACAGGTTTGCAAAGTGAAAAAGCCCAAAGGGAGTTCCCATCTCCCACAGAAAACTCTGCTCTGAACTGCTTGAAAACAGCCCGTTTGTAGTCCAGCCCTTCACTTCCTTTACTTGTGACATCACAATGAAAACGCGTCATAAAGCTTGCCAAGCGGCTAGCGGGGTCAGGCACGCCCTCAAACCAAGCTAGTCTGAGCGGAGGCCCTTTGGCTCGACTCACCTTTGTTTGGTTTCCCATTGTAGAAATGTTGCACCTGTACCTGCTTCCAGGTACTTTTTTTCATATCACCTCACCTCCGTCGAGGTTCCAAGCGAGCTGAGGGAAACTAAAATGTAACGTGAAAACACGACAGACGGCTGATTGATCAGAGAGAATATTCACTATTCACTGCATCATCATTGCTGCACCAGACAGAGGCAACAGAAAGTTTTATATTTTACAGTTTCTGTATGTAATTTCATCAGTAAATCCACTTCTGAGAAGCTTTGAGGTGAGAAATCAGCTGTGTAGATTTCCAATATTTACAGTTTTACGAGAAGTGATGGCGGCAACCCGCGGGAGGAGCGTGTGAGGCCGGCCAGCCGCCCGCTCACAGAGCCCTCTGCTCCCGCCGTCACACAGACCGCTGCAGCAACAACGGCAGAGGAAAACACAGCTGGAAGCTTTTCATACCGCTTATCTGTCTTTGCATTCTGAGGAAGGTTGACACGTTTTAACTTAAAAAAGAGAAAGCTGTGTGGATCGCTGGTGTGTGTGTCGCACTGAACATTACGTTGCGGCAGTTGAGTGTGGCGTCGCTATGACGACAAGCTACGTACTATCTCTGGGTACTATCAGCAATGGAAAACAGAGCAGGGCCGAGTAGAGTCGAGTCTAACGATTTGCGCTATGGTCGCATTTTTCGGCAAGGCAGCATAGATCGTCAGAACACCGGCAACAGTTCAACGTTTAGTCCTAAAAGACGACGCAACTCCGACTCTGTTTGGGCCTGTAAATCCACAATCACAACCTGTAAGTATGCTTTATTGGTTGTGAATTATATTTATAATACACATGGCAATGTAACTTCAGACTGTTCAAGTGCAGAGTTGTTATAAATGTTGGCTAACATATGGTGAGTTGAAATATGGTGATTTTTGTAGTGGTTTATGGTAAGATGTGGAACAATGATGTTGTGTGGTTGTGGACTTAACTGTTGTGAGTAACTTATACCATCTGCTGGTTACTGAAGCGGCTTTGATTTGGATCACACTACCTTGTTTCTTTCAACCTGCCCTTCTCTGCTTCTGATTGGCTAGTAGTCCTTACCTGGGAACTGCACATGTGCAACTCCCAACAAAGATTTTGTACAAGTAAGATGCATCACTCTGTAGCTCAAGAGCAGAGCGTAACACACACAGGGTGAAAAGAGGAGCTGCAGCAATGTGCAGTATGAGGAAAATATGGTGTTTTTTGAAAATGAAACCACATAAACCTGTTCAGGACAAACTCTAAATAAGATTTTGAACCTGAAAATGAGCATAATACCACCTCTTTAAGTTTGTTCGACATAATTCCTTATTAACTCAATTTAAAGTACATGCACTACGTGAGTAAGTACATGGTGTACACAGTGTACTTCTGTATATGTTAGTGTACTAATGGAAGTATCCAAATTGAGACACAGCACCTAAACACAGATCTGGGGTTCTGTCTATTGCTTTTTCAACCCACATGCCTAAGTCTGTATGATGAAAGCCTCGGTGGTTTATGACCAGGGGCTACACATAAAGGCTGTGCAGTTCCCAGCTTAAGTTACACATGAATCTGCTCACATCGGACTTTCAGAGGAGAGAACGCAAGTTTACCCGACTGACCTCCAGTGCTCTGGGTTTTGCTGGGCTGGCTGACAGAACTGAGTCAGGGGTCTGGGCTTATGGTCTGAGGTTGAAACAGAGAAAAGAGTGAATTAACAACAGTTGCTGGCTGGCTGGCTGAGATGAGTCTGGGTGTGCAGGCAGAAGCAGAAGCGACCACGTCCACCAGCTGCATCCAGAGCACGAGGATAGAGCAGAACACAGAGACAGACACCAAACAAATCCACCAAGCACTCAGCAGGCACACCAAAAGAGCAAAACAAAGAAAAAACACATTCCTACACATACCATCAAGCCGTGACGGTTCCCTGATCAGTGTCCAGACTTGGGGAAACACATGAAGCACGCTGTTGGAAGAAATGAAAATATTGTGGCCGCAATAACTGAGAGCGCCGCTGTTTGCTGACAGAGTTTTGAGTGGTGGAACATGGGAGGCTACAGGGACCGGTAGAGGTGGGGTAAAATGCAAATGGCAAAGCCGATCCATGCATTACACCAATTCAGCTGCTATAATCATAATAATCAAAACAAAACGAGTGCAAACTGCAGCTGCAATCAGCAGTCAACTGCTGCATTTTATGTTGTCATATAGTAATAATAGTGTCCATTATGTGGTCTGTACATGTCAGTCCTGTGATGTCATTTCTTACAGGGACAGATGAAGAAACTTCCCTTGAAGCTGAGGGCTGGAATTATCTCCAGTTTAAAGGCAAAAGGCGCAACACCAAAAATTCAGTAGACTTCTGTGTAGGCTACTGCATGATAGCTAACATTGCTGGGGCCACTGTACCGAAATCTTAGCTACCGAAACCTTGACTTTTAGCCCCAGTGCTTAAAACAACATGTAACATAAAAACATGGCCTAAACTACATACCAGTATACTAAGATTACTCTGTTGTATTTGCACTACTTGGTCATAACTTGTGTGTCTGTATCTCTTATGTTAGTGAACCAAGAAGTGCGGACAAAACACCAAGAGGAAGAGCCTGTTGTTAGTGTGTTCTCCAACCAAACGCAGTGCTTTGCCCTCTGCCCCTTGTTAATTTATAAACCCTGGTACGGCTCTGCTTTGTGTACAGCTCAATCACAAAGAAAGAAATCAAAAGTATGGCATCAGTTACATTGGGCTACGTTACTTTTAGTTTTGGTAATTTAAGTATATTTAATACCTACTTCTGTACTTTAACTTAGAGGTTCAGTAGAATTTTGAAAACAAAGCTTTGACTTCTAATGGAACATTTTTTACATTGTAGTATTGGTACTTAAGAAAGGGATCTTAGAGATTACAATGAAAGCCGTGTACCATGACATTTGGCCTTTATGGTGTTGACAGTGTTTACTGGCTCATCTTGTTCTAAATCAAGTTCAGTTGTTGCCAGGAAGCCTGAGGCTGTTTAACCAGTTCCTTCCTGAGCAGGCAACAGGACTCGGTCAGGCTGTCAGTGCAGATGGATGGAGATTAGAGGTGAATCAGTAACATTCAGCCGCTCTGTGTCACTTACAAGAACAGTGGTGTAAGTTTCCCTGATACTTCTTACTTCTTTCAACTTCATGATGAATCTATGGATGAAACTGTGTCACTATTTGAAATGTGTGCAGGGTTCTTCCCAGCAGGATGTAAAGCGCTTTAATTTAGCTCCACCTCGTCCATCTACAAACATTTGAATGCTGCTTACAGATTAACACCTCAATCATAACAACTCAAAAATATAATGTATATTTTAATAGAGAAGGGATAATTCTGAATAATGAGTACTTTTACTTTTGATACTTTAAGTGAAGTACTAATCGTATATAATAGTACACTGCTATTACTAATTCTGCATTTTAATGAAAAGAGGAGGGTTCTCCTTCAACAGCTGTGTAAATCCGACAAACGTAACACCAAACATGATGTTGCCGAGTTTCAGTTGATTTCTAATCAAAAACCACCTTAAAGGTGGAAATAAGTCTAAATACTATCTCTAAAACAGTACACATGAGTTGTGATAGAAAAGCAAAAATACATGTGTCACACCTGTAAGGTGAGAGGAGCTTGGACGGCATTCACAGAGAATCAAATTCATTCACTTCAACCAGACTGTGCAGAGATGTAGAATGTTGCCAGGTGAGATTCATGAATCTCGGTCTGTTGAAGCCTGCCAGCCTTGTTTCTGTTTTCTAGAGGGGTAATCTGAGACTTGGAAACTTTAAAGTAGCTCAATGCCAAATTCCTCGTTGTTGGCTCTGTATTTCAACAAACTGGAAAAACATGTCAAGATTAACTGATGTTTAAATTGATAAACACGAGCACTGAAGCACTAACTTAATTGTTTGAACTCCTGTAGTGGTTTAAAATGTGTGTAGATTATTCAGGCTATTGAAGTAAAAGTACTAATCTGTCATTCAAAATGCTAATAAATCTACCTACAGTATCTGCAGTAAAAGTACCAGTTCTGCAGTAAAATGTCTCCTGTGGCTGATATCTGATTGTATCTGGCATTAGATTGTTAATACTGATGCATCAGTGTTAAAGCAGCATACTGTTCATTTTACAGTTCGCTAGTTTAACTACTTTATATACAGTCTAGTTTAGTCCAGTGGTTCCAAACCTAGGAGTCGGGCCCCTCCAAAGAATCACCAGATAAATCTGAGGGGCACTGAGATGATTACTGGGAGAGGAAAGAAGAAAAACAAAGTGCTGATAAACAAATCTGTTTACAGTTTTTGGACTTTTCTTGATGGTGGATAATTTGACCTCTTTGGGCCTCAAAAGTAAGTCAAATTTAACAATGTGAAACGTTTAGAGAGGAAATGTCTGGTGGAATTCGTGACAAGGAGAAACAACTACATACTACTACTAGATACAGATTTTTGTAAGGGGTCACAAGATAAAAAGGTTTAATCTGTAATTACACAGTGTATTTTTTTTAATCCTAAACTAAAGAAGTTAGTAGTTACTACAGGTGTTGAATACATGCAGTACATATGGAGTACAACTATAAGTGGCATGAAATGGAAATACTAAAGTAAAGTACCCCAATATTGTACTACACAGTACTATATAGTAGTAGTGTCGTGTTAAATGTGGGCTGCTTAGTTTAGAGACGCTGAAATGTTGCATATGAAATGCTGTGAAACAGGTGATAGGTGTTGGGCGTGTCATTGGACAGGTTTGTTTATGTTGGAGGTTGTAAGTGAGAGAGAGAGAGAGAGAGAGAGAGAGAGAGAGAGAGAGAGAGAGAGAGAGAGAGAGAGAGAGAGAGAGAGAGAGAGAGAGACAGGGAGGGGAAAAGAAGGTTATTTATGCCGGTGCAGATCTGATCATATGTACATACAGTTATGGCTTTCTACAAAGTGATCTGTGTGGTGACTCTGCTGACTCTCCTGACACAAGGTAAGAACCCTCCTCTCTGCACACACCTGAGTTAATCATGTTTAAGATCCAATGATCGCTGTATGAGGAGGAAGTAGAATCTTTTAATTAAGTAAGAGTAGTTTTTAAGAGGAAAAAGTATCACAATCTGTAGCAATAAAACATAGTAAACCGAAGTGCTCGGTGGATCCTGTCCCACTAAATCAAATCATCATAATTAGGAGAGTCTCTAAAAGTCATTGTGCCACTCATTAAGTTTTGGGGGGGAATTTTTAAATGGCAAAAACATCCAACTAGATTACTTGAATGTTTATAAAGAAATCAATCTTTAAAGTGAGCAGTAACTACAGAATAAAAACATTAAGCCTAATTTACAACTTTGCCTAACAGTGAAATGACTTACATTCAGGACATTGCCAAAAAATGCTTCACTGTAAGTGTGACATTGGATAATAAAGAACTGTAACTATTTTCTAATCATGGCAGATAATCATTATAAAGGAATTCAGGAAACAGCTGAGTGAAATAAAAGCTATCTTTCCTGTCAATGACTGTTTGCATTTAGCCTCAGAGACCTTTTCCATTTTTGCCTTCTTTTTTGTTTTGCCTGTAGTATAATTTAGTATAAGTATAATTTATTAAAACTATAATAAAGTATAATTTCTTTACAGCGTCATCAAGTTTCAACACACCTAGAATCAGCACAACCTCAGCTAATTGTATCGGTCACTTCATAAAGACTTCTGTACACTATAAAAAACATAGTCATAACCTCCCTTTTTAGTCTTCTGAACTTCATGGGAGCTCTTTTGAGTTTCTGTATTTATTGCAAGACTGTGTGATTCTGATTTAGTTTCACCCCACAATAACATTTATGAAGCTTTATCTATACGATCTATGTCACACCTGCAATTTGTTATCGTGACTGACAAGATGGCACGAAGCGAAAAAAGTCTTCCATTTGCAGAACGTGCTTTAATAAATATTAATTTTGTTTTAAGTTGATCCAGAGCTAAATGTAAAATGATTTAACATGAATGTTTTCTTCTTCCCCTTTTATGCCTCCTTTAACTAAGTTCAGAGAAGTTTATGGAATATGTGGTTTGCAGAAACTAACTTCATGTGAAAAAACGCATTCAGTCAATCCAAGAAACAGAATCCATTAATTTAGCAAATTAAAGCCACCTTAGAAAAATAAATTGAACATGAAGGTCACATGTGCACGGGATGTTGTGTAGTTTGATCCTTAATAAAACCTTCTTATTCTCTTCAGTCTGTCCTTGAAGTAAGAGTAAGCATGCAAATTAAGAAATATTTGTGGAACCTGATAGATCACAGCAACTTTAACCAGTTTGAGGTCACTGCACCAACACAGTGTGATTACAGATTTACAGACTCACAGAAATGTTTACAGCAGAAATGTTTCGGGTTAACATGAAGCCAAACCTCGTTGTTTTGTCCCTGATTGCAGTGAGCCGTCCTCCATGTCTCAGCAAATGCTTTTGTTACTGGTCAAAATAGTGGAACATTAGGACTCAGTCAGGTCCGGTCTGATAAACAAAACTGTTTTCAGTTTTTGGACTTTTCTGGTTAGTGGATCATTTGACCTCTTTCGGCCTCAAACAGTAATTCAAATTTAACAATGTGAGAAGTTTAGAGAGGAAATGTCTGGTGGAACTCTGAAACGTGACAAGGAGAAATAACTAGATACAGATTTTTGTAAAGGGTCACAGGTTAAAAAAGGTATTATCTGTAACAACACACTATATTTATTTTAATTTCTTAATCTAAAGAGGTGTTAAATAAAGGCAGTTCATATGGAGTATGTACTACCGTGCAATCTCAGTCCCAGCTGTGACACCACGATGGTGGAACGAGCTAACACGCCATCAGAGCAGGGGCGTCCCTTCAAAACTCATCTCTTCTGAGACCACTTCTTCTTATAGCACCTCTAACCTGTAACCCCTAACCTCTAACATGCAGACCTTGTTTTGTCCCTGATTGCAGTGAGCCGTCCTCCATGTCTCAGCAAAAGCTTTTGTTAGTGGTCGAAATTGTGGAACATTAGGACTCAGTCAGGGTGATTTTTTTCGATTAAAGTAATTCTGATGAATCTTAACGTTTACCAAAATGATTTAACCCAAAGTAAAAAGAGATTTTTAAAGACATGGCTGCTGATTCTGGTGAAAGAGTTGCATTATGGGAAATGTAGGATCCAGTGTCTTTGGAGTTTGACCCACACAAAAGACTAAAAGATATCTCCATTCTGTTTCTTCAGTATTCATCATTATATTCTTAATGTGTTTCTTGTGAGTCCCCCAACTTTATGGCAGCACCTAAATATACTAAAACGGTTGAGTGTCCATTTAAATAGTCAGACAGCTTCTGGTCAAAGAAGAAGAAATGATGATCCACAAAGTTCTTGACATTTTTGAAATTCATGGATACACAAAATAAAAGTTTGCCTCAGTTACTAAGTTTAGTAAATTTAAATGTATGGATGTTTTATTTAGCTAGAAGCAAAACATGTGTCAGAGCCTTCTCACTTAATTTTAGTATAATCAAAGGTAATTTTTTGATTTTTGATTTTAAGGAAATCTGAGTGAAAACACAAAAACACATTTGTCTATGACTTGTTTCTAGAATCTTTTATATCTTGTATGTCGAAGGTTACAGCGTTGGGAAGTCATCAGCTTGATCGGATAATCATTTGAATTAATTTTAAAAGCAAAATGCAAACATTCGATGCTTTCAGCCCCCCAGCTGTAAATATTTCTTGTTTTTTTTGCCTTCTATTATAGAAAACTGTATATATTTGGATTTTGGATTGATCGTCAGACAAAACAAGACATTGGAAATCACTTGTGGGAAATGGGCTCTGCAAACTCCTTTTCTGTAACTGGAAAATCATTTCCCTGTCTGTTAGCTGAGAGGGGACAGGGCTAAAAGCGTGTCAATTATCAAAACTCTTTGTGTTTGAATCAGTTTAGTAATTCCCTCTGCTCAGGGACTACAGATGAAAATTAGCTTGAAGCTATCTCTGTTTGTGTAACATATTTGTTGTGCAAAGTCCCTGTCAAATAAATAAATTAAAATATATTTATATATATAATGTTACAGATGATCACAAATTTCCTCCCATGTAAATATCACGTGTCAATATAGCATGAGACTTATCAGTGAATATAAATACAAAGTTGTTGTTTCAGAAGTGTTTTTTGTTTGTTTTCTATTTTTAGAGTCTCACTCACAACTAGATGGTAAGTCAAAGTTTCTATGCTCACTTTTTTACTTGCTGTCCGTCTGTCATTTGGGACATTTTTTTTTTATAGTTTCATTATTGTTAGAATTGGCTGCCAACCCTGCATTTCTCACTCTGTGTCTTTATTGTCTCTGTCCTCAGTGTGTGGTCAGCCTGCGCTCAACACTAAGATTGTTGGAGGACAGGTGGCCTCTGCAGGCAGCTGGCCCTGGCAGGCCAGTCTGCAAGACTCTGGGTTCCACTTCTGTGGAGGATCCCTCATTAACAATGAATGGGTGCTGACTGCTGCTCACTGCTTCGCAAGGTAAGCACTGAAGTAGGTGGTGGGGGGGGGCGGATAAATTTGAGGGGACTCGAGATGATTTACAGTTAAACATTAATTACCAATCAGAGGCAGAGTTGTTGAAAATATGGTGGGAAATAAAATAATGTAACCCCTAGAGGCTACATTGTAGTTAGACAATTGCCGATGGGTTCAGAGACTGCCTTCAACCTAACAAGTTGTGTCCATTAATGAATCGTGCCATCCAATTAAAAGAAGAATTGTAATATAATTATTACATTTGTATTTGTTCCCTTTCCCTCTGGAGTGAGATACAGGGTTAGACCGCACATTTTGGCTTTATTATCTTTGACATGTACACTGGCAGAATGTTCTGTTTTTTGTTGTTTGTAGTTTTCTGGAGGTCTCCATGGCAACACAGACATAGAACATGGACTGTATGTGTGACCAAAGGGGAAATTATTTATCGGAGGGAAAAATTTCTGAGGTCATACTGTAGGACACAAATTACTGACCTGTGGGGATGCTATCTCCCTGTTGCCACAGCTTCATACAAGTTAGACTAGATGTGTTCATAAAATTAACTTAGTGTCTGCTAAAGTGCTCTTGACTACAGTTCTGCTTTTCATGTCTTTGCACTGTTTTGTTTCTCTTCTGATTACCTCAGTTCAGGCGTAAGCACGAGCACTCTGGTTGTGTCTCTGGGTCTCCAGAGTCTACAGGGATCAAACCCCAATAAAGTGACTCGGACAGTATCACAGATCATCATTCATCCCAACTATAACTCCATCACTAAAGACAACGACATCTGCCTCCTGAAGCTCTCCTCTCCGGTGACTTTCACCACCTACATCCAGCCCGTCTGTCTGGCAGCCCCAGGCAGCACCTTCTACAAGGGGACTGTCTCCTGGGTCACCGGCTGGGGCACCATTGCAACTGGAGGTGGGTCAGAAACAGAGGTGGAAAGCGTAAAAAAATATTCTACTTATGTAAAAAGTTACTTTGAAAACAGTTACTTTGATGAACTTTTACTAAAGTAAAAGTAAAGTTACTGGTATAAAAATCTACTCAAGTAAAAGTGTAAAGTAGCTCATTTAATGTTACTTACTTTTTAAACCTCCTAAACTTATTTATATTGATTTAATATCTTATACTTGTTTTACTTATTTAATTAAATTGCCACTCTTTTACAATTTGACAAGGGGAAAAGCCATGTGGTGCTTTCAATTTTAGTGTGTTTGACAGACACTTTAGTGTATTTGACAGAAACAGTGACATTTAATGTTATAATGAGAAGTCTGAGAATGTTTTCACTTCATTAAGAAACTGCGGCGGGACAGATTAGACTCCGGCGGCGGCATTGGACTGTATATGAAGTCATATCCCTATTTACATTCAAACTGGTGGTAATTTTAATGGGATATCATAAGCGTTTGTATAATAAATAACTAGTTACCAGCAAGTTGCTAATGCCAATTGTCATGCTGCGATTTTTGGATATTTGGATCAAAGCATCTTACCAAACTATGAAAACTTATTTTTAACCACCAGTGGAAGTAGGCTATTATTTAAGTGACCTACATCAGGGGTCCTCAACTACATTTGTTCAAGGGCACAAATGTTTCTAAGCATACACCGTGGGGTATTACTGTTTAGTATTTTCAACTTTCGCAAAATTTTATTAGCTTATATCAGTGAGAACAGACTCCTAAAAACATGGTAGGCCTAAATCTATAATGATAAATCTAAATAGACGACATAGGCCTGCCCAACTGGAAAATGCTCTCAGACTGCAGCAAAGGAGGCAGTTCACAAGGAGTGATGGTTAAAATCTGTAAATGTAACTTTGATAGGCATGATATATTAATCAACCGGTTTTGAGGCTATGCAGCTGTGCCATTATTGATTATTGTGCACGACACACCTGTAGTTACTGGTGGTAACAGCAGATGCCTTTTGATACCACTGTCGCCTGCAGCTCTTTATCTCACAGCTCACTGTGTCTGCTCCTGACTGTTGCATTACTCACTGCAATATTTCAAACTGCTCCGCTGTTAGAAAGCTGTTGAAAATGATGGTTTTCTTATTGTGTGGCCGCATTTTTGATGAATGAGAGCGGTCAGCGCTGATCTCACTTACAAAAAGAGGTTTTTCCTTGCACTTGTTTTTTTTTTTTTTTACACAATAACGGATGTGAATTACAATAATTTAAACAAAACATACTGAAGGAAAAGTAAAATTACTGATTTAAAAAACTACTCAATTACAGTAATGTGAGTAATTGTAATTCATTACTTTTCACCTCTGGTCAGAAAGCACCTGGATACATTGACTACAATGGCAACAACTGTGTTTTCTCAAATATTTTTATGCAAAAATGTACAGTATATGCTCTTTTACCCAGCAGGGCAACCAAACCTTCCTGAAACTAACTGTATGTAGGGATACTTTTATCACACATTTTGTATATTTTATATTTCACCCTACAACATAAAAGTGTTGGACAGAACAAACAACATAAAGATAATTGATTGTTTCTTGGAGCTTTCGCAGTAAGCATTTTGTTCTGATGATAGCGCCATTGGAAAGGTCGTTAAACTGTGGAGTTTTCTAGAAAAGTTTGATTTACATGAAGAGTTTCTCACCAAATCCCATTGTGTGTATCCTTTAGTTCTAGCAAAACTGTTAAATGTGTATTCTTCATCATAAAACAAAGCAGATTTCTAAATATTTTAAACGATGTATTGTTTACATCCATGTTTGGTTGCTAGCATTTTTCTTCTTCACTGCCTTTGTTGGTGCATTTCTACACTAGTTTGTAGAGTTACTGCTAGTGGTTGATCGATACGGGTTTTTCAGTGACCAATGGCCGATATCTAATGCCAACATCATTTTGGATGGATTTTTTATTGATGAATGAAACATACATTGGGTTCTTCAGAGCGTGGCTGGTGTTTAAGGGACTGCGGGGTACAGTTTGTCAGAAGTTACGTCATTCAGCTGCATTATTCCTACAGTATAACTATTTAAGAAGTAACAACAATGTGATAGATCAGAGATTCTGCTGCTTACATCGCTCCACAGCAGCCACACTGACAAAGCTGCCTGCAAATGTGCCTGGAGACAGTTTTTACTTAAATCGGCCTTGTGAGCGCAGGCATTGAGGTGTGCCGCAGACCAACTGATGTAGTAATTATACAGTTTTGTGTAAAACCATTTTAAACTACATTTCACCACTTATGTTGTTTACTAAACTGAATTTGTGTCTCTTCAGTGCCCCTTCCTTCCCCGGGAAACCTGATGGAGGTGCAGGTGCCGGTTGTGGGGAACAGACAGTGTAACTGTAACTATGGAGTGGGCTCAATCACAAGCAACATGATGTGCGCCGGGTTAAGTGCTGGAGGAAAGGACTCCTGTCAGGTGATCATTTTTACCTGGGTGTTTGTGTCAGATTTGACCTTCTGCAAAGATTCCTTCTGCTAAATGTTTGTCTCTTTAAAGGGGGATTCAGGAGGTCCGATGGTGAGCAAGCAGGGCGGTCGCTGGATCCAGGAGGGAGTCGTCAGTTTTGGAATAGGATGTGCCCTGCCTAATTTCCCAGGAGTCTACACAAGAGTGTCCCAGTATCAGTCCTGGATCAACAGCCAGATCACCAGCAACCAGCCAGGCTTCATCACCTTCACGTCCACTGGGACTGACGGTGACCTCAACGCCACTTGTCCTGGCCTGCCAACAACTCTCACTCCAACAACTCTCGCTTCAACAACTCTCGCTTCAACAACTCTCGCTCCAACAACCACAGCCCCACGTAAGTGCCTGCCATGCCCAGAGTTTGTAAACATTGATTTTTAACCCTACATTCCTCTTTGGAAAGCTTAACAATATGATTTTTCTTCCACACAATATAACAGTTAAAATATATATTCTGTATCAGCTAACAACTCCATATATTTTACGACTTCGCTATTCCCTCTAGCTGAAATATCCCAGATGTTTTGTGTTTAATTTTGTCCAAATGTCAGCCAGTTCTTTCCAGTATAAATTTTAAATTCTGTGGGTTTAAAAAAAGTTTAACTAAACTATGTGATGTTGTGATGGTGGATCGACAGTATCTGGTCTGAGATCATAAGGCTTTACATTTAAAATAAAAAAACTTTCATGATCTGCTTTTCTCTCCAGCTGTGGTCTGTGGTCAAGCCCCTCTGAATTCACGTATTCTGGGAGGAAGCACGTTGGCGACAGCTGGTGTTTGGCCATGGATGGCGAGCCTACGAAACAATGGAAGTCATGTGTGTGGCGGGACTCTGGTGGCTTTGGACTTTGTGTTGAGCGACGCCAACTGCTTCTCAAGGTGAGAAACCTGGAGTGATGTCCTGGATGGCATGAAGTCTGTTTAATGTTTGAGTCAGAGACAAGAATCTACAGCAGCTCTGTGAGGCTGTACTACACAGCTGTGCCCAATGATATAACATGTTGATGTTTAGCAGGCATAATGTTTACTATGTTCACCATTTTAGTATAGCATGTTAGCAAAGTAGCATTTGCCAAGTAGCACTAAACAAGAAGTAGCCTACAGCTGAGGCTGATCAAAATCATAATCAGAAATGCATTATTGATCTCTGAGGGGAAATTCATGTGATACAGTTGCACATATTGCACATCAAGGCAAAAAGAAATAGAAAAATGCTAGAAATTTGGTAAGTAAAGAAATATATAAATATAAAATATAAAGAAAAAATATAAAGATATGGAAAAATATAAAGGTGTATGTATATATATATATATATATATATATATATATATATATATATATATATATATATAGTACAATATTTACATTATTAACAGAATTGTAATGATGAATGAATGAATGATGTAGTGAATAAATAGAAACAGAAAATATTACACATTAAGTATTAAAAGAGATAATGTTGCACAGAATGTGAAGTGTTGCACTATAATGTCCAGTATAATAATAACTAACTGTGTGTCAGACACCTAGAGGGAGGAGTTAAAGAGTATGCAGGCAGCAGGCAGGAATGACTTCCTCCTTTCTTGCACTGAAAGTGCTCCTGTGTTTGAGCAGCACGTAATGGAGTGAGTGGGAGACATTGTCCAAGATGATATGTAGCTTAGACATCATCCTCCTCTCTGACACCCCTGAAAGAGAGTCCAGATTCACTTCCACAACGTCACTGGCCTTGCAGATCAGTTTGTCTGTTGGTATCCGCTATTACCTCAGCCTGCTGCCCCAGCATGCAACAGCAAACAGGATAGCACTGGCTGCCACAGACTCATTAACAACGCTCTGTTTTCGGCTTTCCGTTTATTTCATCTTCTGATATCCTTTAACGCTACTCCATACATTTTTATTTGGATTCACATCACACGATCAATCATATCAATCCAACTATTTGCAGCAGCGCTTTCATTCATACATTTCATCAGCTGATTTTACTCACTGGCTGCTTTCAGAATTATGCGATTGTTTAGATCAGCTGGATGTGCAGGCTTTTCTCCCCTGCTTCTTCAGAGTCTTCCGTGCATTTCAGTGACTTGTTTAGTCTAACTCCTTACTAGCTTACTACATTTTAGTGTCGTCTATTTGGACAGAACACTCACGAATGATCAGTTTAACGCATAGGTGTCATTTACACTGGAGAGGCTGGGGACATGTCACCACCACTTTTTGAAAGCATTTGTTAAAAATAGCCTGCAACAAGAAATATTAAGTAACAAATAAAACTGATCATACAGTACATCAATACAATCATACAATGCAGTGTGCAAATAGAAGAAACAAATGTGCATTGTCCAAAAAAGTAGCTTAATCTAAAAAAGACAAGCTAATGATTACTGCATTATATTTATTATATGTTTTTATAGTTTGAATTGTCACCTGCCACCTTAATTTTGTGTTTCCCTTTCAACATTTCCACCATAAATTGGTGCAGAAAATGTCTTCACAATGCAGAAAATTAAGTGTTTGTTTCCATCTCCCATTTAGCGAATTCACATTTTATGAAAACGACAAAAAACAGTTTTTTCAAATTTTGCCATTTCCATCAGTCTTTTCTTATGCGATACTTCAAAATGTGAATAAAAAATGTTGACGGAAACACCGCCACAGACAGGAAGTCAGACATTGTTGAGAGACTAATGTTGTTGGTTTGAGTCTGCACAACAGATTGATTGTTAATGAGAAACAGTCTAAGAAGCTGAATCTGTAAATGTTCAGTCCTTGTTTTAAACCAACCAGAGATTTTAAAGTTATGATTTCTCCTCAGTCCTTATTCAGTTCATTTTATCTCCCACAGTTCACCCATAGCGTCTGAATGGACTGTCGTTTTGGGTCGTTTGAAACAGAATGGATCCAACCCCTTTGAGGTGACACTGGCTGTGACAAATATCACTCTAAGCAACATCACTGGGTCTAATGTAGCAGTGCTGCGTCTGGCAACCAGACCCACCCTGTCCAACCACATCCAGCCCATCTGCCTGGACAACGGACAAACCTTCACTGTGGGCTCGACGTGCTGGGCTGCTGGCTGGAGCGCCGGGCAAGGAGGGGGTGAGTCCATAACACAGTTTGACACAGTAATGCTAACTCTGCATCATTTCACCTCTTTAGATTAAACATTTAGGTCATTGCTTATTATTTTTGGCACAAACAAATTATTAAAAGTAGTATGCCCCTTAAGTTTAGATTCCTGCACTCTGGGCTGGATTCACATGTTTCACTTGAAATCATTTTCTCATTGTCCTCATTTTTCCAACTTTAGTTGAACAAGTTCTGCAGGAGTTCCAGACCTCGGTGGTAAACTGTGGAAATGCTTCAACGATTTGACAGCATTTGTACGAGCTCTTTCACACTGGGGCAGGTGAGTAATGAGAGCTGGAGATTATTATACTTTCATGTATCTTTCTTTTTTATCAAGGTGTTTGTGGATCCTTTAAACTTGGGTTTATTCTTAACCTTGAAAACAACTGTTGAGAAAACAATCTCTAAAACAACCTCTGTTTAGTAGTACAATCATAAATATATATTTACATACACACACACAGACTAGCTGTTTCTGTACACTGTACATGTGCCAGTTGTAGCTGAGGTAATTGGCAATTGGCAAACTGGTGTCTCTGGGCCAGATGTTAAATTATCCTTTAAATTCACCAAACATTGGAGCGGTATCAAACCTCTCATCAGGTGAACGCTAGTACCAAGGTTAAAAAACATGTCACTTAAAGAGGTGGTATTATGCTTTTTGGCTCTTTCCCTCTCCTGTATTGAGTTATATATCTTTTTTGTGCATGTAATAGGTTTGCAAAGTGAAAAGTCCACCGCAAAGGGAGTTCCCATCTCCCTTAGAAAACTCTGCTCTGAACTGACTGAAAACAGCCTTTACTTCCCTTTCTTGTGATGTCACAAGAAAAAAGGGGTCATAATGCTCACCGAGACACGCACTCAAAAACGGTGGAAAAACACTGAGCTGCAGCACACACCTCTCATCTCCCTTCCAAACACCAGCTACCCTCCAGCAGTCAGTGGACATAAAGTTGTTCCTGTGATGTAGAGACAGAGCTCAGTTAAAACTTTATGGATGAAAGATACTTTTGTTACAGATTAATAACTCACCACTCTGAAACTCTCGCTCCAGTCCATGTTGCCAAGCTGGTCGGCAACATGTAGCCTACAGCTGAATCGAAGCTGTTTATTGTCTTTTCGCTGACCCGCCCTTCTCTGCTTCTGATTGGCTAGTAGTCCTTAACTAGGAACAGCGCATGTGCAACTCCCAACAAAGATCATTTAGAGACGAGATGTATCACTCCATAGCTAAAACGAAGCCTTCAACACAGGGTGAAAAGAGGAGCTGCAGCAATTTGCAGTATGACAAAAATATGGTGTTTTTTGAAAATTAAACCACATAAACCTGTTCTGGTACAACCTCCTAATAGGATTTTGAACCTGAAAATGAACATAATACCACCTCTTTAATTTATCCTTTCAGGGTTATAACACATTTGGTGAAACTAAGAAAAAAACAACATTATTTTCTGTAGTTTCACATAATGTTGGACTTATACATACATACATTGAACATATCTGTTTTTCTTGTTTGTTCAGGGTGATGCTGGCGGTCCAGTGATGTGTAAGCAGGGCGGCTCTTGGTTCGAGGCAGCAGTGTTATCAGTTGAAAACAACAGCACCAGTCAAACACGAGCAGATCCAGTGATGGTCTTCACCAAAGTGAGCCACTTTCAGACCTTCCTGGCTCAGACAGTGGGGACGTTCTTATCTCCAGCCTCCACCAGCAATAACAGCACAGCTGCCAACAATACTCTCACCACCAGCGGGGGCGCTCCTGCTCACTCCACTTTGTTCTTCTTCCAACTCTGTATCTTATCTGTGTGTCTCCACCTCTTGTCATAGATATGACGAGCACAAATTAATGTCAACAACCTTAAATTAGAGAGCTAGTGTAGGCTTAAAGCTGCGCTAACTACTCTATGACTTGATTCTGCCTCTGTTGGTGACGGCTAGAGATTCTGGACACAATGTGTTTTCAGTCTAAAATGAAGGGTGTAAAATTAATGCAAATGAATTGTTGAAGCAGCACTGAACAAATGTATGTATATGTAGTAAGCAGTATTCCAGCAGGTCGTGGTATTTGAAACTATAAAGATATCTGCACCGTTTTTTTTTTTGTATTTGATACAATGATAAAATATGTAAAATTTTTACTAACTGCTGATTATTTTGATGAATGAGTCTTGAATGGAATTATTACGTTGCTGCAAAAAAATGGATCCAGATATTATGCACATGATACAATTATGATTGCACAAATGGATTTTAAAAAAAACTTGAAGAAGGATATTTTAGAGGTCTGAGGAACAGTGATTGAACAGTGAACAGTGAAGAACAACTATCTGTCCATCATCTACCTCATATTATTAGCACTACTGTACCATATTGTACATTTCTATCTGAACTTAGCATGTGGAATTTGCTCTAAAAACAATGAAGCTGTACTTTACATTAATAATTATTTGGTTTGAAAGACCTTTTGTTTTTAAATTGAGTGAAAATCCTTCCTGTCTGTCTTTTATGCTTGGAGCACATTTGTGTTCCTCTGCTCTCAGTTTTATTTCTGAAAAGCAGCACATCCTTAGATGTTCTGGTTAATATCAACAAAATTAAAGACACAAAAAAGTGTGTGTGTGTGTGTGTGTGTGTGTGTGTGTGTGCGCGCTGTTTCCCTATTACATGACTCCAGACTGTCCAGAACTCGGCTGCCAGGCTTTTAACCAGAACAAAGAAATATGACCACATTACTCCTATTTTAGCTTCATTACACTGGCTCCCAGTATGTTTTAGAATTGACTTTAAAATTCTATTGATCACTTTTAAAGCTCTTCATGGCCTCTCGCCTTATTATATTTCTGACCTTTTAGTCCCATACGCACCAGCACGTACCTTGAGATCCTCGGGCAGAGGTCTGTTGTCTGTTCCAGAGTCTCGACTGAAAACTAAAGGGGACAGAGCGTTTGCTGTCAGGGCCCCGAGGCTCTGGAACAGCCTGCCCGAGGAAATCAGGTCGGCTGAGTCAGTGAACTCTTTTAAGTCTCTTCTTAAAACACACTTTTATAGGAGAGCCTTTCCCGATCTTATTTGACTTTATTTTATCTCTTTTATTTTATTGGATTTTACTAATTTTATATTTATCTGTATTTTAGTCTTTTCAATGTTTTCATGCTTTTATCTTGTATTGTTTTTTGTATTATTGTTTTTTGGTTATTATTGTCTTTACACTTGTTAAAGCACTTTGTGACTTGTTTTTGAAAAGTGCTCTACAAATATAGATTATTATTATTATTATTACAAAGCCTGCATTTATACAGTTGAACTTACAAGGCATGAATGTAGAAGCTACATACACTCAGTTGCTAGTTTATTAGATCCACCTGTCCTAATGTGTCAAACGTAGACTTTAGGGATGGGACCAAAATGCCAAGTTTGCTTACATCAACTCAAGATTTTTAGCTAGCGGTTACATCTCTGGCAAATTGTGCACTACTCCACAACTTTGCTAACACATTAAACATGAGATTAAACACAAGAGCAGCAACACAAGGTGCTCTACCCCATTTTCAGCTTCAGGCTTCAATGGGTATTCTGGTATCTAGATAAATCTATAGCGAGCTTTTACACTGTGATAACTGGTTGGGCTGGCCTACATCTGTATCATGTTGGGACCTTAGCAGTGGGAGAACCTTCTGTAACATATCAGCTCATCTGTGGTCAAAATTAAGGCTTCCAGAGTTTTGTAATGGGAATTTCATGAGAACCATCTTTAAAACACTGCCGTGTAACTAATCTCACTAGGGGCCTCCAGCCTCTTGAGTATGGGGTCAATGGAAGGTAAATGTGTGTGATGCTTTAGCAAATGTCAGAGTGTCAACAGGTCAGGCCTGGGGCCGCTGTGTGAATCGGCAAAGCTTTGTGTTAAAAGTACTATAGTCAAGAAATCACTGTTAAGTGCAATTTATACTGCTGCGTCAAACCGACGGCGTAGGTTACGGGGCTACCAGACGTGCACCTCCTCAAAAAACTACATGTCGAGTCGACGTGGACCGTAAGCTCTGTGATTGGTCGGCTGGGTAGCCTCGCAATGGCTTTGAAGTAACATTTACTAGTGGCCAAAACGGCGGGTGTAACACTGAATCAATATGTATTTGACCGTCACAACCCGAGCGAAATGACTTGTTTTGCTATCAGAAAGTGATCCATTCGGTCTGTAACAGGTGCAGGAGGTCGTGCATATTCCGGGCCTCGGGGTCTGGCATCGAGAGGACCCTGTTTCCTGATGGTGGTCTTCCTTGGCCTCGTCCTACACACTGAGGCGGATGCTGGAGTTGGGGCCAGAATTGTTAATCACTTGAAAGGCAGGGGGTTTCCTTCAAGAGATTCATCAGTCTTTCCACATCCATGTTATAACATTGGACACATTGGACATAATTTCCTTTGTCCAATAGGGACATCTGACAAAAGGTTAATGCTTCTGGGGAGGTCAGAAACAGGTCTGCCTGTTTGTGTTCAAATGTGATTGGTTTGCCTTCTTCTAAGCACCTGCTCACTGGGCATGCAACTTCTGCTGAGTTCTTCTGTCAGCCTTCTTAATTATGCCTCAGTTTCTTTCAGATAAAAAAAGTAGGCACAGTCTCAATCTCATAATCCTATGCTATTACTATCTTTTTCATTACTGGGAGTTGCAGGGAGTATGGGGGTGACTGTTCTGTGTCCTTCCCTGTGCTTTCTCTTTTGTCTCCTTTATTAGTTTGTTAGTCCCTCAGACCACTTTGTAGCTGCTTTTCTGGTACGTTTCTCCCATTTACAGGATATTTCATGTCTTATCGGATCTTTCTGCCACCAGTGGGAGCTGTTGCCCAATCCATCTTCTGTCATAACCTTCTGTGGAGCTTCCAGTTGGCCTTGTCCACTAAAACTCTGAGGTCAAACTCTATGGTTTTTCCTACAATCTCTGTATTATTACATTGTATTGTATTCTCTGCGAGTCAAGGCCAGACTTGCTTTGTACTGTTACTGCTAAAATATCTTCACTGATATCTTCACTGAGCTCTTTTTTGGTATAATATATATATATATATATATATACACACACTCTATGGAGTCTCTAAAGAAATTCCTCCCACCAATTCCTTTGTGTAAAAATTTATTTCTACTTATTTTTTTTTATTACCAAAAAGTGTTGAATATCTCCTTTCCTCTTGCTCACATTGACTGTGAATGAAATGTAATCTGCTTTCAATAAAGCAGCACCTGGTTTTTAACATTTTTCAATTACCTAGCCAAATTCCAGAGTGAAAACAAATGGCCTGCTTACTGTAAAAATACTCACAAAAAATTTAAAATGAAATAACAAACTATATTTATATCAAAATGTATCTCTATAATAACCAATCCTAAATTCACTGCTCATGTCTAAGCACCAGTGTTACATTACATACATAACAATTACATAAAATACAACATTTTTTAGTATAGTAATGAAATGCAATCCTAGAAAATATTCTACAGCTTTCTCTCTGACTTCAAAGATACTAACACACATGTGTGACCATTTTCTACAACAACCACTGTCACAGGTGCTCAGTTGTTTTGCTCCAGTAATGCGTTCATAATTTGATTGTACAGAAAGCATCTTGCATAGGCTATAAACATCTGTCAAATTCACAGAAGAAGAAAATTGCTTTTGGAAAGCTTAAATACTTCGTCGTCAGGTTTTAACTAAATCAGTTGTTTCCCTGTCAGAATCCCCAGATATGCTTTAAAATGAGTTAAAGGTGTTTTCTTAGAAAGAGACAATGCAAATAAGCAAGAATACTTTTATCTTTTTATCCATATAACATTAAGGAAATGTCTCCTCAGCTCTAATAGCTCTACTCTTATTCGATGCAGTTATATATTACATTGCTCCTGTTGATCAGGTCTTGCCTGTTTGGGGGCTCTCCAGTCGTGCTGATGATTACTCTGAGTCTTTACATGATGGTCTTGGGGATTGGGCTGTGGAGCCGATCTATCCTCAAGGTTAGTGCTGCTGGCCCGGTCGCTGTTACCTACAGAGCAAGGAGCCCTTTCTCCTCACTGCAGCTTGTAAAAAATAGAATAAATTCAATTCAATTGTGTTTGTAGAGCTCCAATAAAAAAAAAAAGATAGCTCATTGCACTTTTTAAATAAATGTAAACGTAAAAAAAAAATGTGTTTACTGAAACTTGCACTGAACTTAGAGTCACAGATGTAGAAGAAAATGTAAAGTAGATGCTGACCTCCAGTTTGTTTATAATCAGGAACATTTTTTTGCACTACCTGCTGTTAGAAACTGAAGCAGACAGCATCGCATAAAACCTTGCTGAGATCCATGGATTCATTTTCTTCTTGCAAGTCTGTTGAGCTGTTTAATTTGCACTACTCCAGGAAGGTTGTCTGAGGTTATTTAACTTCTTTCTCAGGTGTGATTGGAACATTTAGGGGAAAAGCAGGGAATTGGCTTATAATCACGGGTTATTTTTCAGAAAACTAAATGTTAACCCATCAGAATCATTTTACAGATGCTATAATCAAACTTATACACAGCATGGCTTTAAGGATTTAAAATAGATTACAGATGTTAATAATACAGGACAATGATTGCTTTAAAATATATTATTGGTGGTCCTGAAGATCAAACTGTACTTTTTAAGTTATAGATTATTCATCGATTTGAAGGGCAATTTATTTCAACTTAATGTATAACATTTTGTAATTTCTACAAACAGTACAAACTCAGTCATGGTTTAAGCAGATTTCCTTTTTATTACTGCATTTTAATCAAAAACAAAGATCACATGTTACAATTACAAACAATAACAACTACATAAAGTTAGACAAATAAATCATCACTACTAAAAAAAAGTGAAACAAGATTAGATCTTTCTTGTCCCAACAGAGCAGGGCATTTGTCTTTTACTCACAAACTTGCAAAGACTTTGGTTTCTTCAGCTATTTTCTAAATTTTAATTTTCCATTTTCTGTGTTTTTTGTTATACTCTGTTCCCATAATTATGGTTTTAATGTTTTAATGGTTACAGGCTCTGCTCCAAGATAGCTTTAACTTCAAGATGTCGTAGCCAATGTGCCCCACTGAACAGGTTTACAGAATCATGGCTATTTTCAGCCATGCTAGCGTCGTGGCTTTATGGTTGAATCATCTCAGCAGCTGTTGGATTGATTGTGATGAAATATGGTTCAGACATTCATGTTGTAGTTGTAGAAAATAGTCAGTAAATTTGAAGTCATTGAGAAAATCAACTGCTTTAGGAATTGGATGTAATTGGGCCAACCTGAATGTGTCTGAATAGTTATAGTCTTTAACTGGCAGATCCAGTTTGTCACAAGTAATGTGTTCCTGGAAAAAACACAAATAGTAACCCCCCTCCTAAAAAAATCCCCTTAACCATTACGTTGAATCAGCCAGTCAAGCAAGCAACTGTGTGAGTCAGGAAATGTAAATGCTCTGTATCTGTATAGTGCCTTTTCAGTCTTTACAACCACTCAAAGCACTTTTTACACCACATTGCATTCACATTCATTCAGTGAGCTGTTCAAACAGATGGATACGATCCCTTGGAGTACACCTCAATTAATCAGTAAGAAATGAAAAGTATGGCATCAAGTTCAATCAAGTTCATCTGTCCCCAGGAAGCCTGAGGCTATTTAACCAGTTCATTCCTGAGCAGGCAGCAGGAGTCCTCAGTGTCTCGGTCCAGTTGTCAGTGTAGATGGATGGAGATAAAAGGTGAATCAGCAACATTCAGCCGCTCTGCATCACCTAAACGCAGGACTGGAAATTAACACCTGCCAAGTGCCAAATGCAAGTTGATTTTCCATTTGGTGACTAAATGTTGAAAGTTTATCCATCACATTGGCGAGTAAATGTATTCAGCAGGATTTTGCCATATAATACATGTAGCTATTTGATCGTAGATAGCAACAGACGGGCGTTTTTGTTTGTTGTGTTTCGCACTTAAAGTGGCCCCCGCTGTATCCGGGGATCTAAAATTGTGTAACTAAGGGATTAAGAGCGTTCATTGGTTGTTGTTTATGTTAATTTCAGGTAAGGAGGTGGGTGTTAGGGGATTGGAGTCGTGAGGGAAAGGGATCAACACGGCCAATTTGCCACATTCACTCATAGAAGTTTGCGGCATAATCAGACCTGCAAGCCGTGGCTTTTCAACAGAAATGGTTCCTTCTCTGTTACCACCAACATTCCCGGCTCAGAGGGGGATGAAATCGGACCGGCTCCGTACCTTTTATACAGTGCAGTGAGCCAGCATATTGCCGTAATAAAGAGAGTACGAAAGTTGCGCTTTGAGTTCTTGGACTGATTTTAACATTTAGCTAGCTGGCTAGCACGGTAATGTTGCAACATTTACCAGGTGTAGTAACCTAACCAACAATGACACAGAAGAAAATGGGGCTGAAGCAGAACATTAAAAGAACAAACTTGGCGGTAAGATCCATAGACTGTATAAAAAATTGATTGATCCTACAAAAGCTGTGATGCTGTGGCACCAGGACTCTGTCAGAACCAGGAAGCCAGAAGAGGGTGATTGTCAAAAGTGAGTATATGTATGTATGTATGTATGTATGTATGTATGTATGTATGTATGTATGTATGTATGTATGTATGTATGTATGTATGTATGTATGTATGATGAAAGCCTTGGTGGTTTATGACCAGGGGCTAGACATAAAGCTCTACAGGGGCCCAGGCCCCGACATCCCTCATGTACATTTTTGTGTATGAAATGTGTTAGTATGTGCCTTACCAGCTTTCCTTGCTTAGCACTTTAATATTAAGGAATATGACCGGAGCATAAGCACACATACCTATTTTACGTATGCTGTTAAGTGTAATTTATACTTCTGTGTCGAATCAACGGTGTAGCCTCTGCGTAGCTTTAAAACTGTCTGTCTCTGTAATAAGCCTGAATGGAAACCTCGTCTAGAAAAATCCTCTAAAAATAAAGTTTGTTAAGACTGCTGCTTGCTGCACATCTCTGGCTGTGCTCGTGCTGGCTGAGGCTGCCTGTATTTCACCTGGGTCTGTGTGACCTGCTAAAGAGGTCTGGACTGGGTCTGTGCTGGTACTGGATTTGGATCAACTGTGGTCATACTGGCTTATGATCCAGCATGTCTTGTTTTAAAATTATGTGGACCTATGAGGAGTGCTATCACATCTGCGTGCTGACTGGATCAGTGCCACTAATGTTGTTGCTGGAATGCAATAAGGTCCGGATGCGGACAGTAGCACTGCTCAGCCGGATGCGCTAGTTTTATTTTATGCATGAGGCTAGGCTAAAGCCGGGTTTCGACCAAAAGTCCCGGGAACTTTTAAATCCTACATTTAATGCCAACATTTGATCACAGGCGGACATCAGGGAGACTTGTGTAGCTATCTCACTGTTGATTGAGATTTATTGGTTTGCAAACAGCCGTGGAAAAGAGAGGAGCAGTAGCAGAAAGAAAGCTGACATGCTCGATTTAAAGCCAGTAGCCTCTACTCGGCCATTCAGAAAGCCCCTCCCCCCCAAAGTACCGGTGCTTTCGGAAAGTACTACCCCTGAGCAGGGACTTTTTGGGGGGTAAAAAAAAGATCCTAGAACTAAATTTAGACCCTGGTCCCTTCTGTGGAAACGCAGTGAGTTCTTCCAAAGGTTCCTAGTTCCTACAGTAGTTCCACAAGTTTACCTGACTGCTGTTCCCAAAAGTCACTCTCACAGAGTTATTTTCTCTTCTTGTGCCCAGAAGGATAGTCCCTCTCTGTTCTCTCATCAACTTTGTAAACACTCGCTTTCAACATTAAATTGTTTTTTGCGACGTTGCATATCATTAACAACGTGCCTTTTCACATTAACCAGTAGTTTTATTTTTGAAAGTGTGTGCTACAAGTCATAACTGCCGAGATATGGACTTACGTAATTAGTCTATATGTAGGCTAGAGCAGATCAATAAAAAAAAATCTAATAAAAACCATTGATATCACAATCAACTTAAATGAAGGCTTTAGGACAAGCTAGTTTCACTGTCAGAACCATCATTTCAACTTGAAAAGCTGTTCCTGTCAGGACCGTTGACCAGAACCCAGATGCAGACCAGAGTGAGGTTTTCAAACAAAAAGGACTATTTTTTGAAAATAGAGCACAAACACAATGTGGGCTCTGGGTTATAGTGAAGAAAGAGTAAATTAACAACAGATAATTTAACAGGTAGATCTAGATTAAAGCGCTAGTACGTGCCAGCTGGCGTGTACTCATACAGGATGATCCAACGATCCGGCAGGGACTGGAAAGTTGGTCTGGCTTAAATGGGTAGAGCTGATGGCAGGATGTGGAACAGGTGGTGAGATGGGCCTGGGTGTGCAGGCAGGAGCAGAAGCGACCACGCCCACCAGCTGCATCCAGAGCACGAGGATAGAGCAGAACACAGAGACAGACACCAAACACAAATACACCAAGCACTCAGCAGGCACACCAAAAGAGCAAAACAAAGAAAAAACACATTCCTACACATACCATTGAGCTGTGACGGTTCCCCGATCAGTGTCCAGACTTGGGGAAACACATGAAGCACGCTGTTGGAACTCAGGGACGTGCACAGACATTTTGGTGGGTAGGGGCTCAAGTGGAAAAAAAGGGCATTTTTTTTAAACAAGACAAATATATTACCTCAACAACATTTTTACTTTTCTACAAAATAATCAGTTCCCACAGAGACCACGGTCTTCTTTATATTCACTAGATTTATCACAGGAGCAGGCAACAGCAAAGGAAACTATGCCACAATGTGCATGTTCTCTATGCTACTAGTTTCAATATATATATATATATATATATAATAATATTTATGACATAGTTTCATTAATAATTTGTTTTTCACACAATAAATCGTTTCAATTCTTACACTTCACTAATACTTAACATAAATCTCCACTAAACTGTTGCATTGGGCTGCAGGCATAATTAAAATAAATGTTATTTAAATACTTTTTGTTTCACAAGCAAGATGCCAAATAAGTAAAGATAACCTTCAGCTTCACACAGCCAAGCAACAGAATACTGAATTGCCTGAATACATTAATGTATTGATACAAATACATTATTATCGCTATTATATTAGACACACACAAAAAAAAAATTACTTATGGTGACATGGACTTAGTTTCACATTTGAGGGAGGGCTGTCTGTATTATATATAAGGATCTATCAGCATACAACAAACTAATAGAATGGAGAGTTATTAGATGAGGAGCCGACCATCAAAACTATGAAGTTACTCTTTAAGGCAATTTTTTCATGGAGTGGTCAATTTTGAGACTTTGATCTATTTTGCTTCCATGTCTTCTTTTACTAGTTGGTTGGTTGGTTTATTAGTTGGTGGTGTTGGTTTTAAGTCTATTTGCATCTGTAGATTTATTCTATATTAACCAAAACAAGCTAATCTGCATATTTACAAAGCACATTTCAGAGGAAAATACTCTTGATGTAAGTCATTAACTGGGGAGGTTCTGTGGTGATATGCTTTAGTTATTATCCCATTTACCTGCAGTGACTTGTCAAATGTGTGCAAATTGGAGCATTTTAATTAGTTAACGCCTAATTTGCATTTCCACACAAGCCAAGAAAACCACTGCTGGGAGAGAAGCTGGAGGGGAGAGAGAGAGAGAGAGAGAGAGAGCGAGCGAGCATCAGAACTCCAAAGTCTCATCTTCCAACCTGATTTTAGATTGACTGACTATTACTCTTGACTATTTAGATTTTTTCCCCAAAAAAGATATTTGTTTGAGAGGGAATCTGTTGGAAACGGGAATAAATATACTGTATATTCATTTATACATTTTTTTTAAAAAGCATCCCAGTAAAAAGGGCACTTTCTCTTGAGGAAGAAAAAGGGCAGGTGCTGAAGCCCCTTTTGATGTCTATGTGTGCACGTGCCTGCTTCCACTGCGATCAGCAGTCAACTGCTGTATTTTATGTTGTCATATAGTAATAATAGTGCCCATTATGTGGTCTGTACATGTCAGTCCTGTGATGACATTTCTTACAGGGACAGATGAAGAAACTTCCCTTGAAGCTGAGGGCTGGAATTATCTCCTGTTTAAAGGCAAAAGGCGCAACACTAAAAATTCAGTAGACTTCTGTGTAGGCTACTGCATGATAGCTAACATTGCTGGGGCCATTTCTACTACAATGTGAAACATAAAAACATGGCCTAAACTACATACCAGTATACTAAGATTACTCTGTTGTATTTGCACTACTTGGTCATAACTTGTGTGTCTGTATGTCTTATGTTAGTGAACCAAGAAGTGCGTTCAAAAGACCAAGAGGAAGAGCCTGTTGTTAGTGTGTTCTCCAACCAAACGCAGTGCTTTGCTTATAATATTAATATATTATAGATTTGGATATAAAGCACTTTAATTTAGCTCCACCTCGTCCATCTACAACATTTAAATGCTGCTTACAGATTAATACATCAATCATGACAACTCAAAATGTTGATGTAGAATGTTGCCAGGTGAGATTCATGAATGTCGGTCTGTGGAAGCCTGCCAGCGTTGTTTTAAATCAATCAACACGAAGCACTAACTTAATTGTTTGAACTCTTGTAGTGGTTTAAAACGTAGTGGAAGAAGTGCGTAGATTATTCAGGCTATTGAAGTAAAAGTAATAATCTGTCATTCAAAATGCTAATAAATCTACCTACAGTATCTGCAGTCAAATGTCTCCTGTGGCTGATATCTGATTGTATCTGGCATTAGATTGTTAATACTGATGCATCAGTGTTTACAGTTTGCTAGTTTAACTACTTTATGTACAGTTAGCTAGTTTAGTCCAGTGGTTCCAAACCTAGGCCCTTCCAAAGAATCACCAGATAAATCTGGGGGGTCGTGAGATGATTACTGGGAGAGGGAAGAAGAAAAACAAAGTGCTGATAAACAAATCTGATTTCAGTTTTTGGACTTTTCTGGATAGTGGATAAATAACCTCTTTGGGCCTCAAAAGTTAGTCAAATTTAAGAATGTGAGACAACTATATACTACTAGATACAGATTTTTGTAAGGGGTCACAGGTCGAAAAAGTTTTATTTGTAACACACTGTATTTATTTTAAATCTTAATCTAAAGAAGTTAGTAGTTACTACAGGTGTTGAAAAATGCAGTACATATGGAGTATCTACTACCATGCAATCTCAATCCCTGTTCTCATCTGTGACACCACAATGGTGGAACGAGCTACCACACGCCATCAGAGCAGAGGTATCCCTCTCTAACTTCAAGAAGCTCTTGAAAAACTCTTCCGTGAACCTCTTATAACGCCTCTAACTCCCAACATCTAACATGCACTTCCTGTGCTCTTCTTCTTCTATCCCCTTACATGTCTCCTGTATTGATTGCACTTTTTTGTTAACTTTTACTTCTTTCCCTAGGTATTTACCCCATTGATGCGATACGTGCTAGTAGCTCTTACTAGTATTTATTGCTGCCCTTACTCGTATGCATTGTCAGTTGTAGATCTCGTTCTGTATTTGATAGTTTGTTGATGCTTGTATGTTGTTCCTCAAATGTAAGTCACTTTGTTGTTGTTTATGTTGGAGGTTGTAAGTGAGAGAGAGAGAGAGAGAGAGAGAGAGAGAAAAGAGAGAGAGAGAGGGAGAGGGGAGAAGAAGGTTATTTATGCCAGCGCATATCTGATGATATGGACTTACAGTTATGGCTTTGTACAAAGTGTTCTGTGTTGCAACTCTGCTGACTCTCCTGACACAAGATAAGAACCCTCCTCACTGCACACACACTTGAGTTAATAATGTTTAAGATCCAATGATCGCTGAATGAGGAGGAAGTAGAATATTTTAATTAAGTAAGAGTAGTAAGAGTAGAGGAAACAATATCACAAATCTGTAACAATGCAATAAACTAAACCAAAGTGAGTAGTAACTATAGTCGTCATATAAATGTATTGCGATAAACATAGTTTTGCACTGAACTCATGTCTTCATTTAGCCTAATTTACAACTTTGCCTCGATGCATAAAAGTAAAAAAAAACAAAACTTACATATATGAAAATGTTTCTCTGTAACTGTTGTACATGTGATAATAAAACACTGTAACTTCTTTCTAACCGTGGCAGGTAATCTTTCTAAAGGATGTTACAGCCGCTGGTAGCAGCCTTGTGTTTGGTTTCTGTCAATGTGTTTTCCCAGTATGCTAAGCAGGCTGTGCAATCCCCGGCTGAGGATTGGCTGTCGGTGAGGATCTGTCTGCTCCAGCCTACTGCTATCCTGATTGGAG
Organism: Micropterus salmoides; assembly: GCF_014851395.1. NCBI lineage: Eukaryota > Metazoa > Chordata > Actinopteri > Centrarchiformes > Centrarchidae > Micropterus > Micropterus salmoides. The sequence goes on along the minus strand of NW_024040041.1, from coordinate 31,986,640 downwards.
CAGTCCCGAGACCGTCCACCAATCCCGAGTCTGGGAGCTGTGGTTGAGGCCTGCAGCTACAAAAGCCACCATACTGCTGTGCAAGGACCCCCTCGCCCTGAACTGTTTTGTCTCTGTGCCGACCGCTGCTTGTATTGAGCCTAAAATGCATATGTATTGTTGTCGGTTGCAGCAGCTTCACTTCAGTGGCTTGTTTGTTACTGTTACTGAGAGTCAGTATTTACCCTGTTAAGAGTAGTCTTTGTTAAATGTGTAGCTAAAGGCTCTGTTGCAGCAGTATCTGTCACTACTGAGAGTCAGTATTTACCCTGTTAAGAGTAGTCTTTGTTAAATGTGTAGCTAAAGGCTCTGTTGCAGCAGTATCTGTCACTACTGAGAGTCAGTAGGTGTTGATTTATGTAAAGACCCACCTGGGTCTAGTTTGTGTTTTACTGTGTGTCTGCAGAGCTGGGCCAGGCTTGGAGTAAGTACTGACATCCAACCTACACATAAGATTTTTCCTTGTTTAGCAACACTAGGTTTAGGGGTGCTGCGCTCCCTGTGTTTTGTTTTGAGACGCCCTAAATAGAGGTTTTTGTTTTCACTTTAGTTTTGAGTTAGTAATCCCCGTTTTGGAGGAATCTCCTTTTGTTTTCTTGAGTTTATGTTTTCGCAGCACCTACTTGCCCCAACTCTAATTTGTTAACCTTGTCAAAACTCTCTTGTACAAATAAATACCTTTTCCACCCTACCGAATACATCTGGTTTATGCGTACGTCCCCTTTCCCCCTAGTGAGCTGGGACGTAACAAGGAGTTCAGGAAACAGCTGAGTGAAATAAATGCAATCTTTCCTGCCAGTCACCGTTTGCATTCAGCTTCTGAGACCTTTCTATTTTTGTATTCCTTTTTGTTTTGCCTGTAAAGTATAATTTCTTTAAAGCATCATCAAGTTTCAATGTCTCCAGAATCAGCACAACCGCTTTACTTCACTATAATGGGTATTGTTGTGTGATTTGATCCTTAATAGACCAAAAGGAAAGTTTTTGTAAGCATGTAAATCTATGTGAGAGCAGATGCTTTTGTGACTGAATGCGGCAGAAATTGTGGATAATGAGTACTCAATCAGGGTGAATTTTTTTTAGATTAAAGTATGCAAATCCTTGATGAACATTGCCAAAATGATTTAACCCAAAGTTAAGAGATGTGGGCCAATACACACACAAATAGATTATTTACTTTCTATATGACGTGACATGGAAATGTATGGTTTAATGTTAGTACACATTAGGCAGAATAATTTAATAATTTAGTTTATTTATATATACTTTGTGTGATAAAGTGTTAAATGCTTAGACAAGACAGACAGTTTAACAAACATTCCTCCCCAGTGTCACAACAGGCTGACCAGCGGGTTTAAGTGTTAAATGCCTTGTCAAGGCGACCTCTGGTCAAGAGGCAGAGACGAGGTTCAAGGTTCATTTTATTCATCCATAAAAACATAGAAAATACAAACCTCCCATCCTAATCAACCAACACGGATTACCAACACACAGGAAATAAATACCCATAACATTAAACCACATTTCACAAGACAAACTGGCAAAAAAAGCCCAAATCCAAACTACATAAAGCATAAAGATTGATTGAAATAAATTAAAATCCTAGTTTACATCCTCTATATAAAGTTGTGGTTGCTGTTGTATTCCCTCTGGGATAAGATGCTGCTTACTGCTCTGTGAGTAGAACCACAAAACTTTAATCTTTTATTTTACAGAGTGACGTCAGGTCAGTCTTTCCTAAAGGCTTTGTTTATAAGTAAACACAAAACCAGTCCACTGTAAAACTGCAAAAGTCAAGATGGATTACATGGATTAAAAAGTATGTTTGATTACTTTAATACAGGCTAACCAGCGTTTACTAAATCCAATTAAGGTCCCACAGATTAGAATAAATATTCTATAATTGACATCTTTGAGACAAAATGGAAATCTTATACAAGTTTAGAGACAAAATAATCAGGTTTTTACAGCAAAGATATACTGCAAAGTCATCATCAAAGCCAATAATTAATAACCAAAAACATGGAATTAATCTATGAACTGGCTTTTGGGGGGGAATTTGTTGTTTTTTTCAGTTTTAATTTAAAGTTTTTTAGACTGTAAAGAGCTGACAGGAAATAAGGCGAGAGAGTTGATGGATTACATGCAACAAAGCCCTCAATCAGACTCAAAAAAGGTGATTAACTTAATTTGTACATACTAAAGTGCATCTGAATGGTGATGCGTTCTCTTACTGTTGTCACTGTCAGAATTTCATCCATTTTGTTACATAACATTAGAGCTGCAAGATTAAATAATTGTAGCCCCGTTCAAGTTAGCGGAGGACTAAACCCGGAAGTCAGCCGACTCGGCTGGTGGAAGTCTACACAAGGGAACATTTAAAAACTGGGGTTTTGGATGTGTATTTGCAGAGACATCAACACACAAGTATAAATGCTCATTACGGTAGGGCTACATCTTTAGACTCAACAGAGAAGTATAAATTGGCCTTGTATATTGTTATGGACTTATGTCATGTGAGTTAAGTCACTCTACTTACTTAACCAAACTGCAACCGTTTCACAGTCAGTGATCATAAGCGTACCTGTCAGGCCTGAGATACCTGTTAGCACAGTTACAGGTACGCTGCTCCGTCTGTTGACATTCTTTCATGTCCATCATCAGACATGATGACAGACTAAAAAAGTGATTTATGCTTTACGAGAAATATGCTCCCTGTGGTTGGTAAAGTCTCTCAAGTATTCTCTATTGTTTTTTTCCCGGTGAACTTAAAAAAAAAACACATTAAAAAACAGTTCAGTTACAGTAAATTTAAAGGTATTGATGGCTGATTTATGGCCAAACAAGTGTCCGAGTCCTCTCAAGTAATTTATACATTTTAAAGGAAATCTGAGGGGAAACACAAGAACTTACATCCATTTGTTTCCAGAATCTTGTATAATAACACCTTCATGACAAAGGTTACACTTTTAAAACACTGCTGGGAAGGGTAGCATAAGAATCAGAGCTGAAATGATTGGTTGAGTAATTTATTCATTGATTGACAGAAAATGAATCTCCAAAGCAGAAATATCAACATTCAATGCTTTCAGCTTTAGACCAGTTGTGATTTTTTGCTGGTTTTCTTTGCCTTCTATTACAGGAAACTGAATATGTTTGTAATTTGGAGTGATGTTTGGATAAAACAAGACATTTAAAGTCACCTTGGGTTCTGCAGACTCCTTTTCTGTAATTAGAGAAGGATTTCACAGGCGGTTAGCTGAGAGAGGGCAGGGTTGAAAGTGTGTCAATTCTAAAAAATCTTTGAATCTGTTTATTAATACATTTTACAGGTGATTACAAATATCATCCCATGTAAAAATCACATGTCAAAATACCATGAAACATATCAGAAGATGTAAATACAAACTTGTTTTCTTGTTTCAAAAGTGTTTTTTTTCTTCTATTTTTAGTGTCTTACTCACAACTAAGTGGTAAGTTAAAGTTTTTATGCTCACTTTTTTACTTCCTGTCTGCCTGTCTTTGTGAGACATTTTAAACATGTTTTTGGGACATAAACGTTTTGTTTATAGTTTCATTATTGTTGTCAACCCCAGATTGGTCACTCTGTCTTTATTGTCTCTCTCCTCAGTGTGTGGTCAGCCAACACTCAACACCAAGATTGTTGGAGGACAGGTGGCCTCTGCAGGCAGCTGGCCCTGGCAGGCCAGTCTACGAAGCTCTGGGTTCCACTTCTGTGTAGGAACCCTCATTAACGATCAATGGGTGCTGACTGCTGCTCACTGCTTCGCAAGGTAATGAACAAATTGTTTTGCTAAAAAGAAAAAGATGTTTTTCAGTTTATAAAAATGAATTAAGGATTAAGGATATAAATTACTAATTTGTGGGAAAAATATCTCGCTGTTGGCACATCTATCAGGCTCCATACAAACTAGAATAGACATGGTCTTAAAATGGACTTAGTGTCTGCTAAAGTGCTCTTGACTACATTTCTGTTTTTCATGTCTTTGCACTGTTTTGTTTCTCTTCTGATTACAGCACAGGCATAACCACGAGCACTCTGACTGTTTCTCTGGGTCAAAACCTTCCTGTAACTGTGTGTAGGGATACTTATAATCTGTGACATTAGCAAACACTATAATAAGTTACAATACAAAGGATGGACAGAACATATATATATATATATATATATATATATATATATATATATATATATATATAAACAGTACAGCACATAACAGCAGGGGCGTAAGATGCAGGCAGGAAGTGCGTACATGGAACGCCATAACCAGGTAGCTGTCATAGTGTACAGGAACATCTGCCATGAGTATGGGCCGGAAGTCCCAAGGTCAAAATGGAAGACAACTCCTAAGGTAGATGAGAATGACCAGACTGACAAACTGGTGAGAAGCTTGAGATATATCAAGGGCTGAAAGAGGAGCTAGAAAAGATGTGGAAAGTAAGAGCAACAGTGGTGCCAGTGGTAATCGGAGCACTGGGGGCCGTGACCCCCAGACTGGGAGAGTGGCTACAGCAGATTCCAGGTAAAACATCAGAGGTCTCTGTCCAGAAGAGTGCAGTCCTAGTAACAGTTAAGATACTGCGCAGAACCCTCAAACTCCCAGGCCTCTGGTAGAGGACCCGAGCTTGAGGATGAGACATACCACCCCGCAAGGGGTGAGAGGGGGATATTTATATATATATAATTATAGGAAAAAGAAGAACTGTTCAGTCTCGCCTAATGACTTTATTGAACATTTTAAAAGACTGGTATGTGACAACGATCGAGCTGCCTAAAGTTGACAACATACTGCATGTATTTTATACATTTACATTTATTTATTTAGCTGACGCTTTTATCCAAAGCGACTTACAATTTCTATAAATGTCAGAGGTTGCACCACTCTGGAGCAACTAGGGGTTAAGTGTCTTGCTCAGGGACACATTGGTGGAAGGGTCTCTCACACCAAAGGCATAGTCTTATCCATTGTGCCATCGCCACCACGCCTCTATATGTTTCCCTGTTTAACAACATTTTGGATTCTGCATTTATTCCCTTATAATTTATTAGAAGAAAGGAGGCATTGTTAAATGTAACAACTACAGGGGCATTACACCTTTGAGTTTTATGGGTAAATTGTTGACAAATGTGTTGAACACAAGATTATGAGAGTTCTGCGAGATTCAATTGTATTCTGAGGGAAACCCAGACAGTATTTAGAAGAAGCTATTAGATATTTATATATAGATCATATGTTCTTGTTGAAGAATATTGTAGATCTGTATGGTGTTCTTTTGTTAACTATAGTTAGGCATTTTAAACAGTCTGGAGTGATGCACTGTGGCATAAATTGTTAAAAGTATGCATTAATGGTAAATTATTTTATGTAGTAATGAATATGTACAAAACTATCCAATCTTGTGTATTTGTTGATGGCTCTCAGTCTGAGTTCTTAAGAGAGGAGTAAGACAGGGTGAAAACGTATCACCACTTCTGTCTGTGTTAATTACCATCGACCTAGAGGATTATATAATACAAAATGACTGTCAGCCTGCCTCATGGTACTGATGTATGACACAATGTAAGACACAATAATTATTTCCCCTACAAAAGAAGGCCTACAGAAAGCAATAGATCATTTGCGTGACTTTTGTGAAAAGTGGAAGTTACAGATTAACAATGACAAAACTAAGGTTATAGTTTTTGGTTGTAGAAAAGCTGACACCAGCATATTAGAGTTTACATTTAATGGAGAAAATTTTGAAATCGTCCATTGTTTTAAATATCTGTGTGTCATTATGAATTATAATGAGTCATTTAACGTATCTGTTCGGCCAGCATAAACAAGCCTCCTGTGCAATGTTTGCCGTTCTTGGCAAATAAAGGAAATTTGATTTACCTGATAACATCATACTGGATTTTTTGGACAAGTTAGTTACACTGGTTATGTTGTGTATGCGTGTGAGGATTTGTAAATATAGATTTACCGGTAAAACTGCACCCCAAATTTAAAAAAAGGCATCCTAAAAGTTAAGATGACGAGCTGCAATAATATGGTATTTGGGGAGCTGGGGAGAAAACAATTCTGTGTCTCAGTGAAAACGACAATTATTGGTCATAGGGGGAAGCTGGTAAAAGGCAAAGAAAATAACCTCAACTGAATAATAAACAACTATCTGCTGAACCTGCATAATGCAGGTGTATATGCATCACCACGGGTACTGCACTGGATGACTGGATGTGGTTTGTCTTTCCTTTGGCTTAGCCAAAAGTGTAACAACATTAACCGGTTGAAACTAACTGTCAAACAGAGACTGAAAGATCAATTTACGCAAAAGTGGCAAAGTGAGCTTAGAATTATAAGACAGGCTATTTGTAATTTCAAGGTGAGTAATACTAGAATTGCATTGGAAATCATCAAGGACTGGATAGAAACCAGATAATTTGCAACCTTTGTAATGATAACTGTCTAGGAATCGAGTATCATATCCGTTTTACTGTAAGAAAGTAAGCATAATGAACTTCCGAGAAACTTATCTACCAAAGTATTATGTAATGTAGCTATTTATGTACAAGTTAATTCTATTGCTGCAATCAGACAAAACAAAAGTTACTGGCAATCTGGGTGTCTTTCTGAAGTAATATTTTAGGTTTCTTGTTTACCAAGCAGTATTCCATCATTTTGTGTTTTTGTTATTTGTTATTTGTTAGATTTACGCTCCATACCATATGATTATGGTCAATCTGTATGCAGACATTAGCCAAATTAATGAATTAAATGAAAATTTTAATTAGTTAAACAGTCCATTATGTGTGAAACCATTTTAAACTACATTTCACCACTTGTGTTGTTTACTAAACTGAATTTTTGTCTCTTCAGTGTCCCTTCCTTCCCCAGGAAACCTCATGGCGGTGCAGGTTCCGGCTGTGGGGAACAGAGAGTGTAACTGTAACTATGGAGTGGGCTCAATCACAAACAACATGATGTGCTCTGGGTGGGAGGGAAGGACTCCTGTCAGGTGATAATTTTTACACCTGTGTTTGTGTCAGATTTGACCTTCTGCAAAGATTCCTTCTCCTAATGGGTTCTTTCTCAAAAGGGGGATTTGGGAGGTCCGATGGTGAGCAAGCAGGGCGGCCGCTGGATCCAGGAGGGAATCGGGAGTTTTGGAATAGGCTGTGCCCTGCCTAATTTCCCAGGAGTCTACACCCAAGTGTCCCAGTATCAGTCCTGGATCAACAGCCAGATCACCAGCAACCAGCCAGGCTTCATTACCTTCACGTCCACTGGGACTGACGGTGACCTCAGTGTCACCTGTCTTGGCCTGCCAGCACCTCCAACCACCCTCACTTCAACAACTCTCGCTTCAACAACCCTCACTTCAACCACCCTGGCTCCAACAACCACAGCCCCACGTTATTGCCTGCAATGCCCAGACTTTGTTAACACTTTCTCCCTCCATTTGATGCCAAAATTGGCCCCAAAGTGTCAATATTTTGTGTGGCCACCATTATTTTACATCACTGCCTTAACCCTCTTGGGCACGGAGTTCAGCAGAGCTTCACAGGTTGCTACTGGCGTCCTCTTCCACTCCACCATGACGACAGCACGGAGCTGGTGGATGTTAGAGACCTTGTGCTCCTCCATTTTCCATTTGAGGACGCCCCACAGATGCTCAATAGGGTTCAGGTCTGGAGACATGCTTTGCCAGTCCATCACCTTTACGCTTAGCTTCTTTAGTGAGGCAATGGTCGTCTTGGAGGTGTGTTTGGGGTCATTATCATGTTGGAATACTGCCCTGCGGTCCAGTCTCTGAATGGAAGGGATCATGCTCTGCTTCAGTATGTCACAGTACATGTTGGCATTCATGGTTCCCTAGTGCCAGCAGCACTCATTCAGGTCCAGACCATGACATTCCCACCAGGCTTGATTGTAGGCAAGACACACTTGTCTTTGTACTCTTCACTTGGTTGAAGCCCCACACGCTTGACACCATCTGAACAATATAAGTTTATCTCGGTCTCATCAGACCACAGTACATGGTTCGGGTAATCCATGTCCTTAGTCTGCTTGTCTTCAGCAAACTGTTTACGGGCTTTCTTGTGCATCATCTTTAGAAGAGCACTCCTGGTTCAAGCACTCGGCAGGATGAGAGGAAGTTTTACATTGATGATGTTTCCCAAATGTCAGACTGTTTATTGTGAAGATGAACCTTATTATATTATCATCTGGTTGCTGCCTTTTACATTCACCCCAGATGCAAATTCAAAAAAAGCACTGTGGAATGTTTGTGTGGGTGGGTGTATACATGTTTGTATATATGTGTATAAATAACTGTATTGTTTTATTTCATTTTATGTTTTAATACAGGCCTACACTTAATTATTTGTTGTGTGTGTAGCATGAAGGAACTACAAATTTAATTTCATTATGCAGCCTTGTGCTGTATAATGACTAATAAACAACCTTTTGCCTTGAAGAGGCTTCCTTCTGGGATGACAACCATGCAGACCAATTTGATGAAGTGTGCGGCGTATGGTCTGAGCACTGACAGCAACCTTCAACCTCTGCAGCAATGCTGGCAGCACACATACGTATATATCCCAAAGACAACCTCTGGATATGACGCTGAGCACGTGCACTGAACTTCTTTGGTCGACCATGGCGAGGCCTGTTCTGAGTGGTTCCTGTCCTGGTGAACTGCTGCATGGTCTTGGCCACCGTGCTGCACTCAGTTTCTGGGGTCTTGGCAATCTTCTTATAGCCTCGGCCATCTTTATGTAGAGCAATCATTCTTTTTTTCAGATCCTCAGAGAGTTCTTTACCATGAGGTTCCATGTTGAACTTCCAGTGACCAGTATGAGGGAGTGTGAGACGATAACACTAAATTTAACACACCTGCTCTCTATTCACACCTGAGACCTTGTAACATCCTTGAGTCACATGAGACAGGGGAGGGAAAATGGCTAATTGGCTTTTGTTGCCAACGGTTTAGACATTAATGGCTTTGTGATGTGTTATTTTGAGGGGACAGCAAATTTACACTGTTATACAAGCTGCACACTCAATGACAGAAATACAGTAAAGCTCTGTGGGCATGAACAACGTTTAACTAAACAACATGATGTCGTAATGGTGGATCGACAGTATTTGGTCTGAGATAAGGCTTTACGCTAAAAAAAAAATTTTATTATCTACCATTTGCTTTTCTCTCCAGCTGTGGTCTGTGGCCAAGCCCCACTGAATTCAGGTGTTCTGGGAGGAAGCATGTTGGCGACACCTGGTGTTTGGCCATGGATGGCGAGCCTACAGAACAATGGAAGTCATGTGTGTGGTGGGACTCTGGTGGCTTTGGACTTTGTGTTGAGCAACGCCAACTGCTTCTCAAGGTGAGAAACCTGGAGTGATGTCTTGGGTGGGATAAAGTCTGTTTAATGTTTGAGCCATTTAAGAACAAAACATTTATTTTAAACACTCAATAGAAACAAGACTAAAGTAAGACATCCCCAAAGCTGAATTAGGATTCATCCTGTGGGAACCATTAATGTCTTTTACATGTTTACACCAATTACATGTCTGTCCTTCCAATAGTTAGCCTAGACATTTCCATCCCTAAACCCACATAACTAGTGTAATGGAAGCCAGCAAGGCAGTGCAGGGAGTAAAACTCACTCCCCAACATCTTAAGAGATGCACTGGCAACTGATGCCAGAGGCCATGGGTTTTATGTTCCTTTCAGACCAAAAACGAAGCGAGCGTTTGGGGCGATGAGTTTACAGTACATACAAAGTCAATGCAAACACGCGTAGAGCCGCGATTTCCTGTGGCGCAAAGTGACGCAAAGGGGGCGATGCGAATGCAGCGCGAAGGAATTTCGCATGACGTTGAGTCGCGATAGCCTGTCAACGTTGAGATTGTCCTTACGTCACCGACAGCTTCAGAGCGTTGCGCGGAGAGGGCAAGGCAGAGCAGGCAATTGAAAATCTGCAGACCGACTGAGAGCTGCTAAACTTGGGAGAGAGAAGCAGGGAGCTGCGCACCAGCTTTTGGACAAATAAACACCTGTGGTCGGACTGGATTATGCACTGACAACTACAACATTTGCACGAGGGAGAAACTCGGAGCAAATTGTTTATTAACTTAGCTTTTTACTTCAGTTTTTGGGATTACAATGTTGATTTACCTTTACTGGCGTTTCTCAGCAGCTAGATTCTGTGCATATCCGGATCCAGTGTTGTTAGCGTCGTTTGGCACTACTTCATATAAAAACCAGACAAAACTGGACATTGCTGGGAGAAAAGAAAGCGAGGAGGTTGAACTACCTAGTGAGTTCAGAAAACATGTGTATGTAACTTTATTCCAGCTATCGTTGTACTTTGCTGTGACCAAGTTAGCATAGCATAGCCCTGATCGATCCAAACCCCATTCAGAAAACAAACATTTTAGAAGTTGTTGTCCTGCTGTCTTGCTGACAGACCTGACAAAGCATGAATTCATATATTTAACAAATCTGCAAAATATTGTAGTTATTCGGCATCAGTTTGAGGCGTTTATTAATCACAGCAAAATTTTTACTTTGGGTTCATACAGCTGTAGTAATGGCAAGTTTATTCGCGTTATCGCGTTGTGTGTGAACACTCCAGGTATGCCCAGAGGAAAGCGTTGCGTGGATTATTTTTCTGGCACCCCAGCTGCCGGAATATTTCTGTATTTTTACGAGTTGGTTATTTACTGTTGTTTCATGGTATTTTTCTGGGGGCCCAGCTGCCGGAATATTTCTGTATTTTTACGAGTTGGTTATTTAGTGTTATTTTATTGTATTTTTCTGGCGCCCCAGCTGCCGGGAATATTTCTGTTTTTTCACAATTTTTGTTTTAACAGTGCACAGACAGAAAGTTAGATAGTTTTGAGAAACGGACGAACATGTTGTTGGTTTGGTATAAATAACAGTTTTATTGTTAATGAGAAGAAGCTGAATCTGGGAAGCCTGAGTTCTTTTTTTAAACCAATATTTTGAAGTTTTGAGTTCTCCTCAGTCCTTATTCAGTTCATTTTATCTCCCACAGTTCACCCATACCGTCTGAATGGACTGTCGTTTTGGGTCGTTTGAATCAGAATGGATCCAACCCCTTTGAGGTGACACTGGCTGTGACAAATATCACTCTGAGCAACTTCACTGGGTCTAATGTAGCAGTGCTGCGTCTGGCAACCAGACCCACCCTGTCCAACCACATCCAGCCCATCTGCCTGGACAACGGACAAACCTTCACTGTGGGCTCGACGTGCTGGGCTGCTGGCTGGAGCGCCGGGCAAGGAGGGGGTGAGTCCATAACACAGTCTGACACAGTAATGCTAACTCTGCACCATTTCACCTCTTTAGATTAAATATTTAGGTCATTGCTTAAATTTTTTAACACAAACAAAGCAGTAAAAATATGTATGTTCGTTTAGTTTAGGTTCCTGCCTTCTGGGCCTGATTCACATGTTTCAGTCGAAATAATTGTCAAATTTTCTTGTCATTCCCAACTTTAGTGCAACAAGTTCTGCAGCAGTTCCAGACCACAGTGGTAGATTGCGGAAACACGTCAACGACTGACAGTATTTGTACGAGCTCTTTCACACTGGGGCAGGTGAGTAATGAGAGCAGGTGATTATTATACTTTCATTTGTCTTTCTATTTTATCAAGGTGTTTGTGGATCCCAAAACATTGGAAACTTGACTTTATTCTTGACTTTGGAAACAACTGAAAACAGTCTCAAAACATACTGACTGCTGGGTGTGGCTTCATATTTATTTTATTTTATTAATCTATTTATTTCCAGGGGAAATGCACATGGATCAACACCACTGTATATGTGCCTGTTTTGACTAAAAGCCAATTTCCAAACTGGTGTGCCTTGGCCAGCTGTTTAATTATCCATAAGAATGACCAAACATGAGAGAGAAATTAAAACTGACATGTAACTCTCAGTGAGAAAGTAAACAAAACATATGTCATATGTCAAGAAAGTATTGTACATATAGAACATTTGGTGAAACTTTGAACATTATTCTCTGTAGTTTCAGGAAAAGTTGAAGTTGAACTTTTCCGTCTTGCTTGTTTGTTCAGGGTGGTTCTGGCGGTCCAGTGATGTGTAAGCAGGGCGGCTCTTGGTTCCAGGCAGCAGTGTTGTCAGTTGAAAACAACAGGACCAGTCAAACACAAGCAGATCCAGTGATGGTCTTCACCAAAGTGAGCCGCTTTCAGACCTTCCTGGCTCAGACAGTGGGGACGTTCTTATCTCCAGCCTCCAACACCACCAGCAACAACAGCACAGCTGCCACAAATACTGTCACCACCAGCGGGGGCGCTCCTGCTCACTCCACTTTGTTCATCCTCCATCTCCTCATCTTCTCTGTGTGTCTCCATCTCTTGTCATAGATACGACAAGTACAAATAAATGTCAACAACCTTGAATCTGAGAGACAATGTAGGCTTAAAGCTGCATTAAATAATCTATGACTTGATTCTGCCTCTGTTGGTGCATGCTAGAGATCAAAGAAGAGATTCTGGACGCCACCTGCTTTCAGTCTAAAATGAAGGGTGTAAAATACATGAAAGTGAATTGTTTAAGCAGCACTGAACAAATGTATGTATATGCAGCCAGCAGTATTCCAGCAGTTCATGGTTTTAGAAGCTATATGGACCAAAAGGATATCTGTGCTACTCATATAGATGCATAAAAATGGATCCAGATAAAATGCACATGATGCAATTATGATTGCTTAAGTGGTAAAAAAAAACTTGAAGAAGCATATTTTAGAAGTCTGAGGAACAGTGACAATGATCAGCCTGTCCATCATCTACCTCATATTATTAGCGCTACTGTACCGTATTGTACATTTCTATCTGAACTTAACACGTGGCATTTGCTCTAAAAATACTAAAGCTGCACTTTACATTAATAATTATTTGGTTTGAAAGATTCATGTTAAGTTTTGCCAATCTTTAATCAGCCCCTTTGTCTTTTGGCATAATAAGCTGCTTTTAAGGTAGTTAAGTTAAGTGAAAATCCTTTCTGTCTGCTTCTTTTATGCTTTTTGCACATTTGTGTTTTATGCTCTCAGTTTTATTTCTGAAAAGCAGCACATTATTAGATGTAATAAAAAACATGTGTGTGTCTGTGTGTTTGCTGTTTCCCTATTACTTAGCCTGCATTTATACAGTTGAACTTGCAAGGCATGAATGCAGCAGTTACATACACTCAGTTACTATTTTATTAGATCCACCTGTCCTAATCAGTCAAATGCAGACATTAGGGATAGAACCCAAATGCAGGACATGTAGAACAGATTCAGTCTTAAGAATTTTTTAATGATTAAAAAAAGGGGGAGTTGGCTTATGTGGAGATGAGGCAGGCAAGTGTCAAAAACCAGATAAGCAGTTCAATGCAAAGGTAAATAATCCTATGGAGAGGGTTACAACAAGTCCTGGGCCATCCACCCTTACAGTCAAGGTGGTCCAGGTGTGGGTCTGTGATGGATTTTAGGTGGGACAACACAATACGTTCAAAGGACTTCATAACCACAGAGGTCAGGGCGACGGGTCTCAAGTCGTTTAGTCCAGTGTTCCTTCGTTTCTTGGGGACAGGGATGATGGAGGAGGCTTTGAAGCAGGCTGGCACATGGCATGTCTCCAGTGAGGTGTTAAACATGTCTGTGAACACCGGAGACAGCTGATCAGCACAGTGCTTCCGGGTGGATGGGGAGACAGAGTCCGGCCCAGCTGCTTCGCAGGGGTTCTGCCTCCTGAAAAGACCGTTGACTTCCCTCTCTGTGATGGAGAGAGGAGGGGAGGGGGTGGAGCTGGCCAGCTTTGAGGAGGGAGGGGAAGAAGTGGTGGACCGAGGCGGAAGCTGAGCGGAGGAGTCACGGGGGATGGTGTCCAATTGACTCTCAAAGCCGCAGTAGAACAGGTTCAGCTCATTTGCCAGGCGAGAATCGTTTATGGAGTGGAGGACTTTGGGTTTATAGTTTGTGATCTGTCTGAACCCCCTCCAGACAGAAGTGGCGTCGTTTGCAGAGAACTGAGTTCTGAATACAGTTGTTTAGCTTCTCGCACCTCCTTGCTAAACCTGTACTTTAACGCCCTGCACACCCGGCCCTGTCACCACTCTTAAATGCCTTCTCCTTTTCCAATCTTATTTGTCTTAGTTTAGCTGTAAACCAGGGTTTGTCATTGTTATAACTCACCCTGGTCAGTGTTGGAATGCAGCTGTCCTCACAGAAACTGATGTAGGACTCATTCAGATTGTTGGTAGCCTTCTTGAAAATGTCGCAGTCAGTGCAGTCCAAACACGCCCGAAGATCCTCAATAGCTTCACTAGTGCACTTCTTTGATGTCCTCACTACAGGTTTACAGAGCTTTAGTTTTTGCCTGTAAGCAGGAATCAGATGGACCATCACGTGATTAGAGTGTCCCAGTGGAGCGCATGTGACAGCGTGATAGCACAGCTAACTGTGGTGTAGCAGTGATCCAAAGTGTTCCCCTCTCTGGTTGGACACTTTATAAACTGTCTGTATTTGGGGAGTGTTGGACACCTGTTAAAGTCACCGAGAACAATAACAAGGGAGTCCGGGTTTGTCTGCTCCACACACAGTATCTGGTTGGCCAGCATGCTCTGTGCGTCCTGAACGTTGGCCCGGGGCGGAATGTAAACTCTGACCAGAGTGAATGAAGCAAACTAATGGGGGGAGTAAAACGGTTTACAGTTAATGATAAGAAATTCCAGATTAGGAGAACCCTTCTGCTTTGAAGGTATTCCTCTGTATTTTATTGTTCGTAATCTGATGCCATGTTCATATAACTTTCTTATATATTCTCTAAGTAAAAACGTTTAACAGCCAATTAAATTATCCAGGAAATATTTAGTCAAGTATTTAGGGATCATCTGCTGTGATCCCTACGAAATGTTTTAACTATTATGTATAACGATTGACAATAACTTCCTTTCCTTTATCAAATGCTTAAAACTAACAACGGTATAACTGTTTGTGACATTTAAGGTTTGATTGTGGAAGGTATTTGATTAAAAACACGCAAATAGAACATATTAAAGTTAAGGCACAAAAGCCTCAGAGGAAACAAGGCCCTCCTCCTAGGAAACACCCCAGGTAAGCGTTTAAACAAAACAAAGCGCCAGACACGCGCTGTCCCTCTTCCTCTTTTTGTCTCGTCGCTTTGCACGCTTAAGGAGCGTGTTTAGTGTCTAAGCAAATTTTCTTTGTCTTCCAGCTGTACTTAGCTATATTCCAGCGAACCTTCGTTGAATTTACTTTGTTTTGTTTTGTTTGTTAAGAGTTATCAGATCGCAAGTCAAGCAACTTTGAAGTCAGGAACAACCAAGTTCCTTTTAGCGTTATTTTAGTCGAATTAACTTCTGCTGCTCCGATCGAAGTTTGGACCCAGCCATGTGGGTCCGTTACGCCAGCAGTAATCTTGAGGACATCAAACCAACGAACTAAACCTGGGCTGACTTACCGTTACTGCGAGCGTTTTATGAATGAATATATCCAAATATTAATATTCATAATTTTATTAACAGTAGCTTATGTAGGTTCACTACATATTGTAACAATAAACCTACCTACCTACCTTTAAAGTGCCTGTCTCATAGAGTGTGGCTACTTCTTATTTCAGGGCTTTCCTTTCTGTACTTGCCTAATGCTCTAAGGATTTCTCCTTTATTATATTATAAAAATAGACTTATAAATTATTCTACTCAAGCAGTCTCACCCTGGCCATTAGGGAGCAATATCATAGATCGTTTGAGTAATATGTAACATCACGTACCACTCCTTGGGCTGATGTCTGCGACTTTGCTGCAGGGGAATAAATACACACGTGACTGAGTTTACTTTCTATTGTGATAGTTATTGTAACACCTCTTGTTAGGAGGATCAGGGTCCAGCCTGGACAGCTCTTCCTCTAGTGAGGAGGAAACTTTGATATGTAGTGGCAGAAACTTGTTTCCATGAGATGAGATCAGGCATTTCTCTCTCTCTCTCTCTCTCTCTCTCTCAGACCTATTGTCATCAACGTTTGAGTTCCCCTTCGAAGGAACTCGAACTGCGTCGGTTACGACACTATGGGAATGCCTCCAGGCGTAGCAGGTCTGAACGTGAATGAAATCACTCCAATCCTATTGGCTTGTTGCTAGAACGGTAAGGTGTGACGGAATAACCGGAGGAGTATAAAGCACACCTGTACAGGTACAGTTCAAAACCCGCCCTCCAAAATTCAACGGGGTGGTTTGGACTGTGGTCCGCCCGGAGCAAGGTCCGGTGTTGGGACAGGAAGTTCGTACTCCACTGAGGAAAGGTGCCGTGGAACGTGTCTCCCCCCCAGACAGAGACGCCAGTTCTACAGCCGGTACTTCATAGTCCCCAAGAAGGAAGGAGGGCTGCGCCCTATTTTGGATCTGCGGGTTCTAACCGGTCTCTGAGGAGATTCAGGTTCAAGATGCTCATCATCCCCGCCATTGTGACACACATCCAATCCGAGGATTGGTTCGTCACGATAGATCTAAAGGACGCCAATTTCCACGTCTCCATCTGTCCTTCTCACAGGAAGTTCCTGAGGTTCGCCTTCAGGGGTGTGGCTTACCAGTATCGGGTTCTTCCATTCGGCCTGGCACTTTCCCCTCGCACATTTACCAAGTGTATGGATGCAGCACTGGCCCCGCTGAGGCTCCAGGGCATCCGGATTTCAACTACATCGACGACTGGCTCATCCTAGCCCAGTCTCGAGAGTTGGCGGTTCGGCATCGAGATGTCGTTCTGGCTCATCTGCGGCGTTTAGGGCTGAGGCTCAACGCAAAGAAGAGTGTGCTGGCGCCCACCCAACGGACTACGTTCCTAGGGGTAGTATGGGATTCGACAACGATGCGGGCACAATTGTCTCCGGCACGTGTCGACACCATTGGCTGCCGTGAAAGGGGTGAAGTTAGGCCACGCTATCACTATAAAACACTTTCAACGAGTGTTGGGTCTCCTGGCGGCTGCGTCCAGCGTAATACCATCTGGACTGCTGCACATGAGACCCCTGCAGTGGTCGCTAAGGACCAAGTGTTTTTCCCCAAGGGGAAATCCTTTCCGTCTGATTTGGGTTACGCGCAAGTGTCTTCGTTCCCTATCAGTTTGGAAGGAAACTTGGTTCCTGTCCCAGGGGCCCGTGCTGGGAGGGTCTTGTCGCCAGCTGGTCATTTCGACAGACACCTCCCTCACGGGCTGGGGCGCGGTCATGGACGGCCACTTTGCAAGGGGATCCTGGCAGGTGCATCAATCCGAGTGGCATATCAACTGTCTCGAGATGTTGGCGGTGTTCCAGGCTCTAAGGAGTTTCCTGCCCGATTCTCCTATCTGAATCACCAGGGCGGTCTGCGCTCGCACCCTCTGTACGTCTCAAGATACGCACAGCCCGCTATGGTTTTCTCTCGTTCCTCCAGCCCCGTTGGGTCTGGACGCCATGGTACATTCGTGGCTGAGGCTACGTCTGTACGCTTTTCCCCCAGTCGCTCTGCTCCCGGGGGTTCTGGAGCGGGTCCACCAGGACAATGTCGGCCTACTGCTCGTAGCCCCGTTCTGGCCAACCCGGGTGTGGTTCTCGGACATCATGATCGCTCCTGGACGGCCCGCCGTGACGGGTCCCTCTGAGGAGAGACCTGCTGTCCCAGGCGCAGGGCCGGGTTCTTCACCCTTGCCCCGCCATATGGCGACTGTGGGTCTGGCCCCTGAGGGGGCACAGTACCTAGAGGTGGGTCTAACAGCCGGAGCAGTCGAGAACCTCCTCAGCTCCAGGGCCCCGTCCACATGGATCCTCCGTGGTGCCCGGAGGATGAGACCTGCGACTCGGTCCAAGGTTCCCACTTGGGATCTGGCGGTGGTTCTTGGGGCGTTGGCTGAGGCCCCCTTCGAACCCCTGGAGTCAGCTGAGGCTAAGCACTTGACCCTCAAGATGGCCTTTCTCCTTGCTATCACCTCTCTGAGGAGGGTGGGGCATCTCCAAGCGCTTTCGGTTTCCCCGCAAGCCTGGAGTTTGCCCCGGGGAATATTAGGGCTATCCTGCACCCTCGTCCAGGATACATCCCTAAAGTGCCTTCTTGTGCGGCAGGGTCCACAGTGCTGCAGGCATTTCATCCTCCACCTCATGTGACGGCGGAGGACGGGAGACTTCATCTGCTCTGCTCTGTCAGAGCACTGAATATTTACACTCTGAGGTCCTCCCGTTGGAGGAAGGCTGACCAGCTGCTAGTGTGTTTTGGGTCCCCCAGGACTGGGCTCCCTGCATCCAAACATACTATTAGCAACTGGATTGTTCAGACTATTTCCCTGGCCTATCAGGTGCACGGTTTGCCTTCACCTGTGGCTGTGAGGGCTCATTCTACCAGAGGCATGGCGGCCTCTCGAGCCCTCCATTCCGGGGCCTCTTTGCAGGATGTTTGTTAGCGGCTGGCTGGGCCACTCCGCACACATTCATTCGGTTTTACAGTCTTGACCTTCCTTCGGCACCTGGCACTCGTGCGCTCTCCTCTTAGTCGTGCCACTTTATTGCA
Organism: Micropterus salmoides; assembly: GCF_014851395.1. NCBI lineage: Eukaryota > Metazoa > Chordata > Actinopteri > Centrarchiformes > Centrarchidae > Micropterus > Micropterus salmoides. Next base: position 31,968,005 of record NW_024040041.1, on the reverse strand, counting down.
AACTGGGGCAGGCGGGGTGTCGTAACCGACGCAGTTCGAGTTCCCTCGAAGGGGAACGTCTCGGGTTACGTATGTAACCCTGGTTCCCCGAGAAGGGGAACGAGACACTGCGTCGGCCCGCCGCACCTCTCTCCCCGCCTGAAGCGCCTGCTTCATAGTTTAAGCTAATGATGAGTGTGTACAGGTGTGCTTTATACTCCTCCGGTCATTCCGTCACACCTTACCGTTCTAGCAACAAGCCAATAGGATTGGAGTGATTTCATTCACGTTCAGACCTGCTACGCCTAGAGGCGTTCCCATAGTGTCGTAACCGACGCAGTGTCTCGTTCCCCTTCTCAGGGAACCAGGGTTACATACGTAACCCGAGACGTTGTTTAGGTTGCAATGTTGCCAGAGCACAAATTCACATATAAACAATGAAAAAAAAAGTATAAACAATGAAATGACATTATAAAAACTAGAGAACAAGCAATAAAGAAAGAACAAAAATACATTACATTAAAACTATGTCTTGCTTATTGACAAACAGTAGAATTTTTCAAAGGAACAATTTATAAAAAGAAGAAACAGTATTACATGACATACACATATACATGTATACACATGACAATGTCATAATTAAGTTACTTTATTCAAACAACAATGACTCTCCATTTGTTGCATGAGGAAATACATTTAGCTGTAATGATATGGCACTAAGTAGGAGAGTTTCTGTGTGTCTGATTTAGCTCTCTCTCTCACACGCACACACACACTGGAGCAGGTTTTTAGTCTTTCTTCTTTTGCTACTGTGGAATGAAGTTGGTTCAACATAAATTAGGCCTACTGTCTGTGTGTCTGTGTGTGTGTGTATGTGTATGACCTAACTATAAAATATTAAAACATTTAAAGTAGCTTAGATGTAACTACGCTACTTTTGCCACATTGCTGTAGCTTAGCTTGCTACATTTAAGTGGGGGGGTAGCTTCTGTGTAGTGAAGCTTCATTTAATGTAGTGTAGCTAGTAGCTTAGCTCACTACATTTTCCAAGTAGCTTTCCCAACACTGTAAATAAATAAGAATCCGCTCTGACAGACAGTGTTTTCAGTTTGCGGCATGTACAGACACAGATTTGTGGTAAAGGGAGCCATTGTTTGTGAGAAGCACACGGTCAGCTAGGAGCAGCTAAATCTGGAGTGCACATGTTTTCGACTCTGTATGGTAATTTCAGCTTTAACGGGGCACAGCGAGCTGACAGGCTGGGTTAGAGACTTTTTTCTGTCAGATTCTCTCTTTACAAAGACAAATATTGCAGTTATACTGTACAGTATTTGTGGACAGATACACCCTGGATTTCATTGACAGTGTCTACAATGAATGAGCATTCAATAGTGATCATCGACAGATGAATTGTCATTTACCATTTCACCCTCAAAGACACCTTGGATGTAAAGACAACTACTTTACTATTAATGAAAACTAAACTGACTCATAATCATCTGATTTAGCAGTCTCATTTTGTTTAAATACAGCTAATCCAGATAAAGAGAAGTGGCACTCGAGCTGAAAATGTGCAGTTAATGACACTATTTATACAACAAATACAACTGTTTGATTACGTTCTCTCCTTTTGGTTTGGCAATATGCAAGTATTAAACTTAAAATTCTGGGTACCTACAGGTCACAGTGCTGGTAAACAGAACTGAACAGTTGACAATAAACCATGACATCATCTGACAGCTATTAATTCATTGTAGTATTTTTCTCAATTGTGATGTTCAATTCAATTCAATTTTATTTATATAGCGCCAAATCACAACAACAGTTAGCTCACAGCACTTTTCATAAAAGAGCTGGTCTAGACCATACTTCACGTCAGCGGTAATGACTCCCGGTTACACCAATCGGAGGACACTAAGATTAATGTTGAGTCGGTGTGTACATATGCAAAAACAATGTCGGACACCGTAGTTTTCTCTGGACCCCTGCCAAATCTGACCAGTGATGACATGTATAGCTGCATGTCGTCATTCCGCCGCTGGTTGTCGAGGTGGTGTCCAGCAAACGATGTGGGCTTTGTAGATCATTGGCAGACCTTCTGGGGAAGACCTGATCTGATTCGGAGAGACAGCATCCATCCATCCATCGAGAAAGTAGGAGAGAGAGAGGGAGAAGGAGAAGCCATCGCTAGCTGCTAAGCTGCTAAGCTAGCGATGGCTAACTGACTTACTTACTTACTTTTGCTAAACCATCAACCTGCCTCTTAGACCCCATCCCAACTAGGTTGCTTAAAGATGTTTTACCCTTAGTCAGCACTTCTGTACTAGATATGATCAATCTATCTTTATCAACAGGCTATGTACCACAGTACTTTAAAGTAGCTGTAATTAAACCTCTTCTGAAAAAGCCCAAACTTGATCCGGATGTTTTAGCCAACTATAGACCTATATCTAACCTTCCATTTATCTCTAAGGTCCTGGAGAAAGCAGTTGCTAAACAGCTGTGTGACTTTCTACAGAGCAATAGTTTATTTGAGGATTTTCAGTCAGGATTTAGAGCTCATCATAGCACAGAGACAGCACTGGTGAAAATTACTAATGACCTCCTTATTGCATCAGACAAAGGACTTGTCTCTGTACTGGTTTTATTAGATCTTAGTGCTGCATTTGATACCATTGACCATCAGATCCTATTGCAGAGACTGGAACATTTCATTGGCATTAAAGGAACCGCTCTAAGCTGGTTTAAGTCCTATTTATCAGATCGATTTCAGTTTGTACATGTTAACGATGAGTCCTTCATGCATGCCAAAGTTAGTCATGGAGTTCCACAAGGATCTGTCCTCGGACCAATCCTCTTCACTTTATATATGCTTCCTTTAGGCAATATTATCAGGAAATATTCCATAAACTGTCATTGTTATGCAGATGATACTCAGTTATATCTATCGATCAAACCAGATGAAACTCATCAGTTAGCTAAACTTCAAATGTGCCTTCAGGATGTTGGATGACCTGTAATTTTCTAATGTTAAACTCAGATAAAACTGAAGTTATTGTTCTGGGGCCTAATCACCTCCGTGACGGATTATCTAAAGATATAGTTTCCCTTGATGGCATCGCCCTGGCCTCCAGCACCACTGTGAGGAATCTTGGAGTTATCTTTGATCAGGACATGTCGTTTAAGTCTCACATTAAGCAAATTTCAAGGACTGCCTTTTTTCACCTACGTAATATTTCGAAAATCAGGAACATCCTGTCTAAAAATGATGCAGAAAAACTAGTCCATGCATTTGTTACTTCTAGGCTGGATTACTGCAATTCCTTATTATCAGGCTGCTCGAAAAAGTCCATTAAGACTCTTCAGATGATCCAGAATGCTGCAGCACGTGTTCTGACAGGAACTAGGAAAAGAGATCACATTTCTCCTGTTTTAGCTTCTCTGCATTGGCTTCCAGTAAAATCCAGAATAGAATTTAAAATCATTCTTCTTACCTACAAAGCTCTTAATGGTCAGGCACCATCTTATCTTAAAGAGCTCATAGTACCTTACTACCCCACCAGAGCACTGCGCTCCCAGAATGCAGGGTTACTTGTGGTTCCTAGAGTCTCCAAAAGTAGACTAGGAGCCAGAGCGTTCAGTTATCAAGCTCCTCTCCTGTGGAACCAGGTTCCAGTTTGGGTTCAGGAGGCAGACACCATCTCCACATTTACGCGTAGGCTTAAGACTTTCCTCTTTGATAAAGCTTATAGTTAGGGCTGGCTCAGGTGAGTCCTGAACCATCCCTTAGTTATGCTGCTATAGGCCTAGACTGCCGGGGGATTTCCCATGATGCACTGAGCTCCTCTCTCCTCTACTTTCTCTCCCTCTGTATGCAACCTCATCCCATTATTGCATGTTACTAACACAACTTCTCCCCTTTCCGGTAGTCTTGTGCTTTCTCGTCCCTCTCCTCTCTCCTCCTATCACTTCCTGCAGGTTTTCTGGCTCTGGAGCTGTGGAGTCTGGATCTGTGGTTGCGGGTCACCTGCCGACCCAGTGTTCCTGCTCGACACCCTCTGCTGCAACGACGATTGTTACTAGTCCTATTGTTATTGTTATTATAATCATTAACATTACGATTGTTATCATTAACACTACTATAAATATCTGTACCATTTTTCATTTAGTCTATAGCAACATCACCTTTACTGTCTGTACCTCTGTGTGTGTATATTGTGTAGGCTGCCTCCCTCCCCTCTCTCTCTCTCTCTCTCTCTCTCCTCCCTCTTGTCGTCTCTCTCTCTCTCTCTCTCTCTCTCTCTCTTGTCGTCTCTCTCTCTCTCTCTCTCTCTCTCTCCTTCACCCCCAACCGGTCGAGGCAGATGGCCGCCCACCCTGAGCCATGGTTCTGCTCGACGTTTCGAGCCTCTTAAAAGGAAGTTTTTCCTTGCCTCTGTCGCCTAGTGCTTGCTCTTGGTGGGAACTGTTGGTCTTCTGTAAATAACATCATAGAGTACGGTCTAGACCTGCTCTTATGAAAAGCGCTGTGAGATATTAGTTCATTTACTAGTACACATTTAGAAGAGTAAGATGTGATGTTTAAGAGTCCACAATGAACTCTAAAGTTTGCTCTTGTGGTTTTAATTTTCATGAGGTTTTTATGCACAGCTCCTCTTCTGTTTATCTTTGATTTAAATAATTTCGATGGTCTGGGGGCAGACACCGTCACTCTAGGGTTTTTTGTGTGGGTGCTACACATTGGTGGTGCTTGAGGTGAGTCTCCCCCACTTAACTGTGAAGTGCTTTGAGTATCTATGATAAAGCGCTATGTAAATGTAATTCATTATTATTATTATTATTATTATTATTATTATTATTATTATTATCAGTTTGAGTCAAGCATTGAGGCAGTATAATGTATAGCTCTGGCGTGAAGTCCAGAAAGCGGGTTTATTAAAATCTGAGTTTGTTTATCCTAACATGACATAACACCTGTGACTCTACAGGGTGTTTTTTAGTCATTTACCATCAGTGCTTTAGATGATGAAATGCGGGGGGAGGGGGGGGGGGGGGGGGGGGGTTATGTCACAGGCGGCCTACTCATAATACTTACATTGTGAACATATTTAAATGTTATTACTGTCAAAATGGCAGATCCAGTTTGTGACAAGTCATGGAAAAAACAGCACAGTAACTATGTGAACTATGTGAGAAGGTGATTTAAAAGCACAATTCAAAACTGCAGCTGACGTCTAATTGTTAGGCTGTAATCAGCTCGAGCATCCACTGCGATCAGCAGTCAACTGCTGCATTTTATGTTGTCATATAGTAATAATAGTGCCCATTATGTGGTCTGTACATGTCAGTCCTGTGATGACATTTCTTACAGAGACAGATGAAGAAACTTCCCTTGAAGCTGAGGGCTGGAATTATCTCCTGTTTAAAGGCAAAAGGCGCAACACCAAAAATTCAGTAGACTTCTGTGTAGGCTACTGCATAATAGCTAACATTGCTGGGGCCACTGTACCGAAATCTTAGCTACCGAAACCTTGACTTTTAGCCCCAGTGCTTAAAACAACATGTAACATAAAAACATGGCCTAAACTACATACCAGTATACTAAGATTACTCTGTTGCATTTGCACTACTTGGTCATAACTTGTGTGTCTGTATCTCTTATGTTAGTGAACCAAGAAGTGCGGACAAAAGACCAAGAGGAAGAGCCTGTTGTTAGTGTGTTCTCCAATCAAACGCAGTGCTTTGCCCTCTGCCCCTTGTTAATTTATAAACCCTGGTACGGCTCTGCTTTGTGTACAGCTCAATCACACAGAAAGAAATCAAAAGTATGCCATCAGTTACATTGGGCTACGTTACTTTTAGTTTTGGTAATTTAAGTATATTTAATACCTACTTCTGTACTTTAACTTAGAGGTTCAGTAGAATTTTGAAAACAAAGCTTTGATTTCTAATGGAACATTTTTTTATATTGTAGTATTGGTACTTAAGAAAGGGATCTTAGAGATTACAATAAAAGCCGTGTACCATGACATTTGGCTTTTATGGTGTTGACAGTGTTTACTGGCTCATCTTGTTCTAAGTCAAGTTCAGTTGTTGCCAGGAAGCCTGAGGCTGTTTAACCAGTTCCTTCCTGAGCAGGCAACAGGACTCGGTCCGGCTGTCAGTGCAGATGGATGGAGATTAGAGGTGAATCAGTAACATTCAGCCGCTCTGTGTCACTTACAAGAACAGTGGTGTATGTTTCCCTGATACTTCTTACTTCCTTCAACTTCACGATGAATCTATGGAAGAAGCTGTGTCACTATTTGAAATGTGTGCAGGGTTCTTCCCAGCAGGATATAAAGCACTTTAATTTAGCTCCACCTCGTCCATCTACAAATATTTAAATGCTGCTTACAGATTAACACATCAATCATAACAACTCAAAAATATAATGTATATTATAATAGAGAAGGGATAATTCTGAATAATGAGTACTTTTACTAAGTACTACTAAGTGAAGTACTAATCATATATAATAGTACACTGCTATTACTAATTCTGCATTTTAATGAAAAGAGGATGGATCTACTTCCACAGCTGTGTAAAACACAGAGTTTCAGTTGAGTTTTAGTCAAAATAAGTCTAAATAGTATCTCTAAAACAGTACACATGAGTTGTGATAGAAAAGCAAAAATACATGTGTCACACCTGTAAGGTGAGAGGAGCTTGGACGGCATTCACAGAGAATCAAATTCATTCACTTCAACCAAACTATGCAGAGATGTAGAATGTTGCCAGGTGAGATTCATGAATCTCGGTCTGTTGAAGCCTGCCAGCCTTGTTTCTGTTTTCTAGAAGGGTAGTCTGAGACTTGGATACTTTAAAGTAGCTCATTGTCAAATGAACTTCCCCGTCCTTGGCTCTGTATTTCAACAAACTGGAAAAACATGTCAAGATTAACTGATGTTTAAATCAATCAACACGAGCACTGAAGCACTAATTTAATAGTTTGAACTCTTGTAGTGGTTTAAAACGTAGTGGAAGAGGTGTGTAGATTATTCAGGCTATTGAAGTAAAAGTACTAATACGGCAATTTACTCTATTTTAAGTAAGGCAGGGCAAGTTTATTTGTGTAGCACATTTCACCAACAAGGCAATTGAAAGTTATTTACATAAAACATAAAAGCAACAAAGGGAAATTGAAAAAATAAAACACATTATAAAAACAGGATAAAAAACAGGGTTAAATATGATAGTAAAAGTTACAGTGCAGTGTACAATCAGGGGAACTGAAAATCTAAAAACAAAGAAAATGAAGACCAGACGTTACAGTGCAGTGAAAGGTACCAATCTATGGCTTTAATTTAATTGAATTAAAAGCAGTGGTTGAAAGAAAAGTCTTCAGTCTTAATTTCAAAGAACAGAGAGTTTCAGCAGACCTGCAGTTATCTGGGAGTTTGTTCCAGATATATGGAGCATAATAACTGAACGCTGCTTCTCCTTGTTTAGTTTTGACTCTGGGGACAGAAAGCAGACCTGATCCCAGACGACCTGAGAGGTCTGGATGGTTCGTAACGAAGCAGAAGATCAGAAATGTATTTTGGCCCTAAACCATTCAGTGCTTTATACATTCATTTTACAGTTTGCTAGTTTAACTACTTTATATACAGTTAGCTAGTGGTTCCCAACCTAGGCCCCTCCAAAGAATCACCAGATAAATCTGAGGGGTCGTGAGATGATTACTGGGAGAGGAAAGAAGAAAAACAAAGTGCTGATAAACAAATCTGTTTACAGTTTTTGGACTTTTCTTGATAGTGGATAATTTGACCTCTTTGGGCCTCAAAAGTTAGTATTTTCTACAGGTGCATGCAGTACATATGGAGTACAACTATAAGTGTCATGAAATGGAAATACTAAAGTAACATACCCCAATATTGTACTACGCAGTACTATATAGTAGTAGTGTCGTGTTAAATGTGGGCTGCTTAGCTTAGAGATGCTGAAATGTTGCATATGAAATGCTGCGAAACAGGTGATATGTATGTAAGAGAGAGAGAGAGAGGGAGAGAGAGGGAGAGAGAGGGGGAGAGGGAGGGGAGAAGAAGGTTATTTATGCAGGTGCAGATCTGATCATATGTACATACAGCGATGGCTTTCTACAAAGTGATCTGTGCGGTGACTCTGCTGACTCTCCTGACACAAGGTAAGAACCCTCCTCTCTGCACACACCTGAGTTAATCATGTTTAAGATCCAATGATCGCTGTATGAGGAGGAAGTAGAATCATTTAATTAAGTAAAAGTAGTTGTTAAGAGGAAAAAGTATCACAAATCTGTAACAATAAAACATAGTAAACCGAAGTGCTCGGTGGATCCTGTCCCACTGAATCAAATCATCATAATTAGGAGAGTCTCTAAAAGTCATTGTGCCACTCATTAAGTTTTGGGGAGGAAAGGATTTTTAGACGGCAAAAACAACCAGCTAGATTTACGTAATGTTTAAAAAGAAATATGTATAAATGCATAAAAGTAAAAAAACTTTAAGTTGTGAAGAAGTGTTCTTCTTCCCCTTTTGTGCCTTCTTTAATTAATTTCAGAGAAGTTTGGCATAGATTCATTTGATTGCAGAAACTAACTTAATGGTACAAACACATTCAGTCAATCCAAGAAAGTCCATTCATTTTGCAACTTAAAGCCACCTTAGAAAATATATTTGACATGAAGGTGACATGTGCACGGGATGAGTCACTGTAATGCCTATAGTTGTGTAATTTGATCCTTAATAAAACCTTCTTATTCTCTTCAGTCTGTCCTTGAAGTAAGAGTAAGCATGCAAATTAAGAAATATTGTTGGATTTTATTTTAGCCATTTAAGGGAACCTGATAGATCACAGCAACTTTAACCTGTTTTAAGGAATATTTGAGGTCACTGCACCAACACAGTGTGATTACAGATTTACAGAAAGTTTTACAGACATCACATTCCAACAGACTGACCAGCTGGTTTAAGGGTTTAATGTCTTGTCAAGGTGCTCTGCGGTGTTCAGTAGGCAGAGACGACAGTCATGTTCAATTTATTCTATTAAATTATATCAATTTAACTATTAAAGATGGAAAATATAAACCTGCCATCCTAATCAACCAACGCTGATTACCAACACACAGGAAATAAATCCTCACAACATTAAACCATATTTCATAATAAACTCTGCTAAAAAAGAAACGCACACATCCAAACAACATAAAGCAGACTGAGATTACAATGAACTAAAATCCCAGTTTACGTCCTCTATATAAAGTTGAAGTTGTGCTGTTGTTTTCCCTTTGGGATAAAATGCTGCTCATTGATCTTTGAGTAGAATCAAAAACCTTCCGGGCACCAGCTGCCTTCACTAACTTTTAGTCCCTTACATTACAGAGTGCTGTCAGTGTGTGTGTGTGTGTGTGTGTGTGTGTGTGTGTGTGTGTGTGTCCACATACCTACTGTAATTCACGATGGACCATACAGATAAAAACAAGCTACAAGGTTAATTTATTTGTCACAATACAATGAAATTCAGTTTGTAACTCCTTTCTGCTACGTAGCAGACAGTAAGGATGCCTCGATGACTTTAATGTAGACAAACCTGCTCTTACTGTTAAAAGTACCATTCAGGTCCCACAGATTAGTATAAATATTCTAGAATTGAAATCTTTAAGACAAAATGAAAATAATATACATATTTAGAGACAAAACAATCAGGTTTCGATAGCTAAGACAGTTCTGCACAGTTCTTTTATAAATGACACACATTAAATCATCAAAGCCAATTAATAATAATCAGAATTAATCTGTGAACTGGCTTTTGGGGGGAATTAGTTGTTTTTTTTAGTGATGAGATGAGAGGAAATAAGGGAAGAGAGGTGACGGATTACATGCAACAATCTGGATTAAAAACAGATGATTCTGGCTGGCTTCACTTTCCCTCTTGGTACTCAGGTGCGTTTGTCCGATGATGTGTTCACTTACTGTTGCACATTGGGAAGTGCATTTGAATGGTGATGAGTTCACCACATCGTGGCGATGCAAACTGTGATTGGTCGACTTGATAGAATTGCAAATCCTCCAAGCCCCCAGGAAGTGCATTCTACTAGTTGCTAAATCATTTCCCTGTAGACTTTCACTCTGGAAGAAGCAGTAGTAAAACAGTGCACTGCCAAAAGTATAAATGCTCATGGACGGCGTGGCTACATGCGTACACTCGACATAGAATCGGCCTTAAGGAGGAGGACGGACAGACAGATGGGTCAAACACAGACTTTCACTCAGCAGGAAGACCAAGTCAACACATTTAGAGCGTTAAAATAAATAGCGTTACTGACTTATGTCTTGTAAATTCAGTCACATGATTTACACGGCTTACGTAACGTATTTTAACCCAAACCATGATCTTTTCCTAAACCTTACAAAACTATTTCACAGCTTAACCATGTGTTGAGCGTCACGTGACTTATGATACTTTCCAGCGGTGATCTCATTTTGGGAGTTACTGATAATCAACCTATGATGTTGTTTAGGTATTAGGACACGTTAAACAGTTAAACTCTGCCAGTCAGTGATCCTTAGATTTCCTGTCAGGCCTGAGATACCTGTCAGGACAGATTCAGGCAGAGTGCTCCATCTGCAGACATTCCTTCTTGACATTTTTGACATTCATGGAAACAGTTACAGTAAATTTAAATGTATGGATGTTTTTTTTAGCTAGAAGTAAAACATTCATCATAGTCCTCTCACCTAATGTTAGTATAATGACAAGTAACATTTACACATTTTACGGGAATTGAAGGGAAAACACAAGAATTACATCTCATATCTTCAATGATAACATCTTCATGTCGAGGTTACACCTTTAAAACACTGTTGGGAAGTGTAGCCTAAGACTTAGAGTGGAAATGATTGGTTGATTAAATCATCAGCTGACATAAAATGTATCTGCAACTGTTTTGTTGATTGGATCATTGTTTGAAGTCCTTTTAAAAGCCAAAGACAAACATTCAATGCTTCCAGCTTCCCAGCTGTGAATATTTGCTAGTTTTCTTTGCCTTCTATTATGGAAAACTGTATATGTTTGGATTTTGAAGTGATGGTCAGACAAAACAAGACATTTGAAGTCACTTTGGGCAAATCATTTTCCTGTCTGTTAGCTGAGCACGGGGCTAAAAGTCTGTCAATTATCAAAAATCTTGTGTTTGAATCAGTTTAATAATAAATGTTTCAGATGATCAGAAATTTCCTCCCACGTGTCAATATAGCCATGGAGACATCACTAAATATAAATACAAAGTTGTTGTTTCAAAAGTGTTTTTTGTTTGTTTTCTATTTTCAGAGTCTCACTCACAAATAGATGGTAAGTCAAAGTTTCTATGCTCATGTTTTACTCCCTGTACTTGTACTCCTCTGTCATTTGGGACATTTTAAACATGTTTTTGGGACGTAAACATTTTGTTTATAGTTTCATTATAGTTAGTATTTGCTGTAAACCCTGGATCTCTTACCCTGTGTCTTTATTGTCTCTCTCCTCAGTTTGTGGTCAGCCTAAGCTCAACACCAAGATTGTTGGAGGACAGGTGGCCTCTGAAGGCAGCTGGCCCTGGCAGGCCAGTCTGCAAGACTCTACAGGGTTCCACTTCTGTGGAGGATCCCTCATTAACAATCTATGGGTGCTGACTGCTGCTCACTGCTTCGCAAGGTAAGCACTGAGGGTCGGGCTGCAACAAAAGACAACATGCCATGCAGTGGAATAAACAGCCTGTCTAACGGTGGTTCCCAACTGAGGGTCAGATAAATCTGAAGGGACTCGATATGATCGAGAGTTAAACAACTTCCAGTCAGAGGCATGGTTCTCAAAAATCTGGTCGGAAAAAACAAAACGTTACCACAAAGGCTACATTGTCGTCAGACAATAATTATCTTCTATTTTATTTTATGGCTGATGGGTTCAGAGATTGCCTTCAACTTACCAAGTTGTGCTCATTAATGAATCGTGCCATCCAATTAAAATAATTATTATAATATAATTATTAATTACATGTGTATTTGTTACCTCTCCCTAGACCACAAATTTTGGCTGTAATATCTTTGACATGTACACTGGCAGTGCTAAAATTAAAATCATCTTTAGTTTTCTGGATGTCCTCATGGCAAAAGAGACAAAGATCATGGACTGTATGTGAAGGCTGCAGGGGAAATTATATATTGGAGGAAAAAACTTCCGAGGTCCTGAAAAAGTATTTTGAGCACATAAACATCAACATATAAATTAGACTAGACATGGACTTAAAGAAAAACGGCGAGGTAATGCAGTGGTTAGCACTGTCACATCACAGCAAGAAGGCTGTGGGTTCAAACCCCGGTTGCCCTGGTCTTTCTGTGTGGATTATGCATGTCTGCGTGGGTTCTCTGTGGGTGCTCCGGCTTCCTCCCACCATCCAAAGACATGCAGGTTAGGTTAATTGGTGTCTCTAAAATTGTCCTTAGGTGTGAGTGGTGGTCTGTCTATATGTTGCCCTACGATGGACTGGTGACCTGTCCAGGGTGTACCCCACCTTTCGCCCAATGTCAGCTGGGATAGGCTCCAGCCCCCCTGGTTGACAATGGATGGATGGACTTAAAGGTTAAGTTAGTAAGTTTTAGTGACATCTAGTGGTGAGGTTTGCGAGATTTGGGAGGGTTGGCTCATCTAGTCTAACATACCAAAGCAAATGACAGATGACAGGAAAATGTAAGCCTTACTCACCACCACACTTCATTATAAACCCTCCACTAAATTATAAACACTCCACTTTGTTCAATAGACAAGCAATCTGTAAATCTTACCAAAATAACTCGTTAAATTTTTGAAATACAATAGAAACACAAAGTAGTACTAATAGCCATAATTTTACCTTGTGGTAAAAACGGTGCAACGTTTAACATTTTTAATGGGCATTTACCATGTGAATTATCAAAATACACATTTGTGTGCACAGCAGCAAAGCAACACGAACAAATAGGTAAGATTTTTTTGATGCAAATTCTGAAAGTATAAGCATTATTGGTCACTTGATAGGCACACCCTCTTGTTATTGTAACACTGTTCGCATTTAAAAAAAAAAAAAAGTGTTTTCCATCAGGGCAGTAAAATGTTTAGCTGCTAATCTGAACTTTCATGCTGTACAGTTTTATTGCCAATAATACTTCTCAGCTGTTTGTCTCACGAACGTGGTGGCATATTTCTGTCCACTTTGCAAAGCAAAGACACAGTGATGGAGAATAGATATAAAATGAATCCAACTGTTTCAAAGTGAAACATGTTACTTCTCTGTGTGATTATGGTCAGCTTCTGGCTAAAGCTCTCAAACAACAGTTTTTGTTTGCATTGCTTAAGTTGGACTTAATTACCTGTCCAGCAGAAAACAGGTGCTTCGCAAACACTTGTCCCGCATCAACACCTTCCATCTGGGAAAATCCACATGGATTAAATCCCTAATTTCTGCTGTCATCTGTCCCGACTTCGTCTGGCTTCATCGTGTTTTCACTTCATTAACGACGAAGATCCACAGGCTGTCGGCTCGTGCTAAATAATGAGTTTGTCCCCCATTTGTCCAAATTTCACTTCTCTTCCTACTTCTAATAAACCAGATGACTACTCAGAGACTGTGTTTATTTATTTCTTCTTATTCGCTCTTCTTCTTTTTCAATGTTGTGACGAAACTCGCTCTGTAGCGCCGTTTGTCCGTTTTCAGCTACTGTAGAAACGTGACGATGCAACATGGGGACCTCATTGTAAGAGGAACAACATAACGGTTCATTATGTAAGGTCTTTACACACCATTAAAAACATGGATTTTTTATTGCATTTGTGTCAATAGATCCTCAGAAATATTACACACTGAACCTTTAAAATTAACTTAGTGTCTGCCGAAGTGCTCTTGACTACATTCTGCTTTTCATGTCTTTGCATTGTTTTGTTTCTCTTCTGATCACCTCAGCACAGACCCAAAGGCTGTGACTGTGGTTCTGGGTCTCCAGAGTCTACAGGGATCAAACACCAATAAAGTGTCTCAGACAGTATCACAGATCATCATTCATCCCAGCTATAACTCTGGAACTAAAGAAAATGACATCTGCCTGCTGAAGCTCTCCTCACCGGTGACATTTAACACCTTCATCCTGCCCGTCTGCCTGGCAGCCCCAGGCAGCACCTTCTACAACGGCACTGCAGCCTGGGTCACCGGCTGGGGCGACATTGGATCTGGAGGTGGGTCAGAAAGCACCTGGAGTACATTGACTACAATGGCAACAACTGTATTTTCTCAAATATTTCAATGTGAAAATTCTCCTTTACCAAGCGGAGCAACCAAACTTTACTGAAACTAACTGTCTGTAGGGATACTTTTACCTTATCTGTCTGTGACATTAGCAAACACACAGTCTTGTGAATACGTTTGTATTTTTTATATTACACGCAGCCTTTTGACTGTTCTCGCGGTGAGATCAGTTGTTGTTCTAAGCTCACAGGCGCAGTTTTAATACTCTGCCTCTGCAGTCGCCAGCAGCTCATGTTTAACTATCAAGTCGGCGAAAGTCAGCCGCAGTCATCTCGAACATCTTCCTTGTAAAATTGTTCCATAGTGTTACTATGGAACAAAATTTCCACAGGGTACCATTCAAATCAAAAGGGTTTATGTGATGGAGCATGAATGTGCTCATGGAAAACTGCTGAATACATTTTAAAAAAAGAAATGTTATTTTTTTTTTACAACCTTTAGGCGTGACGTAAACTGCTTAAATAACTTTAACAGCACCAGAACATCAATAATAGCATTGATTTTACTTGATTCTAGTGTTAGTCCCTAATGTTGAGAGTACTTGAGGTTTGCCGCAGACCAACTGATGTAGTAATTACACAATTTTGTATAAAAAAAGTTTTAACCACATTTCACCACTTGTGTTGTTTACTAAACTGAATTTGTTTCTCTTCAGTGCCCCTTCCTTCCCCAGGAAACCTGATGGAGGTGCAGGTGCCGGTTGTGGGGAACAGACAGTGTAACTGTAACTATGGAGTGGGCAGGATCACAGACAACATGATGTGCGCCGGGTTAAGTGCTGGAGGGAAGGACTCCTGTCAGGTGATCATTTTTACCTGTGTGTTTGTGTCAGATTTGACCTTCTGCAAAGATTCCTTCTGCTAAATGTTTGTCTCTTTAAAGGGGGATTCAGGAGGTCCGATGGTGAGCAAGCAGGGCGGTCACTGGATCCAGGAGGGAGTCGTCAGTTTTGGAAGAGGCTGTGCCCTGCCTAATTTCCCAGGGGTCTACACCCGAGTGTCCCAGTATCAGTCCTGGATCAACAAACAGATCACCAGCAACCAGCCAGGCTACATCATCTTCACGTCCAATGGGACTGACAGTGACCTCAACGTCACCTGTTCTGACCTGCCACTAACTACAACTACTCTCACTTCAACAACTCTCGCTCCAACAACCACAGCCCCACGTAAGTGCCTGCCAAGCCCAGAGTTTGTGAACACTGATTTTTAAACCTCCATTTGTCTTTGGAAATATGATAGTTTTCTTGCACACAGTACACCAGTTTCATGTATTCTATATCAGCTTATTTCAGCTCTTTATTGAAGCTGTCTGATGTTTACACTCAGGGAAAAATTTTAATTAAAGACTCCATATTTTTTATGGCTGCAATTTTTCATCAGGCTAAAATATCCCAGATGTTTTGTGTATAATTTTGTCCCACATGTCCCCCAAAATTCAGCTGGTTCTCTCCACTATAATTTAAAACAAAATTCCGTGGGTTTGAAAAAAAGTTTGACTAAACTATGTGATGTTGTGATGGTGGGTCGACAGTGTCTGGTGTGAGATTGAAAGGCTTTACGTAAAAAATTTATTTTTGGCTATTTACCTTCTGCTCTTCTCTCCAGCTGTGGTCTGTGGCCAAGCCCCACTGAATTCAGGTGTTCTGGGAGGAAGCTCTGTGGCGACAGCTGGTGTTTGGCCATCGATGGCGAGCCTACGGAACAATGGAAGACATGTGTGTGGCGGGACTCTGGTGGCTTTGGACTTTGTGTTGAGCAACGCCAACTGCTTCTCAAGGTGAGAAACCTGGAGTGATGTCCTGGATGGCATGACGTCTGTTTAATGTTTGAGTCAGAGACAAGAATCTACAGCAGCTCTGTGAGGCTGTACTACACAGCTGTGCCCAATGACATTGCTAACATGTCAGGCATAATGTTTAATGTTCATCATTTTAGTATAGCATGATAGCAAGGTAGCGTTTGCGAGGGGGGGTGAGGGCGAGGGCGAGCTATAATATTTGGTAAGAAAAGAAATAGATCAATATAAAAAGTATAAATATAAAATATAAAGGAAAAATATAAACATAAGTAATAATATAAAGGTAGACCAAAATGTACAATATTATTATTAATAGAATTGTAATGATGAACATAGTATAAATAGAAGCAGAATTGAAGCACTACTACATTACACACTACAGACTATTACACATTAAGTATTAAAAAAGATAATATTACACATTAAGTATCACATAAAGATAATAAGCGACAAATAATGGAATTGGAACAGGTGCAACTAATGAAGGCAGGGTGGACATTTACACAGGGGATTAGACAGGGGCAGAAAGTGAGGTGATCTGAAATGAGGAGAGTTGAGTGACAAAGTAAAACCAGGGAACAGAATAAATATTGAAATCATGAACCAAGATAAGCCTACAGATGACTCTCTCTCTGTAATCATCACAGTGAGCATCATGTCTGCCATTAAATCAAAATTACATGCTGTATGACGCAACACTGACATTCAAATTGATCTGTATTCAGATATGATGCTTACTGCTCAGACTACTGTTGATGAGCATATTTGAAGTCATGCTGTAGTGAAATGAATGAAAGCCAGTGGCTTCCCAGACATCTGTATTTTTCTTCTTCAAATCACATGCACAGAGTCAAACATTCCTTCACCACCATGAACACAAATTGTCCCTAACAAATGCACTATTTCCTCCTTTTTGTTTAATAAAAAAACACATTACACACTACATTGAGCGGCTATTTTTGAACATTACTTAGTCTTTTGAAACATACAGCTATATATTTGTGAGGGCTTTTTCAGTAGGAACCTGTGAGCTTGGAGGTGAGAGCCGCATGCCACGTTTTTATCTGATTGTCATGTGAAATTTAAGCGAGCTTTTGAAATGTCGCAAAAAAACAAAACAAAGCGAATTAGGTGCGTTTCCATCAGCTGGTTTGCAGCAAAAAAAAAAAGGCAAGGGGCAAAAGGCAAGCGTAGTTACGTCGGTAGTTGAATTTACACATGGCTGTAATAAACAAGAACTATGGGTTGCAAAGCGGAAAGAAAACCAGTTGCAAGTCTATGCATGGACCTGAGGACCAGGGATCTGAGAAGAATGAAGAAAGTTTCCACACATTGTGAGAACGTCCAGGAAGACGCTGACAACATCAGTCATGAGTTACATGTTCGCTACATCAGAACTCGTTTCCATCTACCATTTAGCGGATTGACTTTTTTTCAAAAAAACCTTTTCTGATGCGATACCTCAAAATGCAAATAAAACAGACAGGAAGTCAGACATTGTTGAGAGACTTAATGTTGTTGGTTTGAGTCTGCACAACAGATTGATTGTTAATGAGAAACAATCTGAATCTGTAAAGGTTCAGTCCTTGTTTAAAACCAATCAGATATTTTGAAGTTTTGATTTCTCCTCAGTCCTTATTCAGTTCATTTTATCTCCCACAGTTCACCCATACCGTCTGAATGGACTGTCGTTTTGGGTCGTTTGAATCAGAATGGATCCAACCCCTTTGAGGTGACACTGAATGTGACAAATATCACTCTGAGCAACCTCACTGGGTCTAATGTAGCAGTGCTGCGTCTGGCAACCAGACCCACCCTGTCCAACCACATCCAGCCCATCTGCCTGGACAACGGACAAACCTTCACTGTGGGTTTGACGTGCTGGGCTGCTGGCTGGAGCGCCGGGCAAGGAGGGGGTGAGTCCATAACACAGTCTGACACAGTAATGCTAAATCAGAATCAGCTTTATTTGCCAGGTATGTGTACACATACAAGGAATTTGACTTTGTACATTGCTCACGATGTGCTTACTCATACAATAATACTATAAAAAAAAACTATAATAAAAACAAACACAGGCTACAGAATAGAGAACACAAATATACACACTATAAACAAAAATAGAAAAATATAGACGGATTGACAAATACTGTATTGAGCGGAGTGCAAAGGATGCAGGAGTAAATTATTATAATCATTATTATTTCTATATAAACCTCTTGTCACTTTCTGCCTGTCGGCTATGTTTAAGTTTAGCTCTCTGTGAGTTTTTGTTATTTGATCAATTCAGTATCTTTGTCCTGTGTCCAGTCTGGTAGTGTTTATTGTGAGCTCTGCCTGATTTGTTATCCATTTGGTTATCATTCTGTGTTAATCTGTTTTGTTCAGCTATGCTTCCTCTACCTGACATTATTGTTTATCTGGTTATGATCTGTCAGCTGGTTTTTTGGTATTTTCCTTATTTCCGATCTGTTCCATGTTTAGTGTTCTCCTGTTTCCTAGTTGGTCCTGTCTCTGTTCCCTACCCCGTTCTGTTTGTCAGTTGGTCCATGTTTCCTGTTTTGGGGTTTAGTTCCTGGTCTTGTGTTCTCTGTTTAGCCTTGTGTATTTCATTGTTCATTTGCGGGTTCTGTTTAGCTCACTTTGTACCTGTCTGTCTTGTCTCTTAGGTTTAGCCCTGCATTTTAGTTCTGTGTCTTAGTTTATGTTTTTGTATTTACTCCTAGTTCTGTGTTTGCATTATTTCGGCTTTGTCTGCTCTGTGTTCTGTTTAATCCTGGCGTCTGTCTGTTTTCCCTGTTGGTTGTAGTTTATTGTTGATCTGTCTGCTGGTGTCTGTATTAGTTTGTTATTTATATTAGTATATTTCTGTGGCGCAGTGGTTAGCACTGTCACCTCACAGCAAGTTGGTTGTGGGTTCAAACGCCGGTTGCCCTTTCTGTGCGGAGTTTGCATGTTCTCCCCGTGTCTGCGTGGGTTCTCTCTGACATGCGGACTAGGTTAATTGGTGTCCTTAAGTGTGAGTGGTTGTACCAGGGTGCCTTGCTCGTTAGTCCCTGGTGTATACATACATGCTTGTGTGTCTGGTCATTGTAGTGTGATTACGCCCTGTTGTGTTATGTGTGAAGCGTCCTGCCTGTTTCTCTGCTGTCTTGGTATGTGGATTTTGGATTCCTCAATTGCCTGTAACTCTGAGATCCTGCTTTTGTTTGTGTTAAAATCCGTGAACTGCATCTCCGATCCTTTGTCTGGCATTTGGGCTCTCGCTTGCTTTGCGCTCACCTTCAAACCGTGACACCTCTTTAGATTAAATATTGAGGCTGTTGCTTATTATTTTTGGCACTAACAAATTTAGTAAAAGTAGTATGCCTGCTTAGTTTAGGTTCCTGCCATCTGGGCTGGATTCTCATGTTTCACATTTTTTCCAACTATAGTTGAACAAGTTCTGCAGCAGTTACAGACCTCTGTGGTAAGCTGTGGAAACGTATCAACGAGTGACAGCATTTGTACAAACTCTTTCACACTGGGGCAGGTGAGTAATGAGAGCAGGAGATTATTATACTTAAGCTCTATTTAGTACTACACAAACAGTTTTTTGTTTCCAGTCTTCTAAGCTGACTGACTGCTGGGTATGGCTTCATATTTTTTTTTATATTTCATTATCAATCATATATTTTCAGGGGCAATGCACATGGATCAACATCACTGTACATGTGCTAGTTGTAGCTAAAAGGCAATTGGCAAACTGGTGTCCCTGGGCCAGATGTTAAATTATCCTTAACATTTACCAAACATTAGAGAGTTCTTGTAGTAAGGGGGAAAAAACATGTCACTTTTAACTTAAGGAAGTTCTGTATGTCTAACACATTTGGGGAAACTTAAAAAAAGAACATTATTTTCTTGAACATATCTGTTTTTCTTGTTTGTTCAGGGTGGTTCTGGCGGTCCATTGATGTGTAAGCAGGGCGGCTCTTGGTTCCAGGCAGCAGTGTTGTCAGTTGAAAACAACAGCACCAGTCAAACACGAGCAGATCCAGTGATGGTCTTCACCAAACTCAGCCACTTTCAGTCCTTCCTGGCTCAGACAGTGGGGACGTTCTTATCTCCAGCCTCCAACACCACCAACACCACCAGCAGCAGCAGCACAACTGCCACCAATACACTCACTACCAGCGGGGACGCTCCTGCTCACTCCCCCATGTTTTTCCTCCATCTCCTCATCTTCTCTATGTGTCTCCACCTCTTTTCATAGATGTGACGAGCACAAATTAATGTCAACAATCAACAACCTTAAATTTGAGAGCTAGTGTAGGCTTAAAGCTGCTTTAACTACTCTATGACTTGATTCTGCCTCTGTTGGTGACGGGACGCCCTCTGCTTTCAGTCTAAAAATTTCTTTAATACAATGATAAAATGTGAAATCAATTCTAATATGTTTTTTAACTAACTGATTATTTTGAATGAGTCTTAAATTGAATCCTAAAGTGCCACTTATGTTATAGTTGCAAAAAATGTATCCAGATGTTATGTACATGATAAAATATGATTGAACAAATGGCTTAAAAAAAAAAACTTCTGAGGTCTGAGGAACAGTTACAGTATGCCCATCATCTACCTCATTTGATTAGTGCTACTGTACCATAGCGTGTATTTCTCTGAACTTAACATGTGGCATTTTCTCTAAATACTGAAGCTGCACTTTACATTAATAATTATTTGGTTTGAAAGTTTATCTATTTGGAATAATGACCTGCTTTTAACCCTTCCTGTCTGATGCTTTTATGCTTTGAGCACATTTGTATTCTGTTTTGTTTCTGAAAAGCAGCACATTATAAGATGTTCTGGTTAATTTCTACAAAATTAAAGACAAAGAAAATGTGTGTGTGTGTGTGTGTGTGAGTGTGTGCTGTGTCCCTATAACATAGCCTGAATTTATACAGTTGAATTTGCCAGGCGTTGTGATGGCCTAGTAGATAAGACACATGCTTTTGGTGTGAGACCCAGTTTCAATTCCCCACTGCAGCACATCAACCAATGTGTCCCTGAGCAAGGCACTTAACCCATAGTTGCTCCAGAGGTGTGCGACCTCTGACCTCTGGCTTTGGATAAAAGCGTCCGCTAAAATGAATAAATGCAAGGCATGAATTCTATGGAGGGATTATTGGGTCAGATTGAAAACTAAAAGTCTAAATCCAAAAGTAGAAGTCAAATTCGAAAATGAACTTGGTATTTAGGATTGGGCATTTAGCCATTAATAAATTGGCTAGAGGGAGGACTATCATCATTTATCATTTATAATACCATAACTAAAAGCTTACAGCTTTTCTGTCTATATGGCCTCACATACAAAGTCAACAGTGAAAGGAGCGCTAACCGTCTGAAAAAAAAGCAGCGGACAGTACAGCAGGTAAGATATGTCAACATTAGCAAGTTAGCTATATTAGGCTAACTGTTGCTGACATGCATGAGTTATGTTACTGTCTGTACATGCTGTTTTTTTTAATGCGGCTATTAACCCCGCTGTGGGCATATAAACTGTAAAAATAAGATGTACAAGCTATGTTTGAGGGGAACCGTACCATGCTGGGCAGGTGACAGGTGTGTGTTTACAGTATTTGTGTGCTCTGAAAAATATAACAGCTATAAAGTCTCAGCCGGCAGACCTAGCATAGTATTATTACTACATACACATATGGATGTAACATTTAGGCCTAATAGACATCCGCTACTCAGAAACAGAAGACACTACCTGCATCACTGCCGATGTCATTTGATCAAGGGATGAATGGTGATTAATGCGATTGTCATTGGTGTTTTTCTGGTGTCTCCTTTTGTTCTTTCACTTCACTGTGTTTCGAGTGTTCCCGTCTGTCTCTGTGTTTGTTTTTGCCCCATGTTCAGCTGCAACTACACACATGCACTGCTTTGCACTAGCTCTGTAATATGTGAGGTAATGGGTTCATAGGTTTATAACACAAGCACCTCCATACATATCGTTTAGGGTGTAGCAATGGTTTTGGGTTTTTTTTTGTTTCTTCATGTATTGTTTGGTGATACTTTTGCTTCTTGGTATTGTTTAATTATGTATTGTGCTAAAGTGTCCTGTACACAATCAGGGCATTGTTAAAAAGTAAGCGTTAGATCCCACTTTTACCAAAAGAGAGTTTAATGTTAGTGAGTTATGTTATGTTATGTTATTATGCATTGCTGTAACGTGAGTCTGAACAGACCATGCTGATAACAATGTATGCAATTTGGATTACAGCCAGCAGTAACAAATATATGAATCAAACAACAACAAAGAAACACAACCACAGTACAACATTATTTAAATTTGAATTTACAGGGTACTATTAACAATGGGGATAACAGCTGGTATGAACGACCTAATCTACTTGTTCGTGGCAGACTATATCTGCGCCCTGATGGCAGCAGCATAAATTCACCCCACAAAGGATGACTGGGATCAGCCAGGATAGCTCTCGCCTTCTTCAAGTATCTGACCTTATACAGGTCATGTAGGTCATCTAAGGGTGTGTCCGCAATTTTGCTGCGTACCTTCACAACACCTGGCATGTGATTTTTCTGCTTAATAGAAAGTGAGCCGTGCCAGCAGATAAAAGAGAAAGTGAGAACTGATTCAATAAAACAGGAATAAAACATTTTCAGAAAAACAGTGTCGACATTAAAACTGAGTGCGCTGATGAGCTTTTTTACACACAGCATCAACCTGGGACTCAAAGCACAGTTTACTGTCGATCACAGTCCCAAGATATTTGTACTGCTGCACTAGTTCAACTGGCTGGTTGTCCATTACAACAGGGGAAATGACTGCGGGGTTTCTACTGAAGTCTATGCACATCTCTTTCGTTTTTGCCACATTAAAATTTTAAAAAGGATTTACATCAATCAATAAAATCATTCACTACAGGACAGTGTTCAGGGTCATCACTACTGAGGAGGGACACAATGACCGAGTCATCCGCAAATTTAATAATGTGGCGCCGTTCATGATGGCTTTGGCATTTATTTGTGTATAAAACAAATAAAAGAGGGGAGAGGACGCAGCCCTGGGCAGACCCAGTAGAAGATAAAAGGGCATCTGATAAAACACCGTTCACTCTCACCCTTTGTGACCTCACTGTTAAAAAATCCATCAGCCAGCAGATCAGTCCAGTATCAATGTTATGAGTGTTCTTCAACCTGTCTGCTAAAACATGGGGCTGAATGCAGTTAAAAGCGGAGGAGAAGACAATAAATAGTAGATGGACAAGTGAGTGCCCCCCTCAAGATGTTTAAAAACCATGTTTAAAAGCGTCCCTGTTGCATCATCCACGCCTCTGCCCGACCTGTAGGCGAAGTGGAGATGGTCTAACTTATCCTGTACAGTGTCCAAAAGTGCATCCTTCACTAACCTTTCAAAAGCTTTCATGACAAGAGATGTGCCACGGGTCTGAAGTCATTGAGGGTCTTAGGAGTTTGAATCTTAGGCACAGGAACAATTATTGAGTTCTTCCAAAGACAAGGGACCTTATGCAGCTGTAAGGACAACTGGAAGATGAAGCAGATGATGTCTGCCAGCTGGACAGCACAGTTTTTCAGAACCCATGGACATTAAAACAATTATAAAAAACATTCAATTCATTAGAAAAGTCCAGGTCATTTTTCCCATTCTGAGTAATTGAAAACTTTTTGGACAGCAACCCCATCATGGTTTTCATGCCTACCCACGCTGGACGTGAATTGCCAGTACGCAGCAAGTTTTCCACTTTGTCTTTATATATGCATTTGGCAAGCTTGAGTTCCTTCTTCACCTGTTTAGATAGTGCCCTTTGCCGTATCAAAATTTAAAATGAGACAGCTGGAGTTACAGGTTAATGTTGACGCTGCTCGCCCCGTTACTTCTGCCAATGTGTTGTCTTCACAATCTGCCGGTGGTCATGATGTGGGCAAATATATTGCCCTGGTTCCTGTTTTCCGCGAGGCCGAAGTCGAGGCTTATTTTGGTGCATTTGATCGCGTTGCTGGAGCGCTGTGCTGGCCTAAAGAGGTGTGGGCCATCCTACTCCAGTGCAAACTTACCGGTAAGGCCCAGGAAGCATGCGCAGCAATGTCGGTGGAGGACAGGCTGAGTTACGACCACGTTAAGAATGCGATCCTGAGGGCTTATGAGTTGGTGCCGGAGACATACAGACAGCGTTTTCGGCGACTTCGGAAGACCCCTGGTCAATCGTTTACGGATTTTGCTCGCGAAAAGGGAGTTATTTTTGATAGATGGTGTGCAGCGTGTAAAGCAGATGATGTGGCCTCTATGCGTGAGCTAATCCTGCTTGAGGACTTTAAGAACTGTCTGCCAGATTGTACTGCTGTGTATCTGGGTGAACAAAAAATTACTACTTTACAGCAGGCCGCCATTTTTGCAGACGAGTTTGCCCTACTGCACAAGGCCACCTTCACCAAGCGTGATGTTTCTTTGCGGGTAGGGTTTCAAAAGACAGAACAGCCAGAACATAATCCCCCAGGCAAAAGGCTGACAGATTCTGCTTCTTTTGCCGCAAGCCTGGACACTTGATTGCTGAGTGCAGGGCTTGGAAGAGGGAGCAACCTAGCCCAAGTCAAAAGCAACCAAAGGGTGTGGGGTTGATTAGAACATCTCCCCGACCCCAGGGGCTAGAGCTTGAGAGGCGTGAGACAGCTGACGGATGTTTTAAACCTTTTATCTTTGACGTTTTTTTCTCTCTGACAGGGAAAGCAGCAGACCAGCGACGGGTGAGAATACTGCGGGACACAGCCTGTTCGCAGTCACTGATCCTGTCTGGCATTCTCCCCGTGGGCAACCGGGCTGATGTGAGTGCCATAGTGAGGGGTATCGAAATGGGGTTCGTACCAGCCCCACTGCACCAGATCTATGTCCATTCCGATCTGGTAACTGGTTTCTTTACAGTGGGTGTACGGGCAGAGTTTCCAATAGAGGGCATTGAGGTAATCATGGGGAATGATATTGCTGGGGGCAAGGTGTTTCCTGTCCCTAAGGTAGTCAGTAATCCTATTCCTGAATCTGAGCAGGATGAGTTGGTGAAAACCCATCCTCACATTTTTGTAGCCAGCGTCACTACTCGAGCACAGATTCGTAAAGGGAATCAGGAAGTTAGCCTGTCGGATTCACTTTTCTTTCTCTGAGGAAGGTGTGCCCCATGATGTTCCTGTGAGCTGCAAGGGGGATGGGACTGAAGAAGTAGTGAGTTGGACCCTGCACCCATGCCGCTCACTCACGATGCTCTGATAAGAGCTCAGAGGGTTGATCCCTCATTGGTTACATATTTTGCTTCGGTGGTCAAAGAAAAAACAGAGTGTAACAGTAAGCAACCCTTCTTAATGGATAACGGGGTACTGATGCGCAGGTGGGTCTCTCAAGCAGATGAAGCAGAAAAAGAGCCGGACAGCGATTGAAAGGTGATTTATCAGGTAGTGGCACCTGCTGCACAGCACCCACTACACCTAATGAAACTAACATAAAAACACCAAGTGTGGTTATCAGTGTGGACTCTAGGCATTGGTTGTGCTGGAATAGAGTGGACAGAAACCAGGAAGTAGGTGGGTCTTCATGCCACAGGTAGACCTTTCTTCACCACAGGGTCACACAGCCTACTTGGTATAGGTGAGACAGATTGTGGAAATACAGGGATAACAGCGACAGCCGTGACAAAAACCATATTATCATTATGATCTTACTGCCGTTTACATTCTCCCAGAGACAAATTAAGAAAATGCACTGGACAATTACTTCCTGGGTGTATGGGTATGTATATTTGTAAAATATACTGTATAGGCCAATTTTTTCACGTTACCACATTCAAATGTATATTTAGCTATCTGTTATGTTCTGTGTGTGTAGCAGAAAGAGATTACTTTCCTGCTCTATGGAATAAAGTTCCTGAGTTTTGACTCCATGTGATGAGTCCAGGTTTTGTCAAAAGTGACAGTTCAGATCAATGTAAATGGGGGAAGAACAGGGCTGCGTTAACAGGAAACAGGGCAGGAAACATCACTGCAGATCCATCTCACCCCGGACACAACCTGTTCCAGCTCCTCCCCTCTGGTAGGCGCTATAGAGCACTGTACGCCAAAACCAACAGACCCAGGAACAGTTTCTTCCCACAAGCCATCACGCTGATGAACAGCTGATTTCTGACTCACAGTGTCAGGAACAATTCATGTGCAATAACCCAGTAACTCTGTCTCTAATCAGCCACCTGTTAACTGGTTACCACTTATTATTTATTTACCATTCTCTTTTTCAGTGCTGTTCATACTGTTATATTGTCATATTGTAGATAATGTATACCAAATCCACCTACAACAAGTCATTACTCCTGCACAAAATACTTATTTATTCCAGCATCCTTTGCACTATGCTGTGTGTTCATGTGTACATGTATTTATGTATATGTACCTGTATATCACATCCACCTCAGACATGCAGGGGGTGGGGGGGGGCTGTCGGAGGGGCCCCGGCGGTGATGGGGGGCCTCAGGTCGACGCTGCACTGAACTGCCTCGGGGGTGTGTGGGGGCCTGGGGCTCGGGGCTTTGGTATCTCTGGGTCTGGGTTTGGTCTGCGCACCGGGGCGCCGGGCCCCCTTGGACCCATCCTGAGGCTTGGCGGGGTTGTCGTTGGCTCTGGCGTGGCCCCCGGCGTGGGATCATTGGTTTTTGTTCATTTCTGGGGCGGGTGGTGTGTCCCTGGGCCTGGGGGCCCATGGTCTCCTCTCCTCGCCAGGGCCCTCTTCAGCAGAGGGGGGTCCTCAGGTCTGGGGGTCTCTGGGTGCAGCGTGGCGCGTGTCGGTCTGGTTGCGGTTCAGATGGCTGCAATGGGATTGTGGGGCGATTGTCGATGCATCTTGATGCATTGTTTTTTTTTTATGTGCAGGGTCTCTGGGGGGCTGCTGGGCGTTGGTTTGTGCATTGGAGTCCGGGGGGGGCATTTCCTGGTTGGCTTAGGGGGATTAGTTTGCGTCCTTGGTTTGCCTTGTTGGCCTCAGATCCGTGCTCCCCTGTTTCTCTGTCAGCCGGTTGTCGGACTCCTCTGGAGACTGAGGTAGTTGGTTGTCTGGATGCGCAGGGTGTGTGCAGGGCGGAGCTGTGCTCTGGGTTTGTTTGCAGGGTGTGCTGTGCATGGGGGATGTTGGGCCGGCGCTGGTGGTCCCCGCTTTTCCGGCAGGTGGGGGGGGGGCAGCGGACTTTTATCGGCGGGTGACCCGTGGCCTGGGCGGCGCGTATGCTGCCGGGCTGGGACTTGCTGCTGGTGTTTTTCTCTGCTGGCTTTCGCCGTTGTGTTCTGCCGCTGAGTTGTTTATTTATGTTGCCTAATTTTTTTATTATTTTTTTCCCCCCGTTTTCATTTCTCTCTAAATTGTCTTCCTATGTCAGCTGTTTGTTGCTGCTGTTTGGCTGGTTGTCTCTTTGTTTTTATTTGTTTATTTTGTGTGTTTGTTTTTCTCCGCCCCAAGTCCCCTCCCTGTTCTCTTGCAGGTTTTGTTGTTTTCTGCAATTGGGGTTTCCTTCTGCTATTTCCTGTTGTCCCCACCCCCTATCCCCGTTCTCTTGCAGGTGTTGCCCTCTCTCTGTGCTGTCTGTTTATGTGGTTTTTCTATTCCCCATCCCCATGTCTGTCCCCTGCCTGGCCTGGTGACAAATAAATTTGAATAAATAACAATACAGACAAAGGAGTATATTAATACTCTCTTGTTAAAGTAAAATCTGTCTGGCACAATATGGTATCCAGCTCCTCATACTCTGGACAGCACAGGTAAAAAACCAAAAGTGAGAAAACCAATCCAACAAGTCAGGCAGGGGTAGAAGACACGAGGAAACACATAATGTTTGGGAAACTTGACCAGTGATGAAGAAGAAGACAACAAACGAGAGGAAAACACTGATTTATATAGAAAGAAGTGATTAATTAAAGCTGCAAGCAGCTTCACACACTTGTAGCACGTCGAGGTGTGAGGCGGCCGCGTTGCAGTTTACTGGAGTTCTGCCGGTGCGGCAATGAATTTGTTGGACGCTGCATGAAGCTGTTATACGTCACTACCTGTGTCTCCTTTGTGGCGCTACATAGCACTTGCCGCTATGACTATAAATGAATATTGGCATGTAGATGTGTTCGGGGTGGGACAGTTATCAAGCACGTGAAGTATTATGCAGATGAGAGCATGTACACAGAAGTTACAAAAACTTCCTGTGTAATGGCGATGAGTTGATCGTTTACACCACGCCACGGACACGCCCATCGACAAAAACTCACAGATAGCACAACTTTTCATCGTCAATGCCTTTAAAATGCACAGTTATTAATTTAAGTCGATCCGATTAGTTCCCTAGGAGGAGTTCGTTTCGACCTTGTAAAAGGCCATAAATGGGCTGTAATTGTACATTGAAACCAAAATGGCTGCATTTTGGAAGGAACACTTCCTGATGCCAGCATGTGGTGTTATGAGGCTGAGTGAATTTTGACCTGTAGATGTGTTCAGGGACCCTTATCAAATGTGTGAGATATGAGCATGTACAGCAAAGTTACAACAACTTCCTGTGTCATGCCAAAGCATTCAATTTTGACGCCACGCCAAGGACACACCGTTATCTGAAAACTCACAAGATTCACAACATAGCATCATCAATGTCTTAAGGCTCTTCTGAGACAGTTTTGAAGCATGTGAGGCAAATATATTGGGAGTAGTTCATAACAGCGTGAAACTTGACACTTCCTGTTGCCAGCAGGTGGCGCTATGAGATTGTGTGTTTGTTGGCATATGGAGGTGTTCAGGGCGGATCATCGAATCATCGTCTTTGGATGCCTCGCCATGGACACGCCCACTGACGAAAACTCACAGATAGCACAACTTTTCATCGTCAATGAAATTCAATGTAGGTAAAATGGGCTGCTTCGCTGAAGGTCACTTCCTATTGCCAGTAGGTGGCGCTATGACTGTGGGTGAATGCTGTGTTTATGGCAGGACTCTTATCAAATGGTTAAAATCTGGTACAGATGTGAGCATGTAAAGTCAAGTTACAACAAATTCCTGTGTCATGGCGAAGCGTGGAACTTTGCTTCCACGCCACCTCCACGCCGTTAACCGAAAACTCACAAGTTTTACAACATGGCATCGTCAATGTGACGAACACAGAAGTTGACATGGCCAACCTGCTAGAAGTAGTCTGCCATAGCGTAAAACGTGACATTTCCTGTTGCCAGCAGAGTAGACCTAGAGTGAATAATGGCAGATGTCCGAGACGCATAAAATACAAAATTTTTCGCAGCGGTTGAATTATATGCAAAGTTTGGTGAGTTTTTGAGTATGTTTAGGCCCCCAAAACTGATTGTACTTTGCAGAAAAGAAAAATCCCTTTAGTTTCAATAGGTACCTCGCATGTTTCATGCTCGGGCCCTAATAAGACAAGTGAAACTAATCAGGGAGGAGGAAATAATAGAACAAGCAGTGAAACACAAAGAGCAGGATGTAGAGTGAAGGAAACAGGACAAGAAGTAGTTAAGAAAGTAAAACAGAAAACAGAATGAATGAATAAAAGGCTCAAAGAAAAACAATCTAATATAGCGAAATGAAATGAGAGGTAAATAACAAGGTAAAAATTTATGTATTCTTGAAACTTGGGCAAGCTAGCCAGCAAAGCTAGTATGACACTGTTGTCACGACAATCAGGGGGGCCGCCAGGAATTTTGGGCCCTATGACAAAAAACTCAAATTGGACCCCCTCTGTGCAGCTGTTGTCACCACTTCTCTAGGACTTAACTTCATTCTTCCCATCAAAAGCAAGTGTCTGGCTTCTTGTAGTTCAATATTAGTAGGCCTACTACCACAATATTTACTGCTTGGTGACTTGTACTTGCAAGTCTGCATACAGGATGCAATTCACTATTTGCTTCTCAAATAAATTGCCCTTCATGATGGAAATAATAAAGTCTGTATCTATAGATGTCAGTAACGGCCATAATTCAATCTAAATGAATGTATCAAACTAGAGTTGTTATGGGGAGACTGGGGTGCTGCTGACTCATCTGTTGTTCGTCTGCTAAAAGGGGCAGGGACAATGATTTAATATCAGTATCTTGAAGCTAAACTTTTCCTTGCACTGATTAAATGTTGATGAAATGTAGGCTAACACTAGTCTGTAGCTTTTTTCACTATGGACATTAAACCAAGAGGTTAACCCCACTCACAGACTAAAGGCTACCCACCTTTCTTGGGGAAAACTGGGTTTCGGATTGACATCCTTTACTTTGTCTTTAACACTGTATTTCTGGCGCATCTACTGACTGCATCTAAACACCGTCACTGATGTGTGCGCTAAGGCAGGACCAAACCGTTTCATGCAGATACAGGAGGGTGGTCGGTCAATATGGAGGTTTACTTTTTGGTCAATGGGGATTTTTTACTTTTACTGCCAAAAACAAGAAAAAACAATATTATATTATTATATATATATTTGAAATATATTTATACTCACTGATGATGGTTTATATAATGTATAATATAATATGATATTAGTTTATAATAATTTTTTGCTTGGAATTGTCCTAACTTTTCCCATGACAACAATTATTACACCTCACCTGTTACCAATTAGCCTGCTTATTGTGGAGTCTTCCTAACAAGTTTTATGTGAATATACTGCGCACTTTTAAATCTTATTTTAATTCTGTTCTAACTTTGTTAATGTTTACAAAATACATTTGTGCTGGTCAGTAAAACTATTGAAAATATTTTCTTTGTACATTTGTCAGTTAAATAAAGGTTCATATGAATTAACAAATCACAGATTTTCGTTTTTACGGCATTTTTGGAAAATATCCCAACTTTTCTGGAAATGGGGTAAACAATTTTGGGGGGTAAATCATTCTCAATATCATTGCACTCATTGATGTGTCAATAATATATATTACAATATGTAAACACAAAACACAATCTACAAATAGATTTAAAATCCACAAACAAACTCTTCATGATCCACAAATAGAAATAAGTAACTTGTGCACTGAGTGTGAATTATACAATTAAGGAGCCCCTAAAGGATCACTGAATAAACGAATTAAAACATGGGAACGAGGTAGTAATTACCTTTTATAATAACTACACACTATAAAGCATTAGTTAAGTATTAGTAAATACGGAATTCATCATTTATAAAGCATTATTCATACATTAAGATTAGTAAGTCATTCATAAACATAGTTATAAATGTTTTATTCTTTGTTATCTACACATTATGAAGCAGTTGTTAAGTATTAGTACATTATTAATTCATCATTTATAAACCATTGTTCTTATGTTAATACACATTAGTAAGTTATTTATAAAAATAGTTGTATATGTTGTAATTTTTATTAATAAGCTCATCTATAATGTGCTTAATAATTGTATTTTCATACTTTATAGATGACCTGGCTGGCTGGCGTGTACTCATACAGGATGATGCAACGATCCGGCAGGGACTGGAAAGTTGGTCTGGCTTAAATGGGTAGAGCTGATGGCAGGATGTGGAACAGGTGGTGAGATGAGCCTGGGTGTGCAGGCAGGAGCAGAAGCGACCACGCCCACCAGCTGCATCCAGAGCACGAGGATAGAGCAGAACACAGAGACAGACACCAAACACAAATACACCAAGCACTCAGCAGGCACACCAAAAGAGCAAAACAAAAAAAAAACTTATTCCTACACATACCATCAAGGAGGCCAGGGTCAATTCAGCTGCTATAATCATAATAATCAAAACAAAATGATTGCAAACTGCAGCTGACGAGCATCCACTGCGATCAGCAGTCAACTGCTGCATTTTATGTTGTCATATAGTAATAATAGTGTCCATTATGTGGTCTGCACATGTCAGTCCTGTGATGACAGTTTTAGGCTGTATTGAGATATATTTACTTTGTCATTTCTTACATACCAGTATACTAAGATTACTCTGTTGCATTTGCACTACTTGGTCATAACTTGTGTGTCTGTATCTCTTATGTTAGTGAACCAAGAAGTGCGGTCAAAACACCAAGAGGAAGAGCCTGTTGTTTGTGTGTTCTCCAACCAAACGCAGTGCTTTGCCCTCTGCCCCTTGTTAATTTATAAACCCTGGTACGGCTCTGCTTTGAGTACAGCTCAATCACAAAGAAAGAAATCAAAAGTATGCCATCAGTTACATTGGGCTACGTTACTTTTAGTTTTGGTAATTTAAGTATATTTAATACCTACTTCTGTACTTTAACTTAGAAGTTCAGTAGAATTTTGAAAATAAAGCTTTGACTTCTAATGGAACATTTTTTTACATTGTAGTATTGGTACTTAAGAAAGGGATCTTAGAGATTACAATAAAAGCCGTGTACCATGACATTTGGCCTTTATGGTGTTGACAGTGTTTACTGGCTCATCTTGTTCTAAATCAAGTTCAGTTGTTGCCAGGAAGCCTGAGGCTGTTTAACCAGTTCCTTCCTGAGCAGGCAACAGGACTCGGTCCGGCTGTCAGTGCAGATGGATGGAGATTAAAGGTGAATCAGTGACATTCAGCCGCTCTGTGTCACTTACAAGAACAGTGGTGTAAGTTTCCCTGATACTTCTTACTTCCTTCAACTTCATGATGAATCTATGGAAGAAGCTGTGTCACTATTTGAAATGTGTGCAGGGTTCTTCCCAGCAGCATATAAAGCATTTTAATTTAGCACCACCTCATCCATCTACAACATTTAAATTGTGGTGGCAGCCCGGTTGACGGTGAGTGTCCTGTTTTTTTTCTCCTTTTTATCAGTTATTCTGCTTTTTCCTTGGTTGTCTGTTCCCTGCCTGCCTCCCTGTGTTTCCTCCCCTGTGTGTGCTCTCTCTCTCTCTGCTCCTGAGCCCAGCCAACGACCCGACACCTGCTCCTCATGCTCTGTTGACGGATCAATCGACACCAGTCCCGTCGGTGGTCCGGCCAACCTCGCACCAAGGCCCTCAGCCCAGAAGCCTCGTCCCTGACTCCCCCTGCTGCTGTCTCGAGGGGTTGTCACGCCCGGCTCCCCGGCCTCTGGAGGGCCACCTGAACTCCCTGGTCCCCCAGCTCTGCTCTCTGGCACCCAGTCTGGCCCTATGTCCTCAGTTCAGCCCTGCCCATTCGCCTGACCCTTCCCAGTCCTGAAACCCTCTCTGAATTCCCTGTGTTCCGTTTTGGACCCTGGACCCCCACCAGCCGGACCCCCAGTGCGATTTCCTCCCCCGATGTTCGTCTGCCAAGCCCCGCCTAGTCCAGTGGGAAGGTGGCGGCCAGGCTGACGGTGAGTGTCCTGTTTTTTTTCTACTTTTTATCAGTTATTCTGCCTTTTCCTTGGTTTTCTGTTCTCTGCCTGCCTCCCTGTGTTTTCTCCCCTGTGTGCTCTCTCTCCCTCTGCTCCTGAGCCCAGCCAACTACCTGCACCTGCATCTCATCAGCCACCTCGTCAGCCTGCCACACCTGCCAGTAATCACCTCATGACTGCCTGTATTTCAACCCCGGTTCTCCACACCATCCTCGCTTGATCGTCGTTGCTCCATACCTGGTGCCAACCTCTCAAGCTCAGGTTTAAATAACCTTTGTTTTCCAGCCCCTGGTTATTCCTCGCACTAACCCTGTCTTTCTGTCTGCTTTCCTCCCAGGTTCACTCACCCTCGTCCTCCGTCCAGTCGGCTGGGCTCTTCCTCCGGTCCCCTCCTCCTCGGACTTCCCTCACGGCGTCCTCCCAGTCCTTCCTTGCCTCCCCAGTTTTCCCCAACTCCCTGGTCCCAGTCCCGTCGGTTTCCCTGTGCCAGTGTTTCCCCGGCCTCCACCTCTCCCTCCACTCCAATCCTTCAACCCCCTTTTCCCTCAATAAACCTCCTTCGCTCTGAGCGCTGCATTTGGGTCCTCTCTGTCCCCACACCAAACCACTCGTAACATAAATGTTGCTTACAGATTAACACCTCAATCATAACAACTCAAAAATATAATGTATATTTTAATAGAGAAGGGATAATTCTGAATAATGAGTACTTTTACTTTTGATACTTTAAGTGAAGTACTAATCGTATATAATAGTACACTGCTATTACTCACTGATTCTTGAGAGTTGGGACAAAACACTTTTTAAAATAAAAAAAAATAAAATACACAGTATATCAATTAGAGTTGTATGTTTCTGCAGAGAAAGGTCTTAGCTATTTAACCATGTAAAGGAACAGGTTCTAAATAAAAACATATTTTTAACAAATGAACATGTTTCCCTTCAGAGCTGGATTTGTGTCAACTCCGTCAGACACACTAAAAAGTATACAATTTTAATTCTTCCAATCCAACAAGAATATAAACTTCTGAAGTATATTGTAGTAGTGTTTAGTTACACTGATATGTAAAAAATACAATATATAAACTTAAGTTGTGATTTCACACGATTCTGAAAACTCAGATTTCTAAATATTTGCATTTTCAAACTTTGATTTTAATTTCAATATTGTAAAAACAAATTCCTTAAATAAACAAAACATAAGAAGATTTAGATCAGATGGTCCTTTATTTAAAAAAACAACATAAACTGAAGGAAGAAAACATTTTTTCCCAAAAAATTAACAAAAACATACATCCAACGCTGTTGATGAAGATCTGACGGTGTTGATGAAGATCTGACGGTGTTGACAAAAAAATATGTGCATTGTGATTATTGAACAGATGTGCTCTTTAAACTACTACTAAAACTACTCCTTGTTATTAGAGTATTGAACTTACTGTAAAGCAACTATAATAAACATATTGCACATACACCGTTTACAACTATTATAAATTACACCATTTCCAAATATCAAAAAAAAAGCCAGAAACCAGGGGCCCTCCTCCCCTTCTGTTTTCATCTACCTCCCCTATACAACTTCTTATGCTCTCCTTTTTCTCATCCACCTCTTCTCCTCTTCCTTTCCTCCTTTGTAAGTAGCCATTTACTTTAAAGTGGTGTGCGTGTGTGTGTGTCTGTGTGGGTGGATGTGTTGGATGTGGGATTGCCCTGCACTGCCTACTTTATACTGGGTGTGGTCTTAAATGGACATTCCTTGACAACAATACTGCAACACATAATCTGTAGCTTAGAATCAGGTTCAGTTAGCTTAGTTAAAGGGTTAGTTCACTCAAAAATGAAAATTCTGTCAGTATTTACTCACCCTCATGTTGTTCCAAACCTCTATTTGTTCTGCTGTACACAAAGGAAGATATTTGGAAGAATGTTTTAATCAAACAGATCTCATTCCCCATTGACTACCATAGTAGGAAAAAATACATACTATGGTAGTCAATGGGGAATGAGATCTGTTTGATTAAAACATTCTTCCAAATATCTTCCTTTGTGTACAGCAGAACAAATAAACACATAGAGGTTTGGAACAACATGAGGGTGAGTAAATACTGACAGAATTTTCATTTTTGGGTGAACTAACCCTTTAAGATTTAATTTTTGTCTAACCTGCACTTATGCCTTGAGCAGCAGGCGTCGGACATGCATACGCTCTATGAAGTCCATCACATCAGGGGTTATGCTGTAAATCTCTCGTTTTCTTAATTTGACTGGTCAAGTGGTGTTTTATTTGTAGCGTTTCTTCTTCTATATATTTTCTTTCTCATTTTGTTTCGTTGCTTTGTTACCTTCTTAAGCTTCTCTTTCAATTTTTTTATTTCTCTTGAATGTCTTTTTCTCGTTTTACTTCTCTCCCTTTCCTGTCTGAGAGACTGTCTGCTGTGTCTGGCACTGTATTCTTGAATATCATGATCTTGCGGACTATCTGGAGGGGTGTGTGCCTTCAGCACTGCATCTTCCTTGGATCTTTTCTCTCTGGACCTTTTCTGTGCCTCTCTCCAATACTTTCTCAAATTCCTCTTTGCCCTGTCTCCCATCTCGTCTATTTGTTTTACTTTTTTGTCTTTAACTCTCTTCTTCCACCTTTGTCTTTCCTTCTCTTGCATAGCATGCTTGCTCTCTTGGTCACTGTTTAATTTTTCTCTTCTCTTTTGTTGGTACTCTCTATTTCTTCTCCTTTGCTCCTCAACTGACAATTTCTGTCTGGCCATGCTTCCCTACAATACAAATTTAAATAAAGGAAAATGTACATGAATAAGACTATAGAATCAGATTTTGATAATTCAGATCATGATAAATGTTTTTTTGGTCATATCGCCCCCCAGCCCTACATTGGCTTCTAATTTCTCTATCTCTGTCTCTACATATACATATACACAATATATATATATATATATATTAATGTGCTGGCAAAGTTACACGTTACACAATAATAAGCAGACCACTGCCTCACCATTCTCTACAAGTCAGATGTGTATGGTTAAATAATGTAATGCATGCTATGTATGTGCATTTATGTCTAAATAAAACCCTGAAATAACAGTTTAACTCTTCACTATATTCACAAATAATATTATATTCACACATTAAGAGGTTATTGGTAGATTTGTCAACTCCATCAGCTTACAGACCAACTCTGTCAGACATAGAACCTGACGGAGTTGACGTCAGACGTAGTTGACGTAAGGGCATGTATTTTCCCGCCAAAACATGTATTTTACACTGCAGCTAGGTAGTTTTTCCTCAGTTGCTAACTGTCCCAATAACCTCACTAAAATGCTTTAATTCAATCCACTATGGTTTTAAAAAAGTATCTTAAACGAAAGATGGTATTGACATTGTGCAGCTGTGACCAAAGGAATATTGACATTGTTTGTCTAAAATATAAAAAAATGTCAAACTTACCAGAGCATGTGTGGTAGTGCTGCATTCACCACAGACAGGGAGATAAAAAGGGGTCCTCAAGGATATAGCTGACCATGCTATTTCCTGATTTAAAGAGCTTTATGAAAAAATCTGACGGAGTTGACAGAAGCTGAGGACGCAACTTTAATAGGCAGATTTTTATGGAAAATATTGTTTGATGTTCACTTCATGCATTGTTTTTTATATTTATACCCCTTATTTTTATTTGATATATATGTTTTCACAATTGTAGAGCTTTTTTGGGATGGTTAATATTGTAACTTCATGCTGAGGACAAGTGCAATAACATGGACTATCTAACCACAGACCATATATTTAAACAACTTTTCCCCAAAAAGATAAAAAAGTTTATTCTGAAAATCAGATGGGTATATACAATTCCTTCAGATTTAACTTTGTAAGTATGCCATACATGCTGAATTTCTTAATTTTTGCTATAAATTAGACTTTTCTATGTGGGACATGTTTTGTCCCGACTCTCAGGAATCAGTGTACTAATTCTGCATTTTAATGAAAAGAGGAGGGTTCTCCTTCAACAGCTGTGTAAATCGGACAAACGTAACACCAAACATGATGTTGCCGAGTTTCAGTTGATTTCTAATCAAAAACCCCCTTAAAGGTGAAAATAAGTCTAAATAGTATCTCTAAAACAGTACACATGAGTTGTGATAGAAAAGCAAAAATACATGTGT
The DNA here is from genome assembly GCF_014851395.1 of Micropterus salmoides. Taxonomy (NCBI): domain Eukaryota; kingdom Metazoa; phylum Chordata; class Actinopteri; order Centrarchiformes; family Centrarchidae; genus Micropterus; species Micropterus salmoides. The sequence goes on along the minus strand of NW_024040041.1, from coordinate 31,930,385 downwards.
CACACCTGTAAGGTGAGAGGAGGTCAGCTGGCATTCACAGAGAATCAAATTCATTCACTTCAACCAGACTGTGCAGAGATGTAGAATGTTGCCAGGTGAGATTCATGAATCTCGGTCTGTTGAAGCCTGCCAGCCTTGTTTCTGTTTTCTAGAGGGGTAATCTGAGACTTGGACACTTTAAAGTAGCTCAATGCCAAATTCCTCGTCCTTGGCTCTTTATTTTAACAAACTGGAAAAACAGGCCTCGGGGAAGATCCAGGACTAGGTGGACAGATTATATCTCCACACTGGCCTGAGAACGCCTCGGGATCCCCCAGTCAGAGCTGGTTAATGTGGCTCGGGAAAGAGAAGTTTGGGGTCCCCTGCTGGAGCTGCTGCCCCCGCGACCCGATTCCGGATAAGCGGATGAAGATGGCTGGATGGATGGAAAAACATGTCAAGATTAACTGATGTTTAAATTGATAAACACGAGCACTGAAGCACTAACTTAATTGTTTGAACTCCTGTAGTGGTTTAAAACGTAGTGGAAGAGGTGTGTAGATTATTCAGGCTATTGAAGTAAAAGTACTAATCTGTCATTCAAAATGCTAATAAATCTACCTACAGTATCTGCAGTAAAAGTACCAGTTCTGCAGTAAAATGTCTCCTGTGGCTGATATCTGATTGTATCTGGCATTAGATTGTTAATACTGATGCATCAGTGTTAAAGCAGCATACTGTTCATTTTACAGTTCGCTAGTTTAACTACTTTATATACAGTCTAGTTTAGTCCAGTGGTTCCAAACCTAGGAGTCGGGCCCCTCCAAAGAATCACCAGATAAATCTGAGGGGCACTGAGATGATTACTGGGAGAGGAAAGAAGAAAAACAAAGTGCTGATAAACAAATCTGTTTACAGTTTTTGGACTTTTCTTGATGGTGGATAATTTGACCTCTTTGGGCCTCAAAAGTAAGTCAAATTTAACAATGTGAAATGTTTAGAGAGGAAATGTCTGGTGGAACTCGTGACAAGGAGAAACAACTACATACTACTACTAGATACAGATTTTTATAAGGGGTCACAAGATAAAAAGGTTTAATCTGTAATTACACAGTGTATTTTTTTTTAATCCTAAACTAAAGAAGTTAGTAGTTACTACAGGTGTTGAATACATGCAGTACATATGGAGTACAACTATAAGTGGCATGAAATGGAAATACTAAAGTAAAGTACCCCAATATTGTACTAAGAGCAGTACTTAGTGTAGTAAGTAGTAGTGTTGTGTTAAAAGTGGGCTGCTTAGTTTAGAGATGCTGAAATGTTGCATATCAAATGCTGCGAAACAGGTGATAGGTGGTGGGCGTGTCATTGGACAGGTTTGTTTATGTTGGAGGTTGTAAGTGAGAGAGAGAGAGAGAGAGAGAGAGAGAGAGAGAGAGACAGGGAGGGGAGAAGAAGGTTATTTATGCAGGTGCAGATCTGATCATATGTACATACAGTTATGGCTTTCTACAAAGTGATCTGTGTGGTGACTCTGCTGACTCTCCTGACACAAGGTAAGAACCCTCCTCTCTGCACACACCTGAGTTAATCATGTTTAAGATCCAATGATCGCTGAATGAGGAGGAAGCAGAATCTTTTAATTAAGTAAGAGTAGTTGTTAAGAGGAAAAAGTATCACAAATCTGTAACAATAAAACATAGTAAACCGAAGTGCTCGGTGGATCCTGTCCCACTGAATCAAATCATCATAATTAGGAGAGTCTCTAAAAGTCATTGTGCCACTCATTAAGTTTTGGGGAGGAAAGGATTTTTAGACGGCAAAAACAACCAGCTAGATTTACGTAATGTTTAAAAAGAAATATGCATAAATGCATACAAGTAAAAAAACTTCAAGTTGTGAAGAAGAGTTCTTCTTCCCTTTTTGTGCCTTCTTTAATTAATTTCAGAGAAGTTTGGCATAGATTCATTTGATTGCAGAAACTAACTTAATGGTACAAACACAGTCAGTCAATCCAAGAAAGTCCATTCATTTTGCAACTTAAAGCCACCTTAGAAAGTAAAATTGACATGAAGGTGACATGTGCACGGGATGAGTCACTGTAATGCCTATAGCTGTGTAATTTGATCCTTAATAAAACCTTCTTCTTCTCTTCAGTCTGTCCTTGAAGTAAGAGTAAGCATGCAAATTAAGAAATATTGTTGGATTTTATTTTAGCCATTTAAGGGAACCTGATAGATCACAGCAACTTTAACCTGTTTTAAGGAATATTTGAGGTCACTGCACCAACACAGTGTGATTACAGATTTACAGAAAGTTTTACAGACATCACATTCCAACAGACTGACCAGCTGGTTTAAGGGTTTAATGTCTTGTCAAGGTGCTCTGCGGTGTTCAGTAGGCAGAGACGACAGTCATGTTCAATTTATTATATTAAATTATATCAATCTAACTATTAAAGATGGAAAATATAAACCTGCCATCCTGATCAACCAACGCTGATTACCAACACACAGGAAATAAATCCCCACAACATTAAACCATATTTCATAATCAACTCTGCTAAAAAAGAAACGCACACATCCAAACAACATAAAGCAGACAGAGATTACAATGAACTAAAATCCCAGTTTACGTCCTCTATATAAAGTTGAAGTTGTGCTGTTGTTTTCCCTTTGGGATAAAATGCTGCTCATTGATCTTTGAGTGGAATCAAAAACCTTCCGGGCACCAGCTGCCTTCACTAACTTTTAGTCCCTTACATTACAGAGTGCTGTCAGTGTGTGTGTGTGTGTGTGTGTGTGTGTGTGTGTGGTCAGGTCCCACAGATTAGTATAAATATTCTAGAATTGAAATCTTTAAGACAAAATGAAAATAATATACATATTTAGAGACAAAACAATCAGGTTTCGATAGCTAAGACAGTTTTGCACATTTCTTTTATAAATGACACACATTAAATCATCAAAGCCAGTTATGATAATCAGAATTAATCTGTGAACTGGCTTTTGGGGGGGAATTATTTGTTTTTTTTAGACAGTGAAGAGCTGAGAGGAAATAAGGGAAGAGATGTGACGGATTACATGCAACGATCTGGATTAAAAACAGATGATTCTGGCTGGCTTCACTTTCCCTCTTGGTACTCAAGTGCGTTTGTCCGATGATGTGTTCACTTACTGTTGCACATTGGGAAGTGCATTTGAATGGTGATGAGTTCACCACATCGTTGCGATGCAGACTGCACAAACTGTGATTGGTCGACTTGATAGAATTGCAAATCCTCCATGCCCCCAGGAAGTGCATTCTACTAGTTGCTAAATCATTTCCCTGTAGACTTTCACTCTGGAAGAAGCAGCTGTAAAACAGTGGATGAACTTTTTTTGAGTCACAACCACCGCAACGTGACTCAGAATTTGATCCATTCAGTCAGATAACATTTGGAAAGTCTAGAAGAGCTGCACCATTAAACCTTAAGTTAGCCCATCGGTCAAAGTCAACACAGAAACCCACCGCAGACTGGCGTTTTGGCAGTGGAATTGCAGAGCCATCAACACACAAGTATAAATGCTCACGACGGCGTGGCTACATGCGTACACTCGACATAGAATCGGCCTTACGGAGGAGGACGGAAAGACAGATGGGTCAAAGAAGACCAAGTCAACACATTTAGAGCGTTAAAATAAATAGCGTTACTGACTTATGTCTTGTAAATTCAGTCACATGATTTACACGGCTTACGTAACGTATTTTAACCCAAACCATGATCTTTTCCTAAACCTTACAAAACTATTTCACAGCTTAACCATGTGTTGAGCGTCATGTGACTTATGATACTTTCCAGCGGTGATCTCATTTTGGGAGTTACTGATAATCAACCTATGATGTTGTTTAGGTATTAGGACACGTTAAACAGTTAAACTCTGCCAGTCAGTGATCCTTAGATTTCCTGTCAGGCCTGAGATACCTGTCAGGACAGATTCAGGCAGAGTGCTCCATCTGCAGACATTCCTACGCACTGAATATAATAAAACGTGTGAGTGTTCCTTTAAATAGTGTGACAGCTTTTGGTCAAAGAAGAAGAAATGATGAGCCACAAAGTTCTTGACATTTCTGACATTCATGGAGACAGAAAATAAATGTTACATTTCAGAGTCCTCTCACCTAATGTTAGTATAATGACAAGTAACATTTACGTTTGGATTTTGAAGTGATGGTCAGACAAAACAAGACATTTGAAGTCACTTTGGGCAAATCATTTTCCTGTCTGTTAGCTGAGCACGGGGCTAAAAGTCTGTCAGTTATCAAAAATCTTGTGTTTGAATCAGTTTAATAATAAATGTTTCAGATGATCAGAAATTTCAGCCATGGAGACATCACTAAACATAAATACAAAGTTGTTGTTTCAAAAGTGTTTTTTGTTTGTTTTCTATTTTCAGAGTCTCACTCACAACTAAATGGTAAGTCAAAGTTTCTATGCTCATGTTTTACTCCCTGTACTTGTACTCCTCTGTCATTTGGGACATTTTAAACATGTTTTTGGGATGTAAACATTTTGTTTATAGTTTCATTATAGTTAGTATTTGCTGTAAACCCTGGATCTCTTACCCTGTCTCTTTATTGTCTCTCTTCAGTGTGCGGTCAGCCTGTGCTCAACACCAAGATTGTTGGAGGACAGGAGGCCTCTGCAGGCAGCTGGCCCTGGCAGGTCAGTCTGCAAACCTCTACTGGGTTCCACTTCTGTGGAGGATCCCTCATTAACAATGAATGGGTGCTGACTGCTGCTCACTGCTTCTTCGGGTAAGCACTGAGGGTCGGGCTGCAACAAAAGACAACATGCCATGCAGTGGAATAAACAGCCTGTCTAATGGTGGTTCCCAACTGAGGGTCAGATAAATCTGAAGGGACTTGATATAATCGAGAGTTAAACATTAACTACCAGTCAGAGGCATGGTTCTTGAAAATCTGGTCAGAAAAAACAAACATGTTAACCCCAAAGGCTACATTGTCGTCAGACAATAATTATCTTCTATTTTATTTTCATGGCTGATGGGTTCAGAGATTGCCTTCAACCTACCAAGTTGTGTCCATTAATGAATCGTTCCATCCAATTAAAATAGTTATTATAATATAATTATTAATTACATTTGTATTTGTTCCCTTTCCCTCTGGAGTGAGATACAGGGTTAGACCACACATTTTGCCTGTATTATCTTTGACATGTACACTGGCAGTGCTAAAATTAAAAAAATCATCTTTAGTTTTCTGGAGGTCTCCATCGCAACATAGACAAAGAACATGGACTGTATGTGCAGACTGCAGGGGAAATTATTTGTTGGAGGGAAAAACTTCTGAGGTCCTGAAAAAGTATTTTGAGCACATAAACAACTAAGTTGAGGGAATGATTTATAATATAATGATGTTACAAACAACTAACCTAAGGTAAGGTAACCACGTAAGCGCTGGGAGATAACTGTTGTTGTGATTTGGCGCTATATAAATAAAATTGAACTGAATTAACCTGTGCGGATTATATCTACTTGTTGCCACATCAATCAATCTACATACAAATTAGACTACACATGGACTTAAGGGTTAAGTGAGTAAGTTCTATTGACATCTAGTGGTGAGGTTTGTGAAACCGCCCCCCCCCCCCCCCCCCTCCCACCCCCCCTTCCAAGGAGAGCAAACGGTGGCCGACACAGGACAAAAAGTTTTGTAGCCAGTAAAGAAATTAGGTTTCTTTAGATAGATACAGTATATTAAGAATTTTTATTAACTTAATTGTTCTGTAAAATCAGATTTTATTGGGAATAATATTGTTAATTGTTCATCAAACAACAGTCACATCAAGAAATGACGCGCTACATGATGTCTGATACTCTTGTAATACATTATTTTACTGCAATGATTGAACATTTTGCTACATCTTAGGAGAGTTGGCTCATCTGGACTAACATGCCAAAGCAAATGAACAACATCTCTAAAACTATTACACCCGGTGCAAGTATGACCACTGACAGATAACAGGAAAATGTAAGCCTAAATCTTTCTGCAACACAGTCTGTTATCAACCACATCATTCATGACATATACAAATGCATTGTCTGGTGAGGATCAAGGCTCCTCTCCACTTTAAGTAATCTGCAAATCTTACCAAAATGAATATGAATGATAGCTTGTGGTAAAAACGGTGCAACATTTAAGATTTTTAATGGGCATTTACCATGTGAATTATCAAAATACACATTTGTGTGCACAGCAACTAACCAATACTAACAAATATGTTTGATTTTTGTACTGCAAATAACCGTTATTGGTCACTTGATTGGCATACCGTCTGTTTATTGTAACGCTTTTGGCGGTAAACAAAAAAAGTGTTTTCCATCAGGGCAGTAAAATGTGAAGTTTAGCTGTTAATCTGAACTTTCATGCTGTACAGTTGTGTTGCCAATAATACTTCTCAGCTGTTTGTCTCACGAACGTGGCGGCATATTTCTGTCCACTTTGCAAAGACACAGTGATGGAGAATAGATATAAAATGAATCCAACTGTTTCAAAGTGAAACATGTTACTTCTCTGTGTGATTATGGTCAGCTTCTGGCTAAAGCTCTCAAACAACAGTTTTTGTTTGCATTGCTTGGACAAACTTAATTACCTGTCCAGCAGAAAACAGGTGCTTTGCAAACACTTGTCCCGCATCAACACCTTCTATCTGGGAAAATCCACATGGATTAAATCCCTAATTTCTTCTGTCATCTGTCCCGACTTCGTCTGGCTTCATCGTGTTTTCACTTATTTGACAACGAAGATCCACAGGCTGTCGGCTCGTGCTAAATAATGAGTTTCTCCAAATTTCACTTCTCTTCTCTTCTTCTAATAAACCAGATGACTACTAAGAGACTGTGTTTATTTATTTAATTATTATTATTATTATGTGCTCTTCTTCTTCTTTGTATGCATTCAACATAGTGATGAACGTCTAAACTGCCGGAAATATACAAGAAGAAGAATAACGTGTCGAAATGCGCATTGTTTGTCCGTTTTCAGCTACTGTAGAAACATGGCGATGCAACATGGTGACCTCAATGTAAGATGGTTCATTATGTAAGGTCTTAATACACCACTGAAAACATAGTTATGGATCTAATATTGCATTTCTGTCAATAGATCCTCAGAAATATTACACAGTATTACACAGTTCTGCTTCTCATATCTTTGCATTGTTTTGTTTCTCTTCTGATCACCTCAGCAAAGTCACAGACCCAAAGACTGTGACTGTGGTTCTGGGTCTCCAGAGTCTACAGGGATCAAACACCAATAAAGTGTCTCAGACAGTATCACAGATCATCATTCATCCCAGCTATAACTCTGGAACTGAAGAAAATGACATCTGCCTCCTGAAGCTCTCCTCACCCGTGACTTTCACCACCTACATTCAGCCCGTCTGTCTGGCAGCCCCAGGCAGCACCTTCTACAAGGGGACTGTCTCCTGGGTCACCGGCTGGGGCACCATTGGATCTGGAGGTGGGTCAGAAAGGACCTGGAGCACATTGACTACAATGGCAACAACTGTGTTTTCTCAAATATTTCAATGTGAAAATGCTCCTTTACCAAGCGGAGCAACCAAACTTTACTGAAACTAACTGTCTGTAGGGATACTTTTACCTTATCTGTCTGTGACATTAGCAAACACACAGTCTTGTAAATAGGTTTGTATTTTTTAAATTACACCCTACAACACAAAAGTGTTGGACAGAACTAACAACATAAAGTTAACTGATCTTTTCTTGGCGCTTTCGTGGTAAGCAGTTTGATCTGATGATGGTGTCAGAAGAAAGCTCATTAAACTGTGAGTTTTCTTTAAACATGGAAAAGTTATTATAGCGTTTCAAACCAAGTCACACTGTGTGTATCCTTTATTTGTAGCAAATGCGTATTCTTCATCAAAAAAATTTGTAAAGCAGATATCTAAATATTTATCTATGTATTGTTTACATCCATGTTTGGCTGCTAGCACATTTCTTCTTCTGCCTTTGTTGGTGCATTTCTACACTAGTTTTTGACTTACTGCTAGAGGTTGATCGATACGGGTTTTTCAGTGACCAATGCGAATATTTAGAGAGCGGTGCAGTCAGTGGCCGATATCTAATGCCATCATAATGTTTCTTTGTACTTGTTTTGCATCTGATAAAATACAACAACAACAACAAATAATAATAATGATAATAAATGAGACAAAATTGCTGAACCTTAAAAGAAAATGTATTTAACACTCTAAAAGTACAAGGTCAGTATTTGGTTAAAAACTAAAATTAAACAAAAAAAAGTCTTGTATAATTCCATTATTCCTGCAGAGTACAATCTAATATACACGTTATCTCAGCCAGTAACGTGTTGTTTGTAGAAGGAATTTTTATTAATGAAAGAAACAGAAACACACATGGGGTTCTGCTGTAGATTTCAGTGTGTGGCTGGTGTTTAAAGGAGAGTAGGGTACAGTTTGTCAGAAGTGATGTAATTCTGCTGCAGTATTCTTTATAATATAACTATATATACTTAATGCATGCCAGTAATCTTGTTAGATAGAGCTGCTGTCATTTACAAGAAACGTGTTAACATTTAGAAAAGACGATGGTGACTGAGGACATTTAGGCAAATGTTAATAGCAATGTGCCTGAGAGTTATGGTACGGGGTTTCACCACCTTCCCAAAACTGTCGTGTAGTGTTGTTGTACTCGAGACCAGTCTTAAGACCTTTTTGATGTTCTTGGTCTCGTCTCGGTCTTGTCTCGGTCTCGGACATTGAGGACTCTTGACTTTATTTCAAGACCATAACTTTGTGAATATCAATAAATTGCTTTTGCATTGTCTGATTTGTTAACATCTTAACTTTGATTGAAAGTAAAACGTATTGCTGAAAATGCAACCAATAACCCTAATTAAACATGTGTTGTTACTGTTATCGACTGTCACCCCTCTCTACGATGCTTATGTTAATTTCAGCTCTTAGTGTTTGTATGTGGGTGTTTTAATGGGAATGTGGATCTTTCAGATTAATTTGTGAAGTAACTATGATCTCGTTCCACATTTTATTGCATGCCATGCAATGCAGGGAACTAGTCTTGTTCTTGATTCAGTCTCGCCCTCCCTTGGTCTTGGTCTCGACTGCTCTCAGCCCCTAAAAGTCTTGGTCTTGTCTCGGTCTTGATAAACTTTGGTCTTGGTCTTGACTTTGTCTCGGTGTGGCCGGCCTTGTCTACAACACTACTGTCGTGAACTACATTTTAGTGGACAGACTTCATTACAAGCGACATAACTAATCTAAACAATCAAACACATTAAAAAATAATGACTTTATTCACCCACATTGCACAGCCTGCTCATGTCATCTGACAAATGACAACTATGTGATGGATCAAAGATTCTGGCCAAATGGGTGAGCGCTTACATCGTTCCACAGCAGCCACACTGACAAGGCTGCCTGCAGATGTGCCGGTAGACATTCTTTACTTAAATCGGCCTTGTGAGCACAGGCATCGGCCAAGGACAATTATTTTGAAATGCCTGATAATCAGCCCAACTTTCCTCGTCCCTAATCCGACCCACGTCCTCGTCCTGTGCACCATACAAACAACATGAGGTGCGTTTGACTTCATGCGGCAATTCGCAGCGCTGACTTAATGTGATGCATGCTGGACTTAAAATAAGGCATGCGAAATTTATCTGACATTTGCCAGCGCTGCAAAACTTCACCATGTCACATGACATTAAAACCTTGTGGTACCAAGGCGACCACACTTATTTTTCTCCGGCCGCACAAAGCTGGAACCACCTTTTGACTGTTCTCGCGGTGAGATCAGTCGCTCACAGTAAGCTCATGCAGGTACTCTGCCTCTGCAGTCGCCAGCAGCTCATGTTTGACTATCAAGTCGGCGAAAGTCAGCCGCAGTCATCTCGAACGCACATGGTCTTCTTTGTAAAATTGTGTTACTATGGGTAAAAAATTCCACAGGGTACCTTTCAAATCAAAAGGGTTCATTTATGTGAAGAGCATGAATGTGCACATTTTGTCTCGATAGTGGCAAGGGGTGTCAAATGAAATATCCACAGCAAATTTCTGGTGAGAGATGTCTTTTTACAACCTTTAGGCGTGATGTAAACTGCTTAAATAACTTTAACAGCACCAGAACATCAATAATAGCATTGATTTTACTTGAATCTAGTGTTAGTCCCTAGTGTTGAGAGTACTTGAGGTGTGCCACAGACCGACTGATGTAGTAATTACACAGTTTTGTGTAAAACCATTTTAAACCACATTTCACCACTTGTGCTGTTCACTAAACTGAATTTGTGTCTCTTCAGTGCCCCTTCCTTCCCCAGGAAACCTGATGGAGGTGCAGATTCCGGTTGTGGGGAACAGACAGTGTAACTGTAACTACGGAGTGGGCAGGATCACTAGCAACATGATGTGTGCCGGGTTAAGTGCTGGAGGGAAGGACTCCTGTCAGGTGATCATTTTTACACCCGTGTTTGTGTCAGATTTGACCTTCTGCAAAGATTCCTTCTCCTAAATGTTTGTCTCTTTAAAGGGGGATTCAGGAGGTCCGATGGTGAGCAAGCAGAGCGGTCGCTGGATCCAGGAGGGAGTCGTCAGTTTTGGAAGAGGCTGTGCCCTGCCTAATTTCCCAGGAGTCTACACAAGAGTGTCCCAGTATCAGTCGTGGATCAACAGCCAGATCACCAGCAACCAGCCAGGCTTCCTCACCTTTACCTCCGCTGGGACTGACAGTGACCTCAGTGTCACCTGTTCTGGCCTGCCACCACCTCCAACAACTCTCGCTCCAACAACCACAGCCCCACGTAAGTGCCCAGGCTTTGTAAACACAGATTTTCAACCCTACCTTTCCCTTTAGAAAGCTTAACAATATGATATTTTTCATATATATTCTTCATCAGCTTGTTGCAGCTCTTCATTAAAGCTGTTGGATGTTCACACTAAAAGAAATGGCTGCACTATTCCTCTAGCTGAAATATCCCAGAGGTTTTGTGTATAATTTTGTCCAAATGTCTCCAAAGATTCTGCCAGTTCTCTCCTTTATAATTTAAAACAAAATTATGTTGGTTTAAAAAAAGTTTAACTAAACAAGTGATGTGATGGTGAAAATGTGATGGTGGGTCGACAGTATCTGGACTGAGATGATAAGGCTTTATGTTTAAAAAAAATACTTATCTACCTGCTACTATCTCCTTTTCTCTCCAGCTGTGGTCTGTGGCCAAGCCCCTCTGAATTCACGTATTCTGGGAGGAAGCACGTTGGCGACAGCTGGTGTTTGGCCATGGATGGCGAGCCTACGAAACAATGGAAGTCATGTGTGTGGAGGGACTCTGGTGGCTTTGGACTTTGTGTTGAGCAACGCCAACTGCTTCTCAAGGTGAGAAACCTGGAGTGATGTCCTGGATGGCATAAAGTTTAAATGTTTGAGTCAGAGACAAGAATCTACAGCAGCTCTGTGAGGCTGTACTACACAGCTGTGCCCAATGATATAACATGTTGATGTTTAGCAGGCATAATGTTTACTATGTTCACCATTTTAGTATAGCATGTTAGCAAGGTAGCATTTGCCAAGTAGCACTAAACAAGAAGTAGCCTACAGCTGAGGCTGATCAGAATTGGAAATTCTTGTTTTACAGTTGCACACATTGCACATCAAGGCAAAAAGAAATAATAATAATAATAATCAAAATTTGGTAAGTAAAGAAATATATAAAGTTAAATAATATAAATATAAAATGTAAAGAAAAAATATAAAGGTGTATGGATATGTACAAGATTTACACTATTAACAGAATTATAACAATGAACATAGTGAATAAATAGAAGCAGAATTCAAACAGAGACTATTACACATTGAATGTTAAAACATATAATATTGCACAGAATGTGAAGTATTGCACTATATAGTCCAGTATAACAATAACTAAGGGTCTGTGTGTCAGGCAATTTAAGGGAGGAGTTAAAGAGTTTGAACGCAGCAGGCAGGAATGACTTCCTGTGGCGCTCTGTGGTGCATTTCTTTCAAAACATGCTGTATTGTTTGAATGCAGACATTCATTTTCATTCTTTTTAAAATGGTATGGAGAATGTATTGACTGGAAAAAGCACTGGCAGATGACCCAAAAGCATAGAACAGTTGTTTACCTAACAGGCATAGGTTCAGTACACAGGAGATCTGTCCGATCTGGGCAAATAAAATAGGGGAAGAAACTATAAACCCGAACCCAGCAAATCATAGATCAACGTTACACAGGACAATTGTTGGGACACTTGACACTAAGCTGACGCTCTGTTTTGGGCTTTGCGTCCATTTCATCTTCTGATGTCGTTTAACACTACTCCATACATTTTTAGTTGGATTCACATCACTTGATCGATCACCGCATTTCATCAGTCCAACTCTTTGCAGCAGCAGTTTAGTGACTGACTCCATAATAGTTTAAGTTTTATTGTTGTCTGTTTGGACTAAACACTCATGAATGATCAGCCTTATGATAAATATTGGGAAAAGTGTTTCTCGCTGACAGACACACTCTCCAACTCTCTCTGACTTTAATTGTCTTCATAATAAAAGTTAATGGTAGAAATAACAGAAAAGAAAAATCTAGTTGTTTGTGGTCCTTTTGCTGTTCAGTCTTCAATTGTATGAAACTGCAGTGATGACAAGATATATCAAAATAGGCTGATCATTTGAAGTGTCCAATCAATAACAGATATATAAGTAGGGAGCATGTCGGTTAGTAAAAGATTTCCATGAGGGCTGGTCTTGTGTAGTGGAGCACAAATAAGATATATTTTCTCCCGTTTAAGAAAAACTACAGTGAGCAGCAGTCTTTCGAAACATGGTGTTGTTACAGATTGACGTATTCAGTAGAAAGCAGTGGGCAACCCATGTTTACATCTGATTGTCATGCGAATTTTGAGCAAACTTTTGAAATGTTGCAAAAAAAAAAAAAAAAAAAAAAAGAATCAGGTGCGCTTCACTCAACTGGTTTGGAGCGGAAAAAACAGGCTAGCGTAGTTACGTCAGAAGTTGAAGTTACACTTAGCTGTAATAAACAAGAACTATGGGTTGCACACTAAACTAGTCGCAAGTCTATGCATGGACCTGAGGACCATGGATCTGAGACAAATGAAGAAAGGTCAAGTTGCTACTAGCCATGCTACATCAGAACTTGTTCCCATCTCCGATTTAGCACATTCAGTTTTTTCAAAAAAGACAAAAAGCGAGCGTAAAAAGATTTTTGCTAAGTTTTTTTAAATTTTGCCATTACCATCAACCTTTTCTTATGCCATACTTCAAAATGCAAATACAAAATGTTGATGGAAACATGGCTGCAGACAAGAAGTCAGACATTGTTGAGATAGTAATGCTGTTGGTTTGAGTCTGACCAGCAGCTGAATCTGTAAAGGTTCAGTCCTTGTTTTAAACCAACCAGAGATTTTAAAGGTTTGATCCCTCTTCAGTCCTCATTCAGTTCATTTTATCTCCCACAGTTCACCCATAGCGTCTGAATGGACTGTCGTTTTGGGTCGTTTGAATCAGAATGGATCCAACCTCTTTGAGGTGACACTGAAAGTGACAAATATCACTCTGAGCAAACTCACTGGGTCTAATGTAGCAGTGCTGCGTCTGGCAAACAGACCCTCCCTGTCCAACCACATCCAGCCCATCTGCCTGGACAACGGACAAACCTTCACTGTGGGCTCGACGTGCTGGGCTGCTGGCTGGAGCGCCGGGCAAGGAGGGGGTGAGTCCATAACACAGTCTGACACAGTAATGCTAACTCTGCACCATTTCACCTCTTTAGATTAAACATTTAGGTCATTGCTTATTGGTTTTGGCCATGACAAATTATTAAAGTAGTATGCCCCTTTAGTTTAGATTCCTGCCATCTGGACCTGATTCAGATGATCCACTTTAAATAATTCTCATTTTCCTATTTTTTTCCAACTTTAGTTGAACAAGTTCTGCAGGAGTTCCAGACCTCGGTGGTAAACTGTGGAAATGCTTCAACGAGTGACAGCATTTGTACGAGCTCTTTCACGCTGGGGCAGGTGAGTAATGACAGCAGGAGATATAATACTGTATCTTTCGGTTTTATCAAGGTGTGTGTGGATCCTTTAAATTTTATTGTTTATTCTTAACCTTGGAAACAACTGTTGAGAAAACAATCTCAAAACAAGCTCTGTTTAGTTGTACAATTAGTACTTAAAATTCACCAAATATTAGAGAAGTATCAAACTTCTCATTAAGTGAACTCAAGTAACTCTCAGCAAGTGAAAAAAAACATGTCACTTATATCTTCCTTTCAGGCTTAAGGAAGTATTGTCTGTATAACACATTTGGTGAAACTAAGAAAAAAACAACACTATTTTCTGTAGTTTCACATAAAGTTGGACTTATACATACATACATTGAACATATCTGTTTTTCTTGTTTGTTCAGGGTGGTTCTGGCGGTCCAGTGATGTGTAAGCAGGGCGGCTCTTGGTTCCAGGCAGCAGTGTTGTCAGTTAATAACAACAGCACCAGTCAAACACGAGCAGATCCAGTGATGGTCTTCACCAAAGTGAGCAGCTTTCAGACCTTCCTGGCTCAGACAGTGGGGACGTTCTTATCTCCAGCCTCCACCAGCACCACCACCACCACCACCAGCAACAACAGCACAGCTGCCAACAATACTCTCACCACCAGCGGGGGCGCTCCTGCTCACTCCACTTTGTTCATCCTCCATCTCCTCATCTTCTCTGTGTGTCTCCACCTCTTGTCATAGATGCGATGAGCACAAATTAATGTCAACAACCTTAAATTAGAGAGCTAGTGTAGGCTTAAAGCTGCGCTAACTACTCTATGACTTGATTCTGCCTCTGTTGGTGACGGCTAGAGATCAGAGAAGAGATTGTGGACGCCCTCTGCTTTCAGTCTAAAATGAAGGGTGTAAAATAAATGCAAATGAATTGTTCAAGCAGTACTGAACAAATGTATGTATATGTAGTAAGCAGTATTCCAGCAGGTAATGGTATTTGAAGCTATAAGGATATCTGCACCTATTTTTTTAAGTGTTTTTCTATTTGATACAATGATAAAATATGTAAAAATTTAATCTAATCTATTGTTTTTTACTAACTGATGATTATTTTCATGAACGAGTCTTGGATGGAATTCCAAAGTGCAACTCATTACGTTACTGCAAAAAAATGGATCCAGATATTATGCACATGATACAATTATGATTGCACAAATGGATTTAAAAAAAAACTTGAAGGAGGATATTTTAGAGGTTTGAGGAACAGTGATTGAACAGTGAACAGTGAGGAACAACTATCTGTCCATCATCTACCTCATATTATTAGCACTACTGTACCATATTGTACATTTCTATCTGAATTTAGCACGTAGCATTTGCTCTAAAAACAATGAAGCTGTACTGTACATTAATAATTATTTTGAAAGACTTTTTTGAATAATACCTTACTTTTAAATTAAGAGAAAATTCTTTTATGCTTGGAGCAATTTGTGTTTTCAGTTTTATTTCTGAAAAGCAGCACGTCATAAGATGTTCTGGTTAATATCTACAAAATTAAATACACAGAAAATGTATCTGTGTGTGTCTGTGTGTTTGCTGTTTCCCTATTACATCGCCTGCAGTTATACAGTTGAACTTACAAAGCATGAATGCAGCAGCTACATACACTCAGTTGCTAGTTTATTAGATCCACCTGTTCTAATGGGTCAAATGTAGACATCAGGGACAGGACCAAAATGCAGGACAGGCAGAACAGATTCAGTCTAAAGTATTTATTAAAGATTAAATAAAGGGGTGTAATAGGCTTATGTGGTGATGAGGCAGGCAAGTGTCAAAAGCCAGATAAACAGTCCAAAGCACACGTAGATAATCCAAAAGTCCAAAAATCAGTCCTACAAGTCAGGCAGGGGTAGAAGACATGAGGAAACACTTGACCAGTGATGAAGAAGAAGAGTAGAAATGAGAGGAAATGACTGATATATAGAAAGAAACAATTAATAAGACACAAACTAATCAGGGAGGAGGGAACAATAGAAAGTTGTAAAACACAAAGAGCAAGAAGTGAGGTGAATGGAACAGGACAAGAGGTTGGTAAGAAAGTAAAAACAGAATGAATGAATAAAAGGCTCAAGGAAAAAACAATGTAATATAGTGAAATGAAATGAATTAAAAAGAGAAATGAGAGGTAAAGAAATGTAAGCCAACAAAGAGACAAAAAGACAGCAACCGATGTAAAAGCACTTACACTAACATTACCGATGAGTACGTTATCTAGTAAGTTTGCTAACATCAACTCAAGATTTATAGCTAGCAGCTAAACCTCTGTCTGTGTAATATCTGGCAAATTTTGCTCAAGTTGACAACTTTGCTAACACACTAAGCATGTGGTGTCTAGACAAAGTGCTTCACGTGTTCATGCTGCTTCACGCATTCTTGGACAGCAGTTGTGCTGCAGTGAAGCCAATTCCAATTCACAGAGGTCAGAGAACACGACATTGAGTGTCCGTCTAAAACACTCCCAGACTTTAGAGGGTTGAAGTCAGGGCCTTGTAGCTGCAGCTTGTCTGTATCACTGGATACAGTGAACGTAACAACGTATTTTTGGAAGTAATTCGACAAAGGGTGCCTGAGTGTAGCTAATTTTTATTTCAAGGCTTTCCTTTCTGTACTTGCCTAATGCTCTAAGGATTTCATTATCTTACAGTGGACTATAAATATTCTACCCAAGCAGTCCTCCCCTGGCCATTAGGGAGCGATAACGTAGTACAGTTTTGATTGTTTACACACATATTCTGAAAGAATGCCTCATATTCTCAGAACACTACACACAAATCAAAAAACACAACGGGCAAAACCCCTTAATTCTCCTGCAAAATGAAACTTTATATTCAAAACAATATTATTTCTTCTCAAAATGGTATTTTGTTTTGAAATGACACACAAACCATCATATGAATAGACATCTATAGGAACAAGCTGACCACTGATGTTCTCGATGTAAAACACTATAATGAATGGAAAACACTTCTTCTCCCTTCATCACAATGACTTAGGCCTTATTTTTTGTTCAGTGTTACACTTCAAACTGTACATACATAAGTGTGTTGTAAAATATTTGAGATATTGTTTTTATACTCAAAACACACGGTAACAAATATATTTCATTTTTCCCACAAATACAATGTACATAGTGTACATCCCAACCAACACCAAGTTGCACATACAATGGTCTACATACAAAATAGAAGAAATTACTGTATATAGTTACTGTAAAAAACAGGAACAGGAAAACTATGCTGCATCCTCTCTTCTGTTGCGGTCTGGCCACAGCACCTCATCCACATCACCAGCAATGTTTTCCCTGGCCAAGCAGCGGGGGAAATATCGCCTAGCATGGTGATTCCAGCCATGAAAAGCATCAGCTGCTATATCTCCACATGCATCCTCTATAGCTTGGAGAAGAGGTATACGCGTTTGTGGATTTCGGTCATACACTTTCCATCTCCAGGCAGAAAAAATTCCTCAATAGGACTGAGGAATGGAGAATATGGAGGGAGATAAACAACTAAAAAGCGTGGGTGGGCAGTGAACCAGTTACGAACCAGAGCAGCCCTGTGGAAACTTACGTTGTCCCAAATGACAATGTACCAGACCTGCTCTGGGCCGTCTACCTGATCTGATGAGTGTGTTGTGTAGGGTGTCCAGGAATGTGATCAGATGGGCGGTGTTGTAGGGGCCAAGGGTAGCATGGTGATGGATGACGCCGTGGTGGGTAATCGCTGCACACATTGTGATGTTCCCTCCGCGCTGGCCAGGGACTTCAACAATGGCACGCTGGCCAATGACATTCCTTCCCCTCCTTCGTCTTTTTGTGACGTTGAACCCAACCTCATCAATGAAGATGAACTGGTGCTCCACTGCAGCCACCTCTAGCTCAAGGACTCTCTGAAACACACATGACAATATCAGAAATAGACATGGAGTGGTCACTATTGTGAAGCACAATCATTATGATTACAATATTGAAATGTATAATTTACTGTATACAGTGTTGAGTGTATGCATCAATTGTGGGACTCACTTGCACATAGTTATATCGCAATTCTTTGACTCTTTCTGAATTGCGTTCAAATGGCACCCTGTAGACCTGCTTCATCCTGAGATGATTTCTGCACAAGACACGGTCCAGTGTTGATAAGCTTACCCTATCAATATTTTGAAATATGTCATTGTTTTCTATTAATTTTCTTTGTATTTGCTGTAATGTTATGGCGTTGTTTTCTAGGACCATGTTTATGATTTCAGTTTCCTGTTCAGGAGACTGAAGACGTTCCCGACCACCTTGTGTTGCTGTGTGTGTGCTCTGATTGCTAATTGGAAAACTGTGTGACAGGTGTTTGCCCTTGTGATGAGTCAGTGTGCATATTTGAATGGCAGTGTGTTTCTTGTGAAAAAAATATATTTTCTGCATGAAACTTGTGCCAAAAGCAGAGAATTGTGTGTAGTGTTTTGAAAAAAGTGTGTTTTAGAACTGCAATTTGAGTGTAAAGCAGGAATTGTGCTTGTAGTTTAGCAGAATTGGTTCAGGGGGTTGGTGAATGAGTTACATGTTGTGGTCATTGTGTCTCAAGTACCAGAATTTGTGTGTAAACAATTGAAAAAAACTGTAATAAAAAGGTTTAGTATCCACATGTGCTAGTCCACCTAGCGTCTAGGACAGCCTTGTCCTAAGTCATGCTATATTCTCAGTTTCAAGTACTTCCTTGCCTGGGGTTTTATCAACGATTATTTCCAGCTCACAGGCAGAGTTACTGTAGCTTTTCTTCTTCTTTCTATTCTTTCTCTTATTCTACAGCCCTTGTCTCTTACTGCAGCAGTATCGTGGATTTACTTTGTCTCAATCTAAAATCCACCCAAACAGTCCTGATAGTATCCCTTTTAGAACACTATGTCTATATTTCCTCAACTTATTTTAGTGATTAATCTCCTTGTATTTGTCAGAGATCAAAGCAATTTTTTAACCTTTTAACATTCTGTCTTACCAATACTGAAGTAGTCCAAAGGTTGTTTCCCTATACAGAACATTTTCAATATAAGAAGCAAAAATTTGTTCATGTTGTTGTAGAAGCCATTTTTTCTGTCTAGCAAAAAGAGTTGCTTTTTCCGATCATATTAGAGATCATAGAGACATGATAAGGACAGATATTCATTGCTGTGGTGTCTAACATAAACCATCAGGGAGGGTTTAAGTCTCCACCCCTGCAAGAGTTGGATGGCTGTCAGTTTTTACCCGGAGAGACTCCTTTTGTTAGCATACCTTTCTGTTGGTAAAACACTATTTTATTGTCATTTACAAGTCATATTTCTTTTAACTGATCGGCAGCTTTGTTTATTGAGTGGGCTGTTTGTGTAGCCTCAATAAATGTTCAAACACAGGGGAATGCATTTGGTTTACTCTCTTTTCCAATGGGGGAATCCAAATTAATACCTAGGTAGTCCTGTCTTGAGTGTGTGTGTCCCCCTCCAGCCAGCAACATCACTAATCAAGAGGGATTCCTGCAAATCAGTTATAAAGGGGGTGGAGCTCCGGTACCCCCTTTTCTCCTTTCCTGTTATGTCAGAGGGCAAAGTTTGATTTTTCAGCAAGATTGAATGGTTTTGAGTGGAGAGCTTCATTTTGACCTGAGAAACAGAACTTTATCTACTTAATCAACTGAGTCAGTGTTCTGGTGAAGGGATAGCTCAAATGGTCTGATTGGCAAAGTCCTGTCATGACTCCATGGAATTGGTATTTCAAATGTATTTGAAATACAAAAACACAGTACAAATGGATCAGCTAGGAGTCTCCTTCCCAATCTACTGTACATCTTCCGCCTCAACTCCTGTCTTAGCTCCCACGAGCCACTTGTCAAAGGTATCAACTCCAGGGGTCTCATTTACAAAACTGTGCATAGAATCCTCACTAGTGGATAAGGAGCTAGTGGTGTATCTAAGGAGAGCCAAGGTACCAGTGACCCCTGTTTCCATTCAGGGGATCAGTGTGGACATTGTGGAGGATTACAGATACCTGGGAGTGCACGTGGACAATAAACTTGACTGAACACTCAAGCCCTCTACAGGAAGGGCCAAAGCTGTCTCTATTTTCTGAGAGGATGAGGTCCCTCAACATCTGCAGGACGATGCTGAGGATGTTTTATGAGTTTTACACAGGCGCCGCGTGCGCCGCCTTGTGGCTGCGCCACGGCTGTCGTAGCTGCGCCACGGCTGTCGTAGCTAATTGCTGCCATTGTAGTCAATGCTTGTGCTCTCCGCTCCGGTGCACGGAGACTAGGCAGCCGGTCTATTTTTGAAAGAAGATGTGTCAAGCGGCACAGAGCATATGAGCTGGGGCAGGAAGTCAGACACAGAAATGGAGAAAGAGAGAATCTGGTCGATTTTCAACATAAAATACGTACCTTGTGCAGACTCACGATTGTATATCAACAATAAACACTGTTAAAACAGACGAAAAAAGAAGCAATTTCACTATGCAGCCTTCTTAACCACAGTAGAAGCACAAAAAAGTGTAAGGAGAACTTACCAAAGCAAAACACTCTTATTCTGAAATGCTCCATGTGGAAAATTCAGCCTACAAAAGGACAAATAAATAACAAGTCAACCACGTGGGGCAGGCAAAACGCTCCGCTGCTGAAACGCTTCCTGTGTGAGTTGACACAGTTCTGAGGATGGGTCAGAATCCTGGCACAGCCGTAAAGCTTGATTTATACTCCTGCGTACGGTCTATGAGTGTAGCTACGCCACAGGCTACACAAGTAGTCATGCATTTATACTTGTGTGTCGTATATCCTTCATTCCACAGTTACATCCCCAAACGCTAGTTTGCGGTAGCGCTACAGCGTCCACTGTGTTGACTTTTGCCGGCCGAAAAGGCTAACTTGTGGTTTAGCCCTCCGCTAATGTGAATGTGGTAAAATTGTATATGTGTGGTTTGTATAGCCTTTTCAAATGTTATCCACCTAATCACATTCCGATAGCGAAACGAGTCATTTCGCTTGTGTTGTGATGCTAAATATATTGATCCACCAAGTAGCAGCCACTAGTTTGGCCACCAATAAAAGTAGCTTCAAAGCACAGTGCACTTCCTGTCGGCTCAGACGCATTTTGAGGCTACCCAGCCGACCAATCACAGTTCTTATGGTCTGCGTTGCCTTTTGAGGAGGTGCGAGTCAGGTGAAGGTGTAGGGTAGGGGGCTACGCAGGCTTTTCTGTGGTGATTTCGAAGTTGGCTCATTGCCAGTGTTATGAGTGACTAGTCAATCAGTCACACAGTCCACATCAGACATTAATGAACAGTTCAAACGCGGACAAATATCATGTAGACCTATAGGAAACATGCCACACAACATAAAGGTGGTGCTGAAAAGTGAAGGAAGACATCGCTTGAGGCAGGGAAGATCATCCAGAAACATGGATTGCACTTCCACTGCTACGCTGATGACACCCAGCTCTACATCAGCACAAAATCTCCTAATCCTTTTCCACCAGTGCCACTTATCAATTGCCTGCGGGACATAAAGAACTAGATGGACAGTTACGTCCTCAAACTGAACAAAAACAAAACAGAACTCATGGTGTTTGCCCCGTAGTCACTTCTTAAAAAGGTTTGACATCACACTGGACGTGGATGGCTACTCAATCTCTGCATCCCCTCAAGTACGCAACCTGGGCGTCATCATGGACTCCACCCTCTCCTTCCAACAGCACATCAAAATCACTACTAACACTGCCTTTCACCATCTTAAGAACATCTCCAGACTCAACAGTGTCTCTCCAACTTTGTAGCTGAGACCCTCATTCACTCCTTCATCACCTCCTGACTTGACTACTGTAAAGGTATCCTGTTGAGTCTGCCCAGCAAGGCTACTGACAGGCTCCAGTATGTTCATAACTCTGCGGCTCGGATGCTCACCCACACAAAACCTGGACTGCACATCACTTCCATCCCGAAGAGCCAGTTAAGTCCTGGATCAAGTACAAGTTGATCATCAACAGGTGAAGACATGTGTGAAAAGGGGGGTTTGTCTATGGGGGGCGGGGGGTTGTCCAGTGTTAACCTCTTAAAGCGGATGTTGAGATTTGGAAGTGGTTTTAGCAGTCAGTTGTGTATATATATATGTCAAGTGTCTTTCTAACTGTGAGGTGTCCACACTTGAAAAGGACCAGACTTTTACTTTTAGAGGTTTTAACTAAGGAATATTCTTTACATTTAACTAAAACTATTTATGCATTTTATCAATTTTAATTAAGCTTTAACAAAGGATTTTGGGTTACTATTTAAGTAGTAATTTACACAAATTTGGTAGGAAACCCACACTTTCAACCATATACATTTAAGCATTTGGTCTTATCAGTTTAGTATCTCTTTAAGCCATGCAGTGACAATTACTTTTAAACTTTACCCACAACATTAACACATTTAGCACATTAAATACATTTCTACACCCAAACGGACGAGAGTCCATGTGAAACAAGAGTCCAAGCGAGCTTACCGATAGCCCGTCACGATCAAAAGTCCCTGTTCGTCACAGTGGATGCTTTCGTGCTTCTGCTGTCCACTCAGTCCATCGCACACCAGTCAAATGACTGATGTGCGTATTTGTAATCTGATTGAACTGGGCACGAGCTTCTGATTGCCCCAATTCAATTCACCTGGTCGAGCGTGTGCCAGGGCACACACAGTCACGTGCGGGCTGCCATGAAGAGAGCGTGCAGGGGCCATCTGCGGTCACGTGCGGGGCGGCGCGTAGGGGAGACGGCATGCAGGAGGAGAAACTGAGATGGGTACACGGGAGACAACCACACCTCCGCCGGTTCAGCGCGACACCTCCCACTCGATCTTTACGTGGCGATGCCCGGAAAGATCGCACTCTCAGGTGGGCTGATCTCTGACTTGATCTTCCACCGGTACGAGAACCACAAGGCGCCGGATGCCCCGATGCAGTATGGTACTTGATTCGGGATCTCTAGCACCAGGTTTTGGACTTCTCAACGAAATGCTGGAACTTGGAGAGACCCTCACATGAACATCTCGAACAACACCTCTGGAATCAGGATTCACGGCTCTGAACTCTGGCATCGATGGGTCTCTCATTGGCAAGATTGGCAACTAGCTGGAGCACTGTCAGGAACTCACTGAAGGTAAGGCCTTCTACATTGCCAAGACTTTGGAGGGCTCTCTTGGTGACTCTGACAGCAGCTTTGGCGGCCCTGTTTCGGTGAGGTGAATCGGCCAGGAGGATTTTCCACATCCAGGTGGTCTCATTTCTGGCAGCATACTCTTCAAGCGACTCTTTGTCCTGTTGATTCAGGTAAGTGTACATCAGCGGTGAACCTCTGGTAGGTAAGCAGAAAGCTCCCTGTTGATAGTGTGTTTGCTAGCTTGACATGGATGGCTCGGCTGGACATACAGCAAAATACGACGCCCCATACTTTCATGGTTACTCTCTTCTTGACATCATCCTTCACATGGTAAGGTCCAAACAGGTCAACGGACGTGAACTCGAATCGTGCAGCAGGACTTGACCTCTCTTCAGGTAAGTTTCCCATTATTTGCTTGCAGGTTCTTGCTTTTGCTGCAGGTGCTCTACAGATTTGGTTGAGGAACCCTTTTCTCATTGCATCACTTAAACGGGTAGTTAGAGTAAAGTGCAGTGTGAGCACAGTAGTTAAGGAATCTCTGAACATCTGGAAGGGGAAAAAAACACTAAAAACAATGGGAAATGTGTCCAATCTACTAAACTATATCAAAAAGAGATACATCGTGTATAAGATAGAGAGCACTGTTATGTGAATCTGTTAACGATGCGATATGTGACAGATAGGATACTATGTTGTTCTAGATTTGAAAAACAGACAGAATGTGTCAGACGAATGATCTCGGGATGGCGTACCATGGTGCAAATGACAGCGGATAAATATGCAGATGTGAAATCTACTCTACTCGATATAGCAAATGTTTTCATATGGGTCATGTGTTTTGTTTGTCTACTTTTAGCATTGATCTGTGTGTTTTAATGCTACCCAGAGAACAACATGTCGATGTTGCTGATGTAATGTATTGCTTAACTGATTCTTTGGTTTGTAAAAACATAGGTGCTTGTACTGATTTTCTAAAAAGTGTATACTTGTATACTACAGTTTGTATAGAAAGTCACCGTTTCTCCAGCAGTTAAGCTAGCGCATGCTAAGCCATTAATGCATGGCAATGTTAAATATCCCATAGACAGAGTCTGTCTTAAAAATTTTAGCATCCCAACGGGCACTCGTGTTTGTTATCAAGAAAATATATTCTTGGGACAAATACCTAAATTTATTGTAGTAGGATTTGTACATCATGAGGTATTTACAGGTAGTTGCGCGTAATCCATTTACATTTAACCATTATGATATAGAGTTTATATGTTTATAAGTTGACGGCCAACAATATCCTTCAAAACCCTTTCAGCCCAACTTTACCAGAGGGAATGCCATCAGGGAGTATCACCAATTGTACTCGGCAACTGGAAAGAATTTTAAAAACAACGCTATGGCCATAACCCGCAACAAATTTTGTAATGGATATGTTCTGTTCTGTTTTAACCTGAGCTCTGATGAAGGATGCGGAGACCACATGTCGCTCATTAAAAACGGTAGTGTTAGATTAGAGGCTCGTTTCAGAAATCCGCTTCAATGTACAATAAATGCGGTCATTTGCGCTACATATGATTCTATAATTGAGATATCATCAAGAAGACAGGTTCTCATTGACTTTTTCTAACTTTAACAAACGATAGTATGAATACGAGTACTGATAAGGTAGTAAAGCAAGGCATCTTTCTTGGAGTATTTGCTAGTGACCAACTTCCTAATTCCATTATTAAAGAGAGACCTGCCAAACACTCCCACCTGGGAGGACAACACTGGGTCGCTATCTATATTGACAAGCAGGGTGTGGGATCCTTCTTTGACAGTTATGGGAACTCTCTGGTATACTCACATTTTCCTGAATCCTTTTCTGTCTTTCTCAACAGTAATTAAGTCCAAGCAACATTCTGTTAGACAAGTGCAAGATGTGGATTCTGTAGTGTGCGGTCAGCATTGTGTGTTTTTCCTTTACCATATGGATAGAGGATTATCTTATGACAATGTAATAACTAAATATATTAAACTGTCATGCAATGATTTTATGGTGTGCAAATTTGTGAAAAAAACACAACCCTCAGTTGCATGTGGTCAAAATAATTATGCAGAATGTAACCAGTGTGTCCAAGTATCAGATTCTTTTAAATGTGGATAATAATATTAGAAGCTGTGTGTCATTCATTATCAAAATGATTAATAGATTGAAACGTGTACAACAACGTTTTTTGTTATTCTAGTGATATAAATAAAAACACTTTGAAATGATAAAGTTATGTCTGTATGTATTTATTTAAAAACAATAACAATATACAATTAAAAAGTTATCCAATCACTCAATTGCATTTCAGGACATACAAATGGACTTGTTTCATTGTTTGCTAATCAATGCCCTCTGGTAACAAGAGGGGTAGATGGTGGTCCAGTAATGAGAGGAGAAGATTCTCCAGAAGTCTTTCCCTTAAACTCGTCAATTTTTCTTTTGACCTGTTGATTTGGCACAACTGATAAAAGGTATATTCAATATAGCCAACGATTGCAGATATTCATCCCAACCTGTAGGTCTCTGGCTGTCAGACACATTGTGAGAAGCAGTCACTCCTCTTATCAAATTTTTGAGGAGGACATTTTATCTAAAATATGCAGAACTTTATTCCTGCTGTTTTTTGGCACGTTTTTTAAAATTTCTTCAAAAGCAAAGGATCTTCCTTCTTGATTCTTCCGCACTAAAGAGTGAAAATCCTCAGCGACCAGCATAGACAAAGTTAGTGTGTTCTGGTCTTTTTCTCCTTGTTTTATCATGGTGAGAAATCTCTGCAATACGATGGAATATTTTTTTGCTTTTTCATGAAGATCTTCAGTCCTTTGATCTAGAATGTCTTTAATAGTACGATCCAAATCATTTTCAACAGTTTCTCGAATAGACTTGTGTGCCGGAGGTCTTCTTAAAAGATCAAGCTGTTGTTTAGGTACCAGAAACATGTGCATGCTCCATAGTCATCTTAAGTTTGTCTTGCACCAAGACTTGTTATAAAAGGCACAGCGATACTTAGGAGGGGGAGAAGAAAACCGCCAGACTGTTTAAGCAGTGTCTTCTTTTTCTTTGAAGCACAAACCTTTTTATTGGCGAGCAGTCTAATCCCCGCCTTCTTCTTTTTAAATTTTTTATACTGTCTTATTTAAAGAAATTTTTTATCTTTTAAAACATTGTAAGCTATTTCGCATAATGATACCAAAAGCTTTGGTGATGCAGATTTAATAATATTCACTCTCTGAGATGGAGATGCTCCGTGCAAAGTTTGCAAGAAAGACAGGTTACCTTTAATGCGATCAGACATGTTTATTTACTTTATCTTAGGCACATACACAACAGGCAGGTCTGAAAGCAAGTCAGTTCTGAGTCTGAAATCATCAGGTGTCTTAGCTTTAAAATCAATCATTAAATAACCGTAAGGAACACTTGTGGCATTGTCGAAACAATCCATAAAAAAATGACTCTTCCCAGGAAACATTTGTCTAGCCATAAGCATGACTTGGTATTTATCTCTGGGAATTTTAAACAAAACAAGATAATTGGTATTCAAATTAATATTACTGCTAACTTTGCCTTGAAAAAACAATGTCTGAACTAGATATAAACAACTGATGCACATATTTTGTAAACACATTTTGAACCTAAATGTTATTGCTAGCATCATTCATTAAATCATCACTAATCAACAAGTTGTTTATCCACAGGCAGCAATGTATCATCACATAAAGACAATGGCAAACCCTCAACAAAATATATAATAATACAAAATACTAATATTCAATAACTGGTCATACAATGGTTGCCAACACGAATAAATATATACAACATTTTCAAACTGTTTCGAAATGAACTTTTCTGCATTTTCAAAATCAAAACCATCAGTCTCTTTAACAGCCATTTCAAAAACCGTATGGTAAAGTTCTCAGATCAGGAAAAACTCTGCCTCAAATCCCAATTGGATCATTTTTGTTTCAGAGAGTTTAACCCTATTACATGAGCACTAACGTTGTGACGATAACATGTTAACCAACCAACTGAACAACTAATCACGGGAGTTGTATGCTGCAGCAGCATGTCCAGTCACAATGCTATCAAATAAAACAGTCCCTTCACTCCTGGTTTCAATAGTAAACTGTCATAGGAATGACAATTATAGACAAAAAACATTATATTCTAAGCAGAAACATGAAAAAAAAACAAACATATTATTACAAAGTATCTTTTGCATTTCAAGCAAATAGTATATATAAATTATATATATAAATTTTAGTAAATTTTAACAAAACTCCCGTCACCGCTATGCATCAAGGGAATCTCTGCCTTTAAGCTGATAGGCTATAAGGTCCTCAAATTCCACTGGAAGCCAACAGCGGATCAACACACTGTATGGCAGTAGGGGGCGGTAAAGACCTGTGGGGGATGCAGAACAGGGGTCTCATTTATTTAACTGTGTCCAGAAACCTCACTACAAGTGTACGTGCATCCAAAAGCCAAAAATGGCGTACGCCAAAGGTTGAACAAACAGTCCATTCACTTAACAACGCTGTCATTCCAACACAAGAGGAAGCGGGAGCGTGCAACGCTAACCTTTACCTACTACTCACATATGCTCATAGCATGAAGGAACAAGCAGACAGAAAGGATTTTACTTTATTTAAAAGCAGGTTATTATGAAAAAATAATAATCATCAGCTTAAGTATTTTTACAACAAAGTTAAATTCTGATAGAAATGTACATAATGGTACAGTAGCTCTGATATCATGAGGTAGATGATGGAGAGGCTTACCATTGTTACTGTTCCTCCGACCTCTAAAATATGCTGCTTTAAGTTTTTTTTCAATCAATTTGGTAATGACAGTAGGAAATTCTATCAAATTAGTTTAATCCTATCTGCAATGTAATCAATAAATACCATCCTGTTTTCAGTTATTGCTTTTGTGTAAACAAATCATCATTTTGCCTTGTGTCTGTATCAATTTTGTAACTAATAAAATGAGTGGCAATTGAGGATCACATTTAATACTCATTTGTCAAAATAATCTTCAGTTCGTAAAAAAATATAGATTAGATCTTACATATTTTTAATTGTATTAAATTAAAATCATTATAAAACAGATGCAGATATCCTTATGGTCCCTGTAGCTTAATTTTACACTCTCCATTTTAGAGAGAAAGCACTTAGCATCCAGAATCTCTTACACAGAGAAGATGAGGAGATGGAAGAAGAAGATAGAGTGAGCAGGAGCGCCCCCACTGGTGGTGGTTGTATTGTTGGATGTTGTGCTTGTGGTGTTGTGATGTTGGTGGATTGCTTCCAAATGATAACACTGCTGTCTGGAACCAAGAGCCGCCCTGCTCGTTATTGAACCGCCAGAATCATCCTGAACAAACAAGCAAGACAGATATGCTCAAGCCCAACTTTTTGTGAACCCACAGAAAATAATGTTTTTTTTTTGCTAGAAATGTGATATGGACAGTACTTGCTCATGCTTGAAAGGAATAGTTGTTTTATGAAATGCGTGAGTTTCATGAGAAGTTCCATACCTCTCTCATGTTTGTTTGGTAAATTGAATGGATAATAACATCTGGCCAAGATGCTCTGGGGAGCTCAGCTTGAGTGGACAGGCAGTCCTGGTGCAAGCTGTCATTGTGCTGTTGCACAGCTTGATAGCTATGTTGCAGTTAAGTGTAGCATTCCTCCTGTTTCTCAGCTTGCAACTGAGCTGTGCATAGAAACAGGATGGCTATATGTCCAAGGATGGAGCGACCACATCCTGCAGAGCTAGGTCGGCTGACATTTGGGGAGCTTCTGCTCCTGGCCCAAGAAGTTGCTGGTGATTAATTTCACCACTCAGTACCTTCAATTTATAGGTGAGCAGCTCAGCCTGGTTTGCAAGTTACTGTGTTAGTGTGCAAACTACTCAACCCCAGGCTGCATTGCAGGGTATTAATGAGCTG
Source organism: Micropterus salmoides (assembly GCF_014851395.1). Lineage (NCBI taxonomy): Eukaryota > Metazoa > Chordata > Actinopteri > Centrarchiformes > Centrarchidae > Micropterus > Micropterus salmoides. Next base: position 31,901,152 of record NW_024040041.1, on the reverse strand, counting down.
ACTTCTGTCCATTGAGAGTATTAGCAAATGTTAGTGCCTAAATAACCAAACAATGTGCCACATTTCTAAATAATGCAAATAACTGGTCCAAAATTGTGTTTTGAATAAACAATACTATATATAATTTTAAAGATTTACAAGGGGGAATGTGGTGTTAAAAATCAACATGGCAGGCACTAACATAGATGTTGAAGAGGTGGTGGTCAAAGTGCGGGATGTTGGAGGGATGGTAGTCGAAGTGCGGGTGGTTGGAGTGATGATGGTTGAAATGCGGGTGGTTGAAGTGCGGGTGGCTGGAATGCGTTTGTTGGGAGTGTGGGTGGTTGAAGTGCGGGTGGCTGGAATGCGTTTATTGGGAGTGTGGGTGGTTGAAGTGCGGGTGGTCAGAGTGCTGGTGGTTGGAGTGCGGGTGGTTGAAGTGCGTTTGTTCAGAGTGCGGGTGGTTGAAGTGCTTTTGTTCAGAGTGCGGGTGGTAGGAATGCGTTTGTTCAGAGTGCGGGTGGTTGAAGTGCGGATGGTTGAAGTGCGGGTGGTTGGAGTGCGGGTGGTTGAAGTGTGGGTGGTTGGAGTGCGGGTGGTTGAAGTGCCAGCGGTTGGAGTCCGGGTGGTTGAAGTGCCAGCGGTTGGAGTGCGGGTGGTTGGAATGCGTTTGTTCAGAGTGCGGGTGGTTGGAGTGCGGGTGGTTGAAGTGCCAGCAGTTGGAGTGCGGGTGGTTGGAATGCGTTTGTTCAGAGTGCGGGTGGTTGAAGTGCGGGTGGTTGAAGTGCGGATGGTTGAAGTGCCAGCGGTTGGAGTGCGGGTGGTTGAAGTGCCAGCGGTTGGAGTGCGGGTGGTTGGAATGCGTTTGTTCAGAGTGCGGGTGGTTGAAGTGCGGGTGGTTGAAGTGCGGATGGTTGAAGTGCGGGTGGTTGGAGTGCGGGTGGTTGAAGTGCGGATGGTTGAAGTGCGGGTGGTTGGAGTGCGGGTGGTTGAAGTGCGGGTGGTTGAAGTGCGGATGGTTGAAGTGCCAGCGGTTGGAGTGCGGGTGGTTGAAGTGCCAGCGGTTGGAGTGCGGGTGGTTGAAGTGCCAGCGGTTGGAGTGCGGGTGGTTGGAATGCGTTTGTTCAGAGTGCGGGTGGTTGAAGTGCGGATGGTTGGAGTGCGGGTGGTTGGAGTGCGGGTGGTTGGAGTGCGGTTGGTTGGAGTGCGGTTGGTTGGAGTGCGGGCGGTTGAAGTGCGGGTGGTTGGAGTGCGGGTAGTTGAAGTGCGGGTGGTCAGAGTGCGGGATGTTAGAGTGAAAGTGGTTGGAGTAAAGGTAGTTGTGCTGGTGGTTGAAGTAAGGGTTGTTGGATTGAGGGTGTTTGTAGTAGTGGCGGTTGGATTGAGGGTGGTTGTGGCGGTGATGGTTGAAGTAAGGGTTGTTGGATTGAGGGTGGTTGTAGTAGTGGTGGTTGGAGAGAGGGTGGTTGAAGTAAGTGTTGTTGGAGTGAGGGTGGTTGTAGTAGTGGTGGTTGGAGAGAGGGTGGTTGGAGTGGTGGTGGTTGGAGTGATGGTGGTTGGAGTGATGGTGGTTGAAGTAAGGGTTGTTGGAGTGATGGTAGTTGTAGTTAGTGGCAGGCCAGAACAGGTGACACTGAGGTCACCGTCAGTCCCAGTGGACGTGAAGGTGATGAAGCCTGGCTGGTTGCTGGTGATCTGGCTGTTGATCCAGGACTGATACTGGGACACTCTTGTGTAGACTCCTGGAAAATTAGGCAGTGCACAGCCTCTTCCAAAACTCACGATTCCCTCCTGGATCCAGCGACCACCCTGCTTGCTCAGCAGCGGACCTCCTGAATCCCCCTTTTGAGACAGAACATTTAAGAGAAGGAATCTTTGCAAAAGATCAAATCTGACACAAACAAGGATGTAAAACTAATCACCTGACAGGAGTCCTTCCCTCCAGCACTTAACCCGGCGCAGATCATGTTGTTTGTGATCAAGCCCACTCCGTAGTTACAGTTACACTGTCTGTTCCCCACAATCGGTACTTCCACCTCCATTAGGTTTCCTGGGTAAGGAAGGGACACTGAAGAGAGACAAATTCAGTTTAGTAAAAAACACACCTTGTGAAATGTGGTTTAAAATTATTTTACACAAAATGGACTGTTTAATACATCCTCTATGAATCAAACCTGCCTAATATATCCCACCCACAGACAGGTGCCATGTTAATGAGATAATCAGTTATTCACCTTCACTGTCAGTGGTCATAATGTTATAGCTGATCACTGTAATATCTAGTAAACCCCTCCCAAAAAACATGTCTACCACTAGCAGGTAACACAAACTAGTGTAGAAATGCACCAACAAAGGCAACAAAGAAGAAGAATAATGCACGCAACTTAATATGGACGCGAACAATGCATAATTTATATTACAAAATTTGCTTTGCTAATGTTTTATGATGAATAATACACATTACATACACAAGTTCATTTTTGTTCATTTAAGTCACCATTGCAATCACACATTATGCGAAAATAAATGTACTCCAGGAGCTTTCTGACCCACCTCCAGTTGCAATGGTGCCCCAGCCAGTGACCCAGGCTTCAGTGCCGCTGTAGAAGGTGCTGCCTTGGGCTGCCAGGCAGATGGGCTGGATGTAGGTGGTGAAAGTCACTGGTGAGGAGAGCTTCAGGAGGCAGATGTCGTTTTCCAGAATTCTGGCATTATAGTTGGGATGAATGATGATCTGTGATACTGACTGAGACACATTATTGGGGTTTGATCCCTGTAGACTCTGGAGACCCAGAACAAGAGTCAGAGTGCTCGTGGTTATGCCTGTGCTGTAATCAGAAGAGAAACAGTACAAAGACATGAATTTTAAGACCGCATCTAGTCTAGTTTGAATGAATCCTGACAGACGTGGCACAAGTAAGTAATTTATGTGCTCAGCATACTTTTTCATGATCTCATGTCCTCATTACATAAAGTTGTTTCTGTCATGGAAATTATATTCCTGGTGAGGGGTTGCGCAAAGAATTGAGTTATAACCAGCCGTTGTCTTTGAAGAATTTAATTTAACAAAGAGAATAAACAGTGCTTCAACACATATAGAGCTGGTCCAGAGACCTGCTGCCTAGGGCAGCTTCAGGCGTCTGGCCCCGAGCAAAGCCATGAATCATCATTTACACAGTCTAGGTTTCTATGTTTTGAGGAGCAGAGATCCTCTCTTGGCCTTAAATGAACATTCCAGGAGAGGAACAACAAGAGGGGAAAACACCAAAACAATCTCACAGGTCTGACCTAAACCCTAATATATGTGGACAGACAAACATAAAGAGTATAGGAGAGGAAAGGTTAAAGAAAAAAATACACAAGACAAAACAAGAACAGTAATAATAATAATTAGAAGATCATACATAAAAGATTAAATGTAAGAGGACACAATTTTCTGCCATAACAGTTTCCTCAAAATAATAATTTCTCCCTCAGTCTGCAGAGACCTCCAACAATCTTTTCTTCCAAAGTACATGTCAAAAAAAATTTTTACAGTCCGAATATCAACTTCAGATGCGAGAATAGAGGTGAGAGACGACGTCTAAGCCTGGATTGTTTCACAAGTAGCCAGTTTACAAAGCTAATAAAAGCTAAATCGTTAAGAGATTGCATTCAGCCATTGCATTCCGCTTCTTTTGCTCTCACACGCACTGCACTTATTGTTATTTTTTTGCATGTGCAACCAAAGCTAACTCAAACATGATTGGTCAACACTAATCAGGCTAAACAAACTAAACAGACAACCAGAAGCAACGTACACTTCTGTTACCAAAATCTTGTCGCTTGCCGCTGCATTGATATCTATTTATAGAGATTAGGTTCAGGGAAAAAAATGTTTTTGGTTTAAAGCTACATTGAGTTTTGGAGTCATAGTGTTTTCACATGTTTTTACATTTGTTATAAAATGGCAATAAGTGATTCCTTAACCAGGATATGTCTGTGCTTCTTGTTATACCAGAGGGGCTATTGGGCCACTCAAAAAAATTTCTGGGTATCTCTAAAGCTACTTGTACGGGACGTGACCCTGGGTTGGGAACCACTGCCTTAGACAGGCTGTTTATGCCACTGCATGGCATGTTGTTTTTTGTCTCCGCCCTATCTCACTGCTTACATTGCACAGCAGTGAGCAGCAGTCATCACCCATTCATTGTTAATGAGTGATCCTCCACAGAAGTGGAACCCTGTAGAGGTTTGCAGACTGGCCTGCCAGGGCCAGCTGCCTTCAGAGGCCACCTGTCCTCCAACAATCCTGGTGTTGAGCGTAGGCTGACCGCACACTGAAGAGAGAGACAAAGACACAGAGTGAGTGATATAGAAAACACGTTTTAAATTTCCAAAATCACAGACGGACAGGAAGTAAAAAAGTGAGCATTGAAACTTTGACTTACCATCTAGTTGTGAGTGACACTCTGAAAATAGAAAACAAACAAAAAACATTCTTGAAACAACTACTTTGTATTTATATTTACTGATATGTTGTACATGTACATTGACATTTGTTGTACACTATGTGAGTCACGTTTGTTACAGTGACTAAGATGGAGGAGAAGCTGTGTAACATTACCTGAATACCAATAAATCTACATTGAACGTTACAAAGCAAACAGCGGCAGGTACGAGCTAATTAGCGTTAGCTGGCTGCCCTGCCTTGCATCACTGGCTATAAAACAAATAACTCCATTTGCTTTGTACAGTTACATCACATATTGCAGTCTAAATCAAAACTTTTACATAATACCGGTGGTACACAGTATGGTATTATGGGTCGCGTTTGCTGGTGAAGTACTGTGGAAAGCAATACAACTTTGCACCGTAACATTAGCAGCTGCTCGTTGAAGTAGGCGAGCTAACGCGATGTGGCTGTTTTTTACCCGGCATCATCTGAATCTTGTTTGGTCTGATAGGCTTCATCACATAAACCTGTATTGTTGTTTTTATCCTTACGTGGAGTTTATGTTGTCCAGACAATCTATGAGCAGTTGGTTATCAGATAGGTGCAATAAATAGTGTCTGATCTGACCCCATACCAATGAGACGCCCCAGAGCATCTCATACAGATGCTGAAGGGTACCTTTAGCGTCAAATAACTGCACTTTGTCACTTTTTTTTCTTTTTCGGAGTCAATTTGTGTATAAAATGTTGAGCATGTTGTTCTGTATGTTCTTGTTGTGTATTATGCATACGTATAGATGGTGGAAACAAATATCCTGGAAAGGACAATTAAGAATCTAATCTAATCTATGTATAATCAACACTAGCATGTAATCTAGATGTTGCCCATAAGGGTTGTGCAATACAGTCCCCTCCAAAAGTATTGGAATGAAAGCTGAAATTCTTAACTCTTGTCTCAGACTCATCTTTTGCTCTTAAACCCAAATGTCTTCAGTGAACAACAAAAACAAAGGAATTTGCCTTCTGTTCCAAGACTATTGGAGGGAATTTTTGGGTTGTGAAATGTGTCAACTGTGCTGTGATCCTTATCAACAGTTTACATGAAAAGTATTTGTTGAATGCTTGTATGCAAGCCAAACTACGGAAAAAAATCACACTCTGATTGAACAAATCTACAGTGCAGTAATTGATGTAATTAAATAGCATTCTTTGAACCTGAAACTTATCTAATAGCGAGAGGAATTAGTTTTGGTATTACTTTATCACACATTTACATGAGCAGCTGGATAGCCTTTAAGTCAAAGCCTACAGAAGAACTCAGTCTGTGAATTCCCCCCCACGCAGCTTTGACATGTTTAAAAGATAACATTACAGTAACTTTTGTTCAAGGAGAAATGGATGAAGAGAATTTAAATTTCGCTTTTTTCATGTTAAAATCTTGGCTTCTTCGCTGGTTATTGACATAAGTCAAGTTATGCATACCCTGGCGGCTAAGCCTCCTTTGTCTTTCAATCCTATTGACGTCCCTGGGTTGTGCAATATCTCTCATTGTACATTGCAGGCTATTTGGGCCACGCAACATTTATTGTGGGGAATGCAGGCTGCATGAATTGTGCAATTAAAAAACATTTTTGCCATTGTGAGAAGGAATTATTGTGCATATTTATATAGGTACCTGTCTTATGTATGAGAGCATGTTGTGTTGCATGAGTGTGTGTTTTGAAATGTCTATTTTATTGCAGTTTTTGTGTTGATTTTGCAAAGCTGCAGTCCAAAACTAATTTCCCTATGGAGACAGTTAAGTATATTTTATCTTATCTTTGAGTTTGGTTTAAATTATATTTGTAAATGTTAACGTATGTCAGAGAATTGCATACTTTATTTCAAATAAAAACCTGGTTGAGTCCTTCATCCACTACATTAAATAATGAAAGGATTTTCTGTGACATGATGGAATGAGTCACTGTGCTCACTGATCAGAGAACAGATTTTTTCACATCAGTTAAGGTCTTGCAAGGGACATTATAAGGTCTAGCTCCAAGTTGACTTGAAAATTATCTGCTCCTCTGATCTATCTGTCTAATATATCCACTTATCTCTGAATAGATATGAAGAGGTCTCTTTAAATAGCTTAAATTAAGGATCAATATACACAACAATACCCATACCCAAGTGACTTCTCACATTTCACATTCATGGTAATGTCATTTCTTGGTGGCTTTAAATTGCAGAATTAATGGACTTGAATTCTTGAATTGTGTTTTTGTCACATCAACTTAGTTTCTACAAACCGCACGTTCCTTTAAGTAACTTAATTAATGCCAAAACCTCCTTAAAAGTAGTTAAGGTTAACTTTAAACAACAGATACTTTCTAACAAAAGGAAAACACACACACAAACGCACACACACACACACACACACACACACACACACAAAAAGCTGCCTTTAATCTCATACACCTAATTTCTCAGTTTTATGGTTGAAGTTGTTTGGTGTCTTTAATAGTCACATCACACAATAAAACTAAATCTAATTATGAGTTATTAAACAGACTTCAATAGGTCTTTTTACATGAAGACAGGGCTTACCACTTCGGGAAATATATCAGTATCTCAAAATCTAGATCAACTTAAAACTAGTAAAAAATTAAAACTGGCTTGTCGATCAGAAGAACAAACTGCAGTTGTGGTAGGTATAGTTTCATAAAAAATCCGAATCACATTACACACAGTCTTGCAATAAATACAAACACGTTAAGAGATCAAATAGGCTGCACTTTAAGTTCAGAAGACTCAACAGGGAGGTTATGAAGATAATATAATTAACTGAGGTTGTGCTGATTCCTGGATGTTGAAACTTGAATGACAACTTTATAAGGAAAACCCCAAAGGTATGCAAAAAACAAAAAGGTCTCAGCAGGTCAATGCAAACAGGAAAGGACTGACAAAAATGATTTCCCACAACTGTTTCCTGAACGCAAACACAATAATTACCTGCTATGAGTACATGTCTTTATTGTCACATGGACCACAATTGCAGTGAAGCAGTCATTGGAAATGTTGTGAATGTACGTTTTATTTATTTTTAATGAATCCAGGCAACGTTTTAAATCAGGCTAAATTAAGTCATGGGTTCAGTGCAAAAGTTTTTCTATCCCAATTCATTCATCAGAAAATAGTTGCTCCTCACTCAGATTTATCTCTTTAAACATTGATTCAGCGTGACAATTTGGTTTTGTATTTTTTATTGCTACAATTTGTAAAACGTTCAATTTGAATGCTGGATTTCAACTTACATGTGATACTTTTTCCTCTTAACAACTACTCTTACTTAATTAAAATATTCTACTTCCTCCTCATACAGCAGTCATCAGATCTCAAACATGATTGGTTCAGGTGTGTACAATGAGGAGTGTCCTTACCTTGTGTCAGGAGAGTCAGCAGCATCGCAGCACAGATCACTTTGTAGAAAGCCATAACTGTAAGTACAGATCATCAGATCTGCATCAGCATAAATACCCTTTTTCTCCTCTCCCTCTCTTTTCTTCCCTCCTCTTCTGTCTACTTCCAACACCCACATACATGTCCAATGACACGCCCAACACCTCACCTATCACCAGTTTCACAAACATCAAAAATGTCCCCTTTCTAAGGCAAGTATATTTACTCAAGTGCAATATTGGCGTACTTTACTTGTACTTTTTGTACTTACATTTATAGCAACTAGTAACTTTTTTAAATAAGATTAATAATAAGAAAGATTTTACATTAAAAACATGATAAAGCTTCAAAAGTTACAAATTCAACCTTTTTGTCATAATAATAATAAAGCTTTATTTGTGTAGAACAATACAGGTAAGAAAGTTCTTTACAAGATTCAAAGTAAAACAAATCAAAATAATTTAAATAGGCATCACAGTGTAAAAGTGTTTTTGTTAAAATGTGTTTTGTGTTTCCAAATGGTAAATACATGCGGCAAAAGTTAAACACAACTACGACACAGCTGTCATCTTTTACACACAACAACGACCAAGCTCGATCAAGCTATAAGTAAGGGACAGGTTCTCCACCCTCATTCAACCTTGGGGTCGTATAACCCTGAACCTCTTCTTACTTTTCTGGGTGCTTGTTGGAATTTTGTGTTTGAGCATGAGCAGCAGGATCATCAACCAGCAGTACATCCTGTCTATGGGACAATGTCAGCTTTCGCTGAGGTGTTCCGCTAACCAGTGATTCATCAATGTTTACCGAAACAATCTCTTACGGGCAGTGGAATTTGCCTGTGGTGAGAAAGGTATGGAGTGTTGTTACATAACGCTGCACCAGCCCTTCCAATGGTTTCCTCCTTTGCTTGGGAAGGGACAAGGTTGCATGTGATGGGGATGAAGTCTCTTACTGTAATGACTTTGATTTTGCAGTTGCATAATATTTTTCTCACCAATCACCTGTTTCACAAACATCAAAAATGTCACGTTTCTAAGGTAAGTATATTTACTCAAGTTCAATATTGGCGTACTTTACTTGAGTATTTCCATTTCATGCTATGTTATACTTCTACTCCAAATGTACATTTTACAAGGAAACTTTACCTTTTTGCACTTAGATTTATTCAACACCTGAAGCAACTAGTAACTTTTTTAAATTAAGATTTTACAGTGCAGTTTTTCTCAATTGTTTACACATAAATACTGGTACTTGAGACACAATGACCACAACATGTAACTCATTCACCAACCCCCTGAACCAATTCTGCTAAACTACAAGCACAATTCCTGCTTTACACTCAAATTGCAGTTCTAAAACACACTTTTTTCAAACCACTACACACAATTTTCTGCTTTTGGCACAAGTTTCATGCAGAAAATATTTTGTTTTCACAAGGAACACACTGCCATTCAAATATGCACACTGACTCATCACAAGGGCAAACACCCAGGACACAGTTTTCCAATTAGCAATCAGAACATTAGCATAAAAAGGCAACAGGTGAACTCTTCAATGGAGCAATGGATGCCAACATTGGAAACAGAGGCAGAGCCAGACGAGGACGAGGACGAGGACGAGGCCGAGGCCCGTAATCTCTGATGAGATCCAAGCCACTTTGGTTGATCATGTGGTCAACCATGGTCTAACAATGAGGGAGTCTGGGCAAAGAGTACTGCCAAATCTGAGCAGGTACCCTGTAGCATCCATTATCCGGACTTTACGAAATGAGAATAGGTAAGAAACCTACTCTCACTAGCAAATTGCAGTACTGCATATCAATACAGTACTCAATGAGTACAGTAGTACAGTATTGCCTGTGTACTGTTCTGTAGGACTGTAAAAATACTGTAAAGTATGAATTGCGACATAACTATGTGCAAGTGAGTCCCACAATTGATGCATACTCTCAACACTGTATACAGTAAATTATACATATTTCAATGTTGTAATCATAATGATTGTACTTCACAATAGTGACCACTCCATGTCTATTTCTGATATTGTCATGTGTGTTTCAGAGAGTCCTTGAGATAGAGGTGGCTGCAGTGGAGCACCAGTTCATATTCATTGATGACGTTGGGTTCAACGTCACAAAAAGACGAAGGAGGGGAAGGAATGTCATCGGCCAGCGTGCCATTGTTGAAGTCCTTGGCCAGCGTGGAGGGAACATCACACTGTGTGCAGCGATTACCCACCACGGCGTCATCCATCACCATGCTACCCTTGGCCCCTACAACACCGCCCATCTGATCACATTCCTGGACACCCTACACAACACACTCATCAGATCAGATCAGATCAGATCAGGTAGACGGCCCAGAGCAGCTCTGGTACGTTGCCATTTGGGACAACATAAGTTTCCACTGGGCTGCTCTGGTTCGTAACTGGTTCACTGCCCACCCACGCTTTTTTAGTTGTTTATCTCCCTCCATATTCTCCGTTCCTCAATCCTATTGAGGAATTTTTTTTCTGCCTGGAGATGTAAAGTGTATGACCGAAATCCATGAATGCGTATACCTCTTCTCCAAGCTATGGAGGATGCATGTGGAGATATAGCAGCTGATGCTTTTCATGGCTGGAATCACCATGCTAGGCGATATTTCCCCCGCTGCTTGGCCAGGGAAAACATTGCTGGTGATGTGGATGAGGTGCTGTGGCCAGACCACAACAGAAGAGAGGATGCAGCATCGTTTATCCTTTTTTTTACAGTAACTATATACAGTAATTTCTTCTATTTTGTATGTAGACCACTATATGTGCAACTTGGTGTTGGTTGGGATGTACACTGTGTACATTGTATTTGTGTGTTTTGAGTATATCTCAAATATTTTACAACACACGTATGTATGTAAGGACTCTTGAAGTGTAACACTGAACAAAAAAAAGGCCTAAGTCATTGTGATGAAGGGAGAAGAAGTGTTTTCCATTCATCATAGTCTTTTACATCGAGAACATCAGTGGTCAACTGGTTCCTATAGATGTCTATTCATATGATTTGTGTGTGTCATTTCAAAATAAAATACCATTTTGAGAAGAAATAATATTGTTTTGAATGTAAAGTTTCATTTTGCAGGAGAATTGAGGGGTTTTGCCCATTGTGTGTTTGTTTTCTGATTTGTGTGTAGAGTTGTGAGAATATGAGGCATTCTTTCAGAAAATGTGTTTAAACAATTGAGAAAAACTGTAAAAACAAACATGATAAAGCTTAAAAAATACAATGTGTCATTACAAATTCAACCTTTTTGTTATTATAATAATAATAAAGCTTTATTTGTATAGAACTTTTCAATACAGGTAAGAAAGTTCTTTACAAGATTCAAAGTAAAATAGGTCAAAATACTTTAGTTAATAAAAAAGTTAAACAAAACTACAACACAGCTGTCATCTTTTACACACAACAACTTCGATCAAGCTATAAGTAAGGGACAGGTTCTCTACCCTCATTCAACCTTGGGGTCGTATAACCCTGAACCTCTGATTACTTTTCTGGATGATCTTTGGAATTTTGTGTTTGAGCATGAGCAGCAGGATCATCAGCCGGCAGTACATCCTGTCTACGGGACAATGTCAGCTTTCACTGAAGTGTTCCGCTAGGCAGGTAATTCAACGTAAACCAGCAACCAGTGATTCATAAATGTTTACTGTCAACCTACAGGTTACGGGCAATGGAATTTGCCTGTGGTGAGAAAGGTGTGAAGTGTTGTTACATAACGCTGCACCAGCCCTTCCAATGGTTTCCTCCTTTGCTTGGCAAGGGACAAGGTTGAAGCATGAAGTCTCTTACTGTAATGACTTTGATTTTTCAGTTGCACAACATTTTTCTAGTATTCACAAGTCAAAATAATTTAAATAGGCATCACAGTGTAAACGTGTTTTTGTTAAAATGTGTTTTAAGAAATGAGATTAAACTGGGGACACACTGTGAGCCTGATGTCCTGGGGTAGATTGTTTCAGAGTGAAGAGGTCCTGGCTCATAGGAGGATCAAAGCTCAGAGATATAGGAAGGTGCCAGCCCATGCCGGGCATTAAATCATTTAAAAATCAATCCTAAAAGAAACAGGCAGCCAATGCAAGGATGCTCTCTTTTGTCTAGTGACCCCACATTTCTCTGAGGCTCTGTTCACCTTCTCATATGGTTTCAAATGCAGTTTTTCACAATTGCTAAAACACTAAACCCCATTCTCTGAACCCAATGCACAGTGGCCTAAACCCACTTGTCAAATCAGTCACTCTTTTGGCAAAACCTTAAAAGGCTCAGGTAGCTAAGACACTGTTTGCAAATCTCATCCACTCTTTTTGCTAAACTCTAAACACATTCTCACTCACTAAAACACATTTTGCACTGTGACACACACAATGCGGCAAAAATTAAACACAACTACGACACAGTTGTCATGTTTTACACACAACAACGACCAAGCTCGATCAAGCTATAAGTAAGGGACAGGTTCTCTACCCTCATTCAACCTTGGGGTCGTATAACCCTGAACCTCTTCTTACTTTTCTGGATGATCTTTGGAATTTTTTGAGCATGAGCAGCAGGATCATCAACCGGCAGTACATCCTGTCTATGAGACAATGTCAGCTTTCACTGAGGTGTTCCGCTAACCAGTGATTCATAAATAAAAACAAACAATTACCGAAAGTTATTTACAAGAGAAAATCTCTTACGGGCAGTGGAATTTGTCTGTGGTGAGAAAGGTGTGAAGTGTTGTTACATAACGCTGCACCAGCCTTCTAATGGTTTCCTCCTTTGCTTGGCAAGGGACAAGGTTGCACGTGATGTGGATGAAGTCTGTTACTGTAATGACTTTGATTTTGCAGTTGCGTAATATTTTTCTCACCAATCACCTGTTTCACAAACAATCAAAAAGTTCCTGATTCTAAGGTAAGTATATTTACTCAAGTTCAATATTGGCGTACTTTACTTGAGCATTTCCATTTCATGCTATGTCATCTTTTACACACAACAACTCATAATTCTGCACACTTGTTTCTAATGATGTGATCAAACTAATATGTGGTCAAGTCCCTGGCCAGCATGGTGGCAATGTCACATTTTGACCAAGCTATAAGTAAGGGACAGGTTCTCTACTGTCATTCAACCTTGGGGCCATGTAACACCGAACATCGTCTTACTTTTCTGGGTGCTTGTTGGAATTTTGAGTTTGACCGTGAGCAACAGGATCATCAGCCGACAGTACATCCTGTCACTGAGATGTCCCGCTAAGCAAGTGATTCAGCATCAACCAGCAACCAGTGATTCAAATGTTTACCGTCAACCTACAGCCCTTACTTCAATCCAACAGAAGAATTTTTCTCTGCCTTGTGGTGGAAGATCAATTACCGAAAGTTATTTACAATAGAAAATCTCTTACAGGCAATGGAATTTACCTGTGATGAGAAAGGTGTGGAGTGTTGTTACAATAAGGCTGCACCAGGTTTTCCTTCTTGCATGTGATGTGGAAGAAGTTTCTTACTGTAATGACTTTGATTTTGCAGATGCACAACATTTTTGAGTGTAATGTTCTAAATCTTTTCATTTATAGTTTTCTTTGTTCTTTGGGCTTACTGTTTTTGAATATACAGATATTCATACCGTATTACTTGCAGTATTTACAGTATACTATATATTTTCTGAACTCATCACTACACATAAACACAATCCCAGGTTTCTGTTTAAGACTGTGGATCAGCTGGTAAACCCAACCTCTCCTTGTGCCTCAGCTGGAAGTAATGATGACTGTGAATTTTTTTTTTATCTTATTTTACCAATAAGGTGGTGTCAATCAGTGCCTCTATTTCCCCCACAGCCTCTTACTCAGACGTTCCTCACCAGCAACAAGAGAGTTTTAACCAGTTTTATCCAATCGACTTGTCTGAGCTTTTAAAAACAGTATCACAAATGACCAATTTCAGGACAGAGCGTTTGCTGTCAGGGCCCCGAGGCTCTGGAACAGCCTGCCCGAGGAAATCAGGTCAGCTGAGTCAGTAAACTGTTTTAAGTCCCTTCTTAAAACATACTTTTATAGGAGAGCCTTGACTTTATTTTATACCTTTTATTTTATTCTATTTTACTTATTTTATAATTATCTTAAACGTGTATTTTAGTATTTTCAATGTTTTCTTGTTTTTATCTTGTATTGTTTTTGTATTATTGTCCTTTGGGTATTATTGTCTTTAAACTTGTTAAAGCACTTTGTAACTTGTTTTTGAAAAGTGCTCTACAAATAAAGTGATTACTATACTTTTTAAATTGAAAAATGTGTTTCCTCTATGCAGAAACTATTTTTCTGTAACTACGTCCAGGGCGTGCAGGGCATGCAGATTTTTCACAGCCGCCCCTATTAATGTATTAGGATGTAAGCAGCATTTTAACTTTATAGATGGAAGTTTAAAGAGCTAATTTTAACTGCTATATATCCTTTTGGGTTGGACATTTCAAACAATGACACGTATAATTTTTTCCATAGGATTCATCGTGAAGTTACAAAGGAAATATACATCACAGATCTGTTCTTGTAGGAGATGCAGAGCAGCTGAATTGTGCTGACTCACCTTTTATCTCTGTGCGTCTACACTGACAACTGGACCGAGACACTGATGAGTACTTCTGCCTGCTGAGGAATGATCTGGCAAAAACTGCCTCAGGCTTTCTGGCAACAAATGAACATGATTGGGAACAAGATGAACTAGTAAACAATGTCAACATTATAAAGGCCAGACGTCATGGTTTTTATTGCAATCTTTGTGCATCCATCATCATTCAGGTATGTTTCTCAGCAGGGCTTTGTAAACGGCTCAGATTTCTTCATCTAACGAGACAAAGAGGTAAAAAAAAAAAATCCATTACGTACGCCTGAATGACAGGTAGGTGACAGTCACAAGACCATGACTGCAAAGTTATCATCCCTGTGAAAGTTGCTGTTTTATTGTGTTTCAACATAGAATCAAAATAGATTTGTTTAGTCTGATGACCAAAAAGCTCAATTTTGGTCACATCAGATCACACAGCCTTCTTCCCTCATATCTTCTTCTAATGTTTAAGAGTACTGCAGTGGAAATATGCAGACTCTCTTGCCACAATATGGAGGAGAAACTAGTTTCAATGAGCGTATTAGTGTAATATTATAACATTAGATAAAAAGTTAAATTTTAATCTAATAGTATACTGTTAGTTTGTCAATACATTAATTATTTAAGCTATAGCTCACGACGGGCCATGGTATACGCTTATTATATTACAGTTAAGGGGGTTGCCAGCAACGATTACTGAAACTTGAACTTATATGATAATATGCTTGCTACTATGTAAATGTGTGTAAAATAATTACACTTTTACCTACGATAAAGGGTGGAATTGCGTCCCTCCTTGAGCAATAGTCTTTGAACAGGCTATTGAAACTTAAACTTTGTTCTAATATCGCAGACAGGCAAGTAGTGGACTGCTGTGTGCGTTTTCGTGTGTGAGAGAGGGAAATGTTGAATCACGTAATAAGCATTGATTTCTCACTCTCTCAATTCAATATTGCCAAAACTACATATAAATTACATAAGAACAGTTAATTTATTACATTTCACTGAACAAGTAAATAACAGTAAAAGTTGTGTTTGTGTGTGCATTAATAGACAAAAAATAAATAATGAATTAATAAAAATTTATAAACAACAACATCAGTATCAAATGTGAAATTTAAAAACAAAAAACAATTACTAAAATATCAAACAATCAAAATAATAATAATTTGAAAATTATTACAATTATTTATCAGTCTGAGGTTCCACTGGTTGTCCTCACTTCGTGGCATGAGGAGACATATTTTGCAGCAATTATTTGACATTTGGGCATTTCTCCCAGTATATAGGGGAGATTCTGTGTGTCTGATATGAATTTGAATTCGGGGTAAATTTGGGAAATGTGTTTTATATTTAGGGCATGAGGTTAGAAAGTGCAGCTCTGTCTCTACCTGTCCCCTGTCACACTGGGAGTCCCTGCCCTTGTGGTAGCCAGCTCTGTCTGTGGCGACCCTTTTCTATGGCCAGGCTATGTTCACTCAGTTGTTGTGAGTGAGACTTTGAAAATAGAAAACAAACAAAAAACACTCTTAAAACAACAACTCTGTATTTATATTTATGAATGTTTCATTCTATATTGACATGTGATAGTAGTCAGGGTTTTTCCTGGTTCAGAATGGGGGGTGACTTTGCACAACAGTAACATGATCAGTATGCGTACAGTACAGGCAATGAGTTACTTTACAACTGAAATGTATAGTTGGTTTATTTGGATGCAGCTGTGCTTGTGGTGCTGTTGTTGCTGAAATTAAGAACGTCACCACTGTCTGAGACAGGAAGGAGGCGTTGTTGGTGGCGTTGTTTCCAACTAATAACAGTGCTGCCTGGAACCAAGAGCCGCCCTGCTCACGGCCAGATCACCCTGAACAAACAAACAGGAAAGACATGTTCAGTGTGTCCTACTGGTGTATTTCTTATCCATTGCTGCCAGCTAGTGGACCTTTTATGTACTCATTCACACCTTTATTTTCTATTTAACCCTTTTCCTTGTTAATTTTATATATAATTAAATACATTAGTATTGTCTGTGCTAGTAGCAGAACTTTACCACAATGTTGTTTATATATTTTTTGGACAGTTCAGTCACTTTAATACTCCAATAAAACTTCAAAAAGTCAAATTACATACAGACGTGCTCAAATTTGTTGGTACCCCTCCACAAAAAACGAAGAATGCACAATTTTCTCTGAAATAACTTGAAACTGACAAAAGTAATTGGCATCCACCATTGTTTATTCCACATTTAATAGAAATCAGACTTTTCTTTTGATTGTTTATTCAACATAATATTGTAAATAATAAAACAAATGAAAATGGCATGGACAAAAATGATGGGACCGCTAACCTAATATTTTGTTGCACAACCTTTAGAGGCAATCACTGCAATCAAACGTTTTCTGTAGCTCTCAATGACACCTCTGCACCTGTTAACAGGTAGTTTGGCCCACTCTTCCTGAGCAAACTGCTCCAGCTGTCTCAGGTTTGATGGGTGCCTTCTCCAGACTGCAAGTTTCAGCTCTTTCCATAGATGTTCGATAGGATTCAGATCAGGACTCATAGAAGGCCACTTCAGAATAGTCCAACGTTTTGTTCTTATCCATTCTTGGGTGCTTTTAGCTGTGTGTTTTGGGTCATTATCCTGTTGGAGGACCCATGACCTGCGACTGAGACAGGGCTTTCTGACACTGGGCAGTACGTTTCGCTCCAGAATGTCTTGATAGTCTTGAGATTTCATTGTGCCCTGCACAGATTCAAGGCACCCTGTGCCAGGCGCAGCAAAGCAGCCCCAAAATATAACCGAGCCTCCTCCATGTTTCACTGTAGGTATGGTGTTCTTTTCTTTGAAAGCTTCATTTTTTCGTCTGTGAATATAGAGCTGATGTGACTTGCCAAAAAGCTCCAGTTTTGAATTATCTGTCCAAAGGACATTCTCCCAGAAGGATTGTGGCTTGCCAAACAGCACAGTGACTACTTTTCTCCATTTAAATAGGCTGAATGACTGATTACAAGATTGGAGACATGTGTGATACTAATTAAAGAAACTAATTAGTTTGAAATATCACTATAATCCAATTATTTATTATTTCTTTTCTAAGGGGTACCAACAAATGTGTCCAGGCCATTTTAGAATATCTTTGTAGAATAAGCAATAATTCATTTCTTTTCACAGCTTCTTTGCTTTATTCTATGACATACCAAAGGCATGCAAGTATACATGATAAAATAGCTTTTAATTTCATCACTTCTCAGGAGGAATGAAGCATTATTTCAATGAGCTGTAAGGGTACCAACAAATTTGAGCACGTCTGTAGTTACTCAATCAAATCAAATCAAATCAAACACTTGATTGATTTGAAACAATAACATCAGCTGCTAAATGGAAATGAACTGCAAACACTTGTGACCAGGCAGAAATCTCAGAAATGTTAAATTCTCCTATAAATTGCAGCTCACAGCCCCAAACACAGCTCGTTTGCGCCTCAGTTTTTTTACCAGATACTGCTGGGCCACAAACTGTCTGCGACTCACAGAGAGGAGGGTCCCGTTGATAACTTTAATGGTGTACAGCGTGTCACATCAGCTAGATGGGTATTACTTGCACCACGATCCAACGTTATCAGTTCTACATTTGTTTTTCACTGCGTTATAAAACTGATATGTGGCGTGATAGTGTGTGAAATGTGTGAGAGTTGGCAGCTTTGATATTGGTAAGTAGCTTTTACCTCAATGAGAAATATTGTCACATACATTTTAATATCATAAGCAGACGCGAGATCTCATCACAGCCCTTATATATACAGTACTATAATACTATATTATTATTATTATTATTATTATTATAATTATTATTTTATATCACTTAAGTGCTCATTCATTGATGTCTATGAAGATTCTCAGTCATCCAGGTCATAGTTATCCAACGAAGGTTAAAATCAAGGGCAACTGGACTTTGGTTGAAGATACTGGAAGACGTTTTGTCCCTCATCCAAAGGACTTCTTCAGTTAGGTCTTCGCCATTTTAGTCAGGAGATGCGAACGTAGCAAATGGTATCCGATTTAAAATGAAAAGCTGTAGTGTGGATTTGACCTGACAGGCATAGTAACAAGTGTGTACGTTCCCGTAAAAACTGTTGCAATCGTGCTCATCTCATGCACACGTCCGCCCGCAGCAGCAGATTATAGGTCTTTTCACATGGGAAGCGACACTCCGCCTGCGTAGTCACTTGGCCCTGTGGGGTCGCTCCACGCTTCTCAGGTGAACAGACAGGGAGACAAGCGCTCCGTTAGTAAACGGCAGACGCTCTATGGATGTAACCATGGCAACGGCATGCACTGTACAGCTGTAGCCTATTTATTTTTATGTAAGTTAAAATTATACATAACTTTACCAAATATATCTAGCTATGCTCTGCCAAGTGAATTCCCTCGTGTACATTTCCTGTACAAGACAGTTTCACAGGAACACGGCCGCATGTTGCTTCAAAAAAATAATAAACTGTAGTATTTCATTGTTCAGACACAAAGGCTGGAAAGCAACCAAGACACAGACAGACCAACAGCTGCGCTGCCCATCTGGGTTAGGATATAAACTGACACGCAGGGGTCTTGACTATGTGTCCATGTGACGACTTGGGAGTGGGAATGGGTTACATGTGCAGACATCCCTTCATAGAGACTAGCTTGAGGGAACACATTAATTGATATAAAAGTGCAGTAAGTTAGGGACTTACAGTGTTTTCACATGCCAAATTACTTTTGTTATTATTAAAATAGAAATTATAGCTGGTTTAAACAGAATATCATTCTGGCCCCTGACTTGCCAGAGGGGCTCTTGGGGCACTCACTTCTGGTGGGTTCTTTAGCTAGTTAGGGCAAAAAATAAACCTAAAATGAAGCCAAAACTAATTTAACCTAACTAATTTTCTCCCATGCATCTTAAAGGAGTTCCTCCCAACCTTGTTGGCTGGGGACGTCTCAAAATGTATCATTGTCTGCTTGCTACGTAAATCAGCGGTCGATCACCAGTCGCCAGTCGTTATGTGTGAACTACTCAACAATGCATCAAAGCGGCTCCCCTACACATTTCTGACACATCGCCTACATCTGCCAGATATCTAGGAGGAGTCGGCCGACTCGACGTCCACATCCAGCCTATGAGAGCAGGCAGCTACTTTTTCACTGCAAAACAGTTTTTACTCCCCACCAGCTCTCTCTGTAGCTCAGACAATCCCGGCTACCTGAATGTGCTAATCCATTCTTTCACCCAGATTTCTTGTCTTTATATTTGGTATCTTTATAATAACAAAAATCAGCTGTTTTGTGTGTAGGTTGGCGACATTGACTTCAAGACTCTTGTCACAAGATGGCAAGTTGTGTAGTGTGAGCAGCACGGCCAACGTCCGACGCTCAATATCGTGTAGTCTGCACAAACTTTAACCTGACAGGAAAAAATGCCAGTGGCAATCAGTTACCTGATTATGAAAATACAAACTGACTGTAAAGTTTTAGACGTCTATTTTACTTCAATAAAATCTTTATTAATGCTGTGAAGACACTTTCAGAATATAGGCTATGCAGCTAATAATGAAGTCCAAGGTACGTTTTAACCGTATATATATTTTTTTGATATAAATAAGAAAGGCAAAAACCAGAAAAATCTTTGCATGGTTTCTTTCTTTATTTCGTTTCTAAACCAAATCGGAAAAAAAACAAAACGTTTCCAAAACAGAAAAACAGAAAACAACAAAACAGACATCGTTTTTGTTTTTCTGTTTTAAAAACTAAATGGAAAAATATTGATTTTGATTTTTAATGTGTCCGATTTGTGTAGCTGTGTTAACACTTAATAAACCTGCAGCAGATACACTTGGGCGAGAGTGGTGCCTGATTAAATGTAATTAAGATGAACTTGAACATCAACATAGGTGGGTTTTTAGCTAAAAAAACAGGAGGCTGACCGTTCAGTTTGTAACTTACTAGCAACTGGGACAGGAACAGAGACGCCTCAGAATTTGCCTAAGAAAAATTTTTACGTATACTAGTCTGTGATAATCTATTAACATATAGTCCTCTGATCATAACTATTAGTCAAAAGAATTCATAATTTCTGCTTTTTTTAGCTTATAAATTTGGTATAGTTTCATATAAAAGAGACATATTGACCATGAATTCCACCAAGAAGTGTAAAAATAGTGGTAATGAGTTGGAATGGAGTTGGCTAAGAAGGTGTAATAAGTTAAACTGGATGCTTTAAAACCAGGCAAACAAAAAGTGCATGGTCGACGGGAAGACAACACAAGGGTTAAAGAGCGATGCAGGTTGCTTTCCACTCAGTCAAAAGAATCACAAACTGCCAGAATGGACTAATTGTTTCCAAATGGACCGAGTACATTAGTGGGATTTTATTACATGTGGGGTCAGCTTAAATGTGTTATGACTATTTTTTATCAGTGTATTTTTAATTGTTCGTAAATAAATGTGAGGATTTATGATTAAATGTGTTCTGGACTCTGGATTAAGTGTGCTGACTGGTGTGGCTGTTCCCTAACAGAACATTTAGGTTGCAGTTGAACACGAATTGGTCACACTTTTTAAATTTATTTAAAAGCAGGTTATTATGAAACAAAAAGATAAAGGTGGAAGTTGTTCAGCACATTTCACATCTACAGCACAGTTTTTCATGGCATATCTAGGCAATAATTAAAACTGACATTTATCTTTCTAACCAAATAATCATCAGCTTAAGTTTTTTTTACTACAAATGCTGCATGTTCACTTCAGATGGAAATGTACATAATGGTACAGTAGCTCTGATAATATGAGGTAGATGATGGAGAGGCTGACCATTGTTGCTGTTCCTCTGACCTCTAAAATATGCTGCTTTAAGTTTTTCTTCAATTAATTTGGCAATGACTGTAGGAAATTATATCAAAGTAATTTAATCTGCCATATAATCAATAAATACCATCCTGTTTTCAGTTATTTGAGGGGGAGCTTTTATGTAAACAAATCATCATTTTGTCTTGTGCATAATGTATCTATCTATCTATATATATTTATAGATTAATTAATTATAAATTATAGATTACATCTTATATATTTTTAATTGTATTAAATGAAAATCATTATAAACAGATGCAGATATCCTTATGGTCCCTATAGTTTCATTTTACCCCCTTCATTTTATAGAGAAAGCACTTAGCGTCCAGAATTTCTAACACAGAGAAGATGATGAAAAGAAAAAGAAGGTAGAGTGAGCAAGAGTGGCCCCACTGGTGGTGGTTATATTGTTGGCTGTTGGTGTTGTTGCTGGTGATGTTCGTGGATTGCTTCCAAATGATAACACTGCTGTCTGAAACCAGGAGCGGCCCTGCTCACACATTATTGAACCCGCCAGAATCATCCTGAACAAACAAGCAAGACAAACATGTTCAAGCCCAACGTTTTGTGAAACCACAGAAAATAATGTTCTTTTAGCTATTATTATCATTATTTTCAACAAATGTGATATGGACAGTACTTCCTCATGCCTGAAATGAATAGTTTGTCATTTAATGAAATGCATAAGTTACATGAGAAGTTTCATACCATACTCTCTTGTTTCTTTAGAATGTGATGTTAAAAATCAACATGGCAGGCACTTACAGAGGGCTGTTGGATCAATGGTGGTCGAAGTGCGGGTTATTGAAGAGATGGTTGTTGAAGTGCGGGTGGTAAGAGGGATGGTGGTTGAAGTGCGGGATGTTGGAGTGATGGTGGTCGAAGTGCGGGTTATTGAAGAGATGGTTGTTGAAGTGCGGGTGGTAAGAGGGATGGTGGTTGAAGTGCGGGATGTTGGAGTGATGGTGGTCGAAGTCCGGGATGTTGGAGTGATGGTGGTTGAAGTGCGGGATGTTGGAGTGATGGTGGTTGAAGTGCGGGATGTTGGAGTGATGGTGGTTGAAGTGCGGGATGTTGGAGTGATGGTGGTTGAAGTGCGGGATGTTGGAGTGATGGTGGTTGAAGTCCGGGATGTTGGAGTGATGGTGGTTGAAGTGCGGGATGTTGGAGTGATGGTGGTTGAAGTCCGGGATGTTGGAGTGATGGTGGTTGAAGTGCGGGATGTTGGAGTGATGGTGGTTGAAGTGCGGGATGTTGGAGTGATGGTGGTTGAAGTGCGGGATGTTGGAGTGATGGTGGTTGAAGTGCGGGATGTTGGAGTGATGGTGGTTGAAGTGCGGGATGTTGGAGGGATTGTGGTTGAAGTGCGGGATGTTGGAGTGATGGTGGTCGAAGTGCGGGATTTTGGAGGGATTGTGGTTGAAGTGCGGGATGTTGGAGTGATGGTGGTCGAAGTGCGGGATTTTGGAAGGATAGTGGTCAAAGTGCGGGTGGTTGGCTTGATGGTGGTTGGAATGCGTTTGTTTGGAGTGCGGGTGGTTGGAAAGCGTTTGTTTGGAGTGCGGGTGGTTGGAATGCGTTTGTTTGGAGTGCGGGTGGTTGAAGTGCGGGTGGTCCGAGTGCGAGGTATTGTAGAGGTGATGTTTGGAGTTAGAGTGGTTGAAGTAAGGGTAGTTGGAGTGACTGTGGTTGTAGTGGTGGTGGTTGTAGTGGTGGTGGTTGAAGTAAGGGTTGTTGGAGTTAGGGTGGTTGGAGTAAGGGTTGTTGGAGTAAGGGTGGTTGGAGTAAGGGTTGTTGGAGTAAGGGTGGTTGGCGTGAGGGTTGTTGCAGTGAGGGTTGTTGGAGTGAGGGTGGTTGGCGTGAGGGTTGTTGCAGTGAGGGTTGTTGGAGTGAGGGTGGTTGAAGTAAGGGTTGTTGGAGTGAGGGTGGTTGGCGTGAGGGTTGTTGCAGTGAGGGTTGTTGGAGTGAGGGTGGTTGAAGTAAGGGTTGTTGGAGTGAGGGTGGTTGGCGTGAGGGTTGTTGCAGTGAGGGTTGTTGGAGCGAGGGTGGTTGTAATTGGTGGCAGGCCAGAACAGTTGACACTGACGTCACTGTCAGTCTCAGTGGAAGTGAAGGTGATGAAGCCTGGCTGGTTGCTGGCGATCTGGCTGTTGATCCAGGACTGATACTGGGACACTCTTGTGTAGACTCCTGGAAAATTAGGCAGGGCACAGCCTATTCCAAAACTCACGATTCCCTCCTGGATCCAGCGGCCGCCCTGCTTGCTCAACAGCGGACCTCCTGAATCCCCCTTTTGAGACAGAACATTTAAGGTTTCAGTGTGTAAGATCTAGCGGCATCTAGTGGTGAGGGTTGCGAATTGCAACATTCTATCCAGCCTACCTCTGCCCCCTAACCTTTCAAAGAGGGTAAGACAACTATGGTGTCTTTTGAGACAGCAGAGAGTGGCCAGTCAAGAAATTAGGTTTCTTTAGGTAGATTTATTAAGAAATTATATTACTTAATTATTCAGTAAAACCATATTGCGACTTTACCACTGACAGATGTGACATGGAAAATGTAAGCCAAGAGTGTGAAACACTGTCTCTGCATCAGAGTCCATTATAAACCACATATTAAATAAAGTGTATACAAACATTGACAATGGAAACACATTAATTCTCTCTGTGATTATGGGCCCTCGCCAAAACTGCCTGGCAACAATAATATCTGGCCCATTGCCAGATTATGGTGCTTTAATAGCGGCAAAAAATATAAATAAATAAATATTTTGATAGCTTTTCTTAAAAATAGATCTCAGTCATGACAGCAACAGTTCAGCTCACATAATCACTTCCTCTTTAGTGGTTTTGCCTACAAAATAAAAACGCGAGAAAGCTTGTTTATGGCAATCTTCTATTTGAAGTTGAACTGAGCTTTTACTTTGACAAATTCTGAATAACACTAAAGAGTCTGTAGCCTGCTTGACACACCTCTGAAAGAGCCGTCAGAAAATGTGATTCCCCTGAATTTTCTCTGCCTGGAGATACTGGGGAAATGAAAAAGCGTCCTTAAATTGATGGATGAGGATCAAACACCGAAACAAAAATAGTGCAGCACATGCCGTGATCTCTCAAACATTTGCTGCAGAATCCATTTGTTGCAGAGAGAAAAAAAAAAATGTCCCAAGGTGGATTTGAACCCCCTATCCTTTGGTTTTGAAACCTGTGCCTTATCAAAAAGATAACCAAAATACATATTGAAGCAGGGTAACATTATGGCTTATATTCTCATCCACCATCTAATGGTTTAAAGTATTGCTCTGATCCAAAACTTATTTGCAGACCCCTGCAGTATATTAGTACTACTTTTTTTTCTTCTAATGTACGTATTCAACATAGTGATGAGTAACCGCACTGCCTGAATTCTAGTTGTAGAACAAGAAGTAGAACAAGAAGAATGACAAAACACGTTCTCTAGCGCTGTTTTCCGTTTTCAGCTACTGTAGAAATACGACGATGCAACGTGGCGACGTCAAAGGAAGGGGTTGCCCGCGGTAATGTACATATAAATGTCTCATTCTAAGGTAATAAAAACATAATGGTTTACTATATAAGGTCTTTATACATCACTGAAAACATAGTTTTGTATCTTATATTGCATTTCTGTCAATAGATCCTCTAAATATTACACACTGGACCTTTAAGAGAAGGAATATTTGCAGAAGATCTGACACAAACAAGGATGTAAAACTAATCACCTGACAGGAGTCCTTCCCTCCAGCACTTAACCCGGCGCAGATCATGTTGCTAGTGATCCTGCCCACTCCATAGTTACAGTTACACTGTCTATTCCCCACAACCGGAACCTGCACCTCCATCAGGTTTCCTGGGTAAGGAAGGGACACTGAAGAGACACAAATTCAGTTTAGTAAACAACACACTTAGTGAAATGTGATTTAAATTGTTTCACACAAAATGGACTGTTTAATACATCAGTAAGACTGTGGCCCAACTCAAGTATTACCAGGTTCTCTATGAATCAAACAAACAACTCATTTAGTCCATTAAAGATATAACCAGAAGTTACATCGCTAAACCAAAGAACAGGCCCACCAAGAAACTTCAAAAAAGTTCTGGTTGTTGAAATGTTAACATGTTTGTCCCATCTTAAATGACAGAAAATCTCATTTTAAACTGTTACTGGCCAGCTTTAAATACAGATGTTATATACCGATCAGACAACATTATGACCACCTGCTGGTCCAAATGTAGGCCTCCCTTTGCGGCCAAAACAGCTGGTTCACAGCTTTTCCTTCCTTGGACCATGCTTGATATGTTCTGATCACTGCACACCGGTTTGGAGATGCTCTGACCTAGTTGTCTAGCCATCACAAATTGGCCCTTGTCAGAGTTGCTCAAATAACTATTCTGCCCATTTTTCCTGCTTCTAACACAATCAACTATCAACTCTGAGGACACAATGTGCACCTGCTGCCTAATATATCCCACCCACAGACAGGTGCCATGTTAATGAGATAATCAGTTATTCACCTTCACTGTCAGTGGTCATAATGTTAAAACTGATCACTGTAATATCTAGTAAACCCCTCCCAAAAAACATGTCTACCACTAGCAGGTAACACAAACCAACAAAGGCAATGAAGAAGAACAATAATGCAAATTTACATGGACGCGAACAATGCATAATTTATATTACAAAATTTGCTTTGCCAATGTTTTATGATGAATAATACACATTACATACACAAGTTCATTTTTGCTCATTTAAGTCACCATTGCAATCACACATTATGCGAAAATAAATCTACTCCAGGAGATTTCTGACCAACCTCCAGTTGCAATGGTGCCCCAGCCGGTGACCCAGGCTCCAGTGCCGCTGTAGAAGGTGCTGCCTTGGGCTGCCAGGCAGACGGGCTGGATGTAGGTGGTGAAAATCACCGGTGAGGAGAGCTTCAGGAGGCAGAGGTCGTTGTCATTAGTGATGGAGTTATAGTTGGGATGAATGATGATTTGTGATACTGACTGAGACACTTTATTGGGGTTTGATCCCTGCAGACTCTGGAGACCCAGAACAAGAGTCAGAGTGTTCGTGGTTATGCCTGTTCTGTAATCAGAAGAGAAACACGAGTGCAAAGACATGAAAAGAAGAGACTAAGTCCATTTTATGACCACGTCTAGTCTAGTTTGTATGAATCCTGACAGATGTGGCATCAGGGAGATATCATTTCCACAAGTTAGTCATTTATGTGCTCAGTATACTTTTTCATGATCTCAAGTCCTCATTACATAAATTTGTTTCCTCAAAATAATAATTTCCCACTCAGTCTGCATAGATCTCCTGAAAACTAAACTTAAATCTTTATAAAATAAAAAAGATCTGCAAAATCATTAAAGTTTTTTTACAACAATCTTTTCTTCCAAAGTACAAGTCAAAAATAATTGTTTACAGTCCGAATATCAACTTGAGATGCGAGAATATAGGTCAGAAACGAGGTCTACGCCTGGAATGTTCCACAAGTAGCCAGTTAACAAAACTAATAAAAGCTAAATCGTCTTCAGCCAATGCATTTCGCTTCTTTTGCTCTCACACGGACTGCATGTACCTGCATGCAACCAAAGCTAACTCAAACATGACTGGTCAACACTAGTCAGGCTATAAACAGACAAACAGAAACCACATACACTTCTGTTACCAAAATCTTGTCGCTTGCCAACAGTTTCTGCATTGATATCTATTTATAGAGATTAGGTTCAGGGAACAAAATGTTTTTGATTTAAAGGTACATTAAGTTTTGGAGTCACAGTGTTTTCACACATTTTTGCATTTGTCATAAAATTGCAATAATTGATGCTTTAAACAGGATATGTCTGTGCCTCGTTAAACATTTCTGGTTATCTCTAGAGCTACTTGTAATGGACGTGACCCCCGCCCTACCTCACTGCTTACCTTGCACAGCAGTGAGCAGCAGTCAGCACCCATTGATTGTTAATGAGGGATCCTCCACAGAAGTGGAACCCAGAGGTTTGCAGACTGGCCTGCCAGGGCCAGCTGCCTGCAGAGGCCACCTGTCCTCCAACAATCTTGGTGTTGAGTGTTGGCTGACCACAAACTGAGGACAGAGACAAAGACACAGAGTGAGTGATATAGAAAACACGTTTTAAATTTCCTAAATCACAGACGGACAGGAAGTAAAAAAGTGAGCATAGAAACTTTAACTTACCATCTAGTTGTGAGTGACACTCTGAAAATGGAAAATAAACAAAAAACATTCTTGAAACAACTACTTTGTATTTATATTTACTGATATATTTCTTACTACACTGACGTAATATTTAAATGCGAGTAATTGTGTGATAATCTGTAACATTTATTTGACCATTATTTAAAAAAGTGACAAACAACTCAACTAACAGACAGTTACAGAAAATAAATTTGCAGTTTTAAAATTCCCATAGAAATGATTATGACAAGGTAAGGCTTCAAAAACTAAAATTTAAGTGTCAGCTGATATCCTCCTTTAATATCCCTGCATGGATGTGGCTTTTCTCCAGACATGTTCAGGCTCTGTTATTTCAAAGTTCCCGTCTCAGAGGCAGATCAACACAGGCTCCGTACCTTTCATACAGCGCACGTTGACGTTGAACTAATCCATACTGGTTACATGATAACGGTGTATTTACTGCATTTAGTTGACATGCTACGTCGTTAGCTCGCCTGCTGCTTCTCAGTAACTAACTTTACTATCTGTGTGTCTTTCACTGGAGGCTCAGCATTGTCAACACAGCTAAATGTATTGGTGAGTTAATATACAGCCTATTAAAAATGTTTAATGCTGTAAATAAACATATAAAAAGAATAAAACTTTCAGTAAATGAATTGATGATAAAGGACTTGACGATTCTGATTCGACCATGTAAATCCTTAGTCGGGGGCAGCCCTAGACCGCAGTAAGTAACTTTACTGT
This sequence comes from Micropterus salmoides, assembly GCF_014851395.1. NCBI lineage: Eukaryota > Metazoa > Chordata > Actinopteri > Centrarchiformes > Centrarchidae > Micropterus > Micropterus salmoides. Next base: position 31,872,831 of record NW_024040041.1, on the reverse strand, counting down.
AGTGGATGGCTCTTCCTCAATGTTGTTGCTGCCGTTTTGTTGAAGTGTTGTACGCTATGTGGGTCACATTAGTTACAGCGACTGAGACGGTGGAGAAGCTGTGTAACATTACCTGAATACCAATAAATCTACATTGAACGTTACAAAGCAAACAGACAATCAAAAAAGTGGAAGGTTTTAGACTGGCCAAGTCAATCAGCTGACCTTAACCCACCTCCTTAAGAGGAGACTGAAGGGAGAAACACCCCGAAACAAACAAGAACTGAAAGAAGCTGCGGTAAAAGCCTGGAATAGCTTCACAAATGAAGAATGCAACAGTTTGGTGATGTCGATGGGTCGCAGGCTTGAGGCAGTTATTGCAAGAGAGGGTTCTGCCACCAAATATTAAATGTTATTTACTTTAAAATTACTTGTTCCATTACTGTTGCTCACCTAAGAATGCTGTGGTCTAACACAAACGGTGGTATGTCCTGAGTTGTTTAACACGTCTAGATGTGAGTACCAGGAAATGAAAGCTGAAATTCTGAACTCTTGTCTCATACTCATCTTGATCTTAAACCCAAATGTCTTCAGTGAACAACAAAAACAAAGGAATTTGCCTTCTGTTCCAAGACTATTGGAGGGAATTTTTGGGTTGTGAAATGTGTCAACTGTGCTGTGATCCTTATCAACAGTTTACATGAAAAGTATTTGTTGAATGCTTGTATGCAAGCCAAACTACGGAAAAAAATCACACTCTGATTGAACAAATCTACAGTGCAGTAATTGATGTAATTAAATAGCATTCTTTGAACCTGAAACTTATCTAATAGCGAGAGGAATTAGTTTTGGTATTACTTTATCACACATTTACATGAGCAGCTGGATAGCCTTTAAGTCAAAGCCTACAGAAGAACTCAGTCTGTGAATTCCCCCCCACGCAGCTTTGACATGTTTAAAAGATAACATTACAGTAACTTTTGTTCAAGGAGAAATGGATGAAGAGAATTTAAATTTCGCTTTTTTCATGTTAAAATCTTGGCTTCTTCGCTGGTTATTGACATAAGTCAAGTTATGCATACCCTGGCGGCTAAGCCTCCTTTGTCTTTCAATCCTATTGACGTCCCTGGGTTGTGCAATATCTCTCATTGTACATTGCAGGCTATTTGGGCCACGCAACATTTATTGTGGGGAATGCAGGCTGCATGAATTGTGCAATTAAAAAACATTTTTGCCATTGTGAGAAGGAATTATTGTGCATATTTATATAGGTACCTGTCTTATGTATGAGAGCATGTTGTGTTGCATGAGTGTGTGTTTTGAAATGTCTATTTTATTGCAGTTTTTGTGTTGATTTTGCAAAGCTGCAGTCCAAAACTAATTTCCCTATGGAGACAGTTAAGTATATTTATCTTATCTTTGAGTTTGGTTTAAATTATATTTGTAAATGTTAACGTATGTCAGAGAATTGCATACTTTATTTCAAATAAAAACCTGGTTGAGTCCTTCATCCACTACATTAAATAATGAAAGGATTTTCTGTGACATGATGGAATGAGTCACTGTGCTCACTGATCAGAGAACAGATTTTTTCACATCAGTTAAGGTCTTGCAAGGGACATTATAAGGTCTAGCTCCAAGTTGACTTGAAAATTATCTGCTCCTCTGATCTATCTGTCTAATATATCCACTTATCTCTGAATAGATATGAAGAGGTCTCTTTAAATAGCTTAAATTAAGGATCAATATACACAACAATACCCATACCCAAGTGACTTCTCACATTTCACATTCATGGTAATGTCATTTCTTGGTGGCTTTAAATTGCAGAATTAATGGACTTGAATTCTTGAATTGTGTTTTTGTCACATCAACTTAGTTTCTACAAACCGCACGTTCCTTTAAGTAACTTAATTAATGCCAAAACCTCCTTAAAAGTAGTTAAGGTTAACTTTAAACAACAGATACTTTCTAACAAAAGGAAAACACACACACACACACACACACACACACACCCACACACACACACACACACACACACACACACACACAAAAAGCTGCCTTTAATCTCATACACCTAATTTCTCAGTTTTATGGTTGAAGTTGTTTGGTGTCTTTAATAGTCACATCACACAATAAAACTAAATCTAATTATGAGTTATTAAACAGACTTCAATAGGTCTTTTTACATGAAGACAGGGCTTACCACTTCGGGAAATATATCAGTATCTCAAAATCTAGATCAACTTAAAACTAGTAAAAAATTAAAACTGGCTTGTCGATCAGAAGAACAAACTGCAGTTGTGGTAGGTATAGTTTCATAAAAAATCCGAATCACATTACACACAGTCTTGCAATAAATACAAACACGTTAAGAGATCAAATAGGCTGCACTTTAAGTTCAGAAGACTCAACAGGGAGGTTATGAAGATAATATAATTAACTGAGGTTGTGCTGATTCCTGGATGTTGAAACTTGAATGACAACTTTATAAGGAAAACCCCAAAGGTATGCAAAAAACAAAAAGGTCTCAGCAGGTCAATGCAAACAGGAAAGGACTGACAGAAATGATTTCCCACAACTGCTTCCTGAACGCATACACAATAATTACCTGCTATGATTAGATAATAGGTACATGTCTTTATTGTCACATGGACCACAATTGCAGTGAAGCAGTCATTGGAAATGTTGTGAATGTACGTTTTATTTATTTTTAATGAATCCAGGCAACGTTTTAAATCAGGCTAAATTAAGTCATGGGTTCAGTGCAAAAGTTTTTCTATCCCAATTCATTCATCAGAAAATAGTTGCTCCTCACTCAGATTTATCTCTTTAAACATTGATTCAGCGTGACAATTTGGTTTTGTATTTTTTATTGCTACAATTTGTAAAACGTTCAATTTGAATGCTGGATTTCAACTTACATGTGATACTTTTTCCTCTTAACAACTACTCTTACTTAATTAAAATATTCTACTTCCTCCTCATACAGCAGTCATCAGATCTCAAACATGATTGGTTCAGGTGTGTACAATGAGGAGTGTCCTTACCTTGTGTCAGGAGAGTCAGCAGCATCGCAGCACAGATCACTTTGTAGAAAGCCATAACTGTAAGTACAGATCATCAGATCTGCATCAGCATAAATACCCTTTTTCTCCTCTCCCTCTCTTTTCTTCCCTCCTCTTCTGTCTACTTCCAACACCCACATACATGTCCAATGACACGCCCAACACCTCACCTATCACCAGTTTCACAAACATCAAAAATGTCCCCTTTCTAAGGCAAGTATATTTACTCAAGTGCAATATTGGCGTACTTTACTTGTACTTTTTGTACTTACATTTATAGCAACTAGTAACTTTTTTAAATAAGATTAATAATAAGAAAGATTTTACATTAAAAACATGATAAAGCTTCAAAAATACAATGTGTCATTACAAATTCAACCTTTTTGTCATAATAATAATAAAGCTTTATTTGTGTAGAACTTTTCAATACAGGTAAGAAAGTTCTTTACAAGATTCAAAGTAAAACAAATCAAAATAATTTAAATAGGCATCACAGTGTAAAAGTGTTTTTGTTAAAATGTGTTTTAAGAAATGAGATTAAACTGGGGACACACTGTGAGCCTGAGGTCCTGGGGTAGATTGTTTCAGAGTGAAGAGGTCCTGGCTCATAGGAGGATCAAAGCTCAGAGATATAGGAAGGTGCCAGCCCATGCCGGGCCTTAAATCATTTAAAAATCAATCCTAAAAGAAACAGGCAGCCAATGCAAGGATGCTCTCTTTTGTCTAGTGACCCCACATTTCTCTGAGGCTCTGTTCACCTTCTCATATGGTTTCAAATGCAGTTTTTCACAATTGCTAAAACACTAAACCCCATTCTCTGAACCCAATGCACAGTGGCCTAAACCCACTTGTCAAATCAGTCACTCTTTTAGCAAAACATTTTAATCTGCACAGAAGTCTAATTGAATTAAATGTGAATACCATCATCATCGCCAGACGTCTTGTCTTACAGGTGTGACTAATGAATTTGTTTCCTCCATCAAGGCAGTTCATTTCTATTAAAATGAACTGAAATACACTTGTATCAAAAGTAAAAGTAATTGTTTTGCTGAACCATCCCATACATATTATTATTTATATTATATGGTTATTATCACTGCAAGTACTTGTATGGTCTTCCGACCACTCAAAGTGCTTTTACAGTATGTAACCCAATCACAACTATCATTACACCAATGGAGCGATTTCAGCTGGGGGAATCGAACCACAGATTATCCGATTAGCCTCCTGCTCTACCTCCACCCCTATTAATGTATTAGGATGTAAGCAGCATTTTAACTGCTATATATCCTTTTGGGTTGGACATTTCAAACAATGACACGTTTAATTTCTTCCATAGGATTCATCGTGAAGTTACAAAGGAAATATACATCACAGATCTGTTCTTGTTGGAGATGCAGAGCAGCTGAATTGTGCTGACTCACCTTTTATCTCTGTGCATCTACGCTGACAACTGGACCGAGACACTGATGAGTACTTCTGCCTGCTGAGGAATGATCTGGCAAAAACAGCCTCAGGCTTTCTGGCAAAAAATAAACTTGATTGGGAACAAGATGAACTAGTAAACAATGTCAACATTATAAAGGCCAGACGTCATGGTTTTTATTGCAATCTTTGTGCATCCATCACTTCAGGTATGTCTCTCAGCAGGGCTTTGTAAACGGCTCAGATTTCTTCATCTGACGAGACAAAGAGGTCAAAAAAAAAATCCATTACGTACGCCTGAATGACAGGTAGGTGACAGTCACAAGACCATGACTGCAAAGTTATCATCCCTGTGAAAGTTGCTGTTTTATTGTGTTTCAACATAGAATCAAAATAGATTCTGAAGAAGTGCCTAGATTCTTTAAGTAAAAGTATTTAAACACAATGTAAAACTACTCCATAGCAAGTCCCCGATTCAAAATCCTACTGGACTACTAAGTAAAAGTTCAGAAGTGTTATCAGTTTAACATTAAATTAAATTAACAAAACTAAAAGTACATGCCCACTGACGCCTTTTAATAATGTGTTACAGTTTTTTGATACAATGAACTTGTGTGATTTCTGTTAGCAGAGCACTATGTCACATTAAATGGGAAGATATTGTCTATGGCAGTACAAATGTCAGGAAATACAACCTTGTTTCCAAAAAGGTTGGAACACAAAATGTAGGAGTGCAGGTGGCTCACCCTCCTTATAGCTACCATAGGGAAGTGAGAAATTTTATTGTTGTTTGAGAATAATATGTCCATTTCAAATTAAATGCCAGGTTTCAACAGGGGCAACAAAAGACTTTAAAGCTGATGATACAAGGAGCAACTTTTAGAGCAATGGTGCTGGGCAATGTTGCTGTCAATGGAAATGAGTAGAAATTAGAACCTTAATCCCCTTCACCACTACGCCAACCGCCCCGCCCGCCGCTATCCATTCAAAACATAGTCAGGCTTGCCACCAGCAACATTACTATCTGTAACATTACTATCGGGCATTATGTTCCCAGTTTTGATCTCGGACGTCTGGTCACTTTATATCATATATCAGAATATTCTATTACTGTTAAGCCCACTATGAATATTACAGTTTTTCTCAATTGTTTACACACAAATTCTGGTACTTGAGACACAATGACCACAACATGTAACACATTCACCAACCCCCTGAACCAATTCTGCTAAACTACAAGCACAATTCCTGCTTTTGGCACAAGTTTCATGCAGAAAATATCTTGTTTTCACAAGGAACACACTGCCATTCAAATATGCACACTGACTCATCACAAGGGCAAACACCCGTCACACCGTTTTCCAATTAGCAATCAGAGCTTTAGCATAAAAGGCAACAGGTGAGCTCTTCAATGGAGCAATGGATGCCAACATTGGAAACAGAGGCAGAGCCAGACGAGGACGAGGACGGGGACGGGGACAGCCAAGGTCAAGGTCAAGGTCAAGGTCAAGGCCAAGGCCCGTAATCTCTGATGAGATCCGAGCCACTTTGGTTGATCATGTGGTCAACCATGGTCTAACAATGAGGGAGTCTGGGCAAAGAGTACTGCCAAATCTGAGCAGGTACCCTGTAGCATCCATTATCCGGACTTTCCGAAATGAGAATAGGTAAGAAATCTACTCTCACTAGCAAATTGCAGTACTGCATATCAATACAGTACTCAATGAGTACAGTAGTACAGTATTGCCTGTGGACTGTTCTGTAGGACTGTAAAAATACTGCAAGTGAGTCCCACAATTGATGCATACTCTCAACACTGTATACAGTAAATTATACATATTTCAATATTGTAATCATAATGATTGTGCTTCACAAGAGTGACCACTCCATGTCTATTTCTGATATTGTCATGTGTGTTTCAGAGAGTCCTTGAGCTAGAGGTGGCTGCGGTGGAGCACCAGTTCATCTTCACCATGCTACCCTTGGCCCCTACAACACCGCCCATCTGATCACATTCCTGGACACCCTACACAACACACTCATTCCACCAGATCAGATAAGATCGGGTAGACGGCCCAGAGCAGCTCATCTTGGGACAACGTAAGTTTCTACTGGGCTGCTCTGGTTCGTAACTGGTTCACTGCCCACCCACACTTTTTAGTTGTTTATCTCCCTCCATATTCTCCGTTCCTCAATCCTATTGAGGAATTTCTTTCTGCCTGGAGATGGAAAGTGTATGACTGAAATCCACAAACGCGTACCTGCCAAACAGATTACACTGAGTGGAGTGTGTGACCGGTTCAAGGCGGCGGCCCCACGGCTCGTCGCGCCAGTAGGCAGTAGCGGTCGATAGGGCGTCTATGTATATTATATCTATGCATGATTGGGTATAAAATTGTAATGCACAGGGGAGCCCCATAGATACGTTTTTTTTTTTTTTTTTAAGGCTAAAAGTAAGTGTATATTATTAACAGATTGACTTTGCTTGGACTTTAACAGTAAAGTCCAAGCATGGACCAGAAACTGGACTTTTAAGCAGGACATCAGTGTTCAAATGAAACAAAGTCCACAGTGAGCATTTACCTAAATTTACGCAAATAACTTTGCGTTAAGCCAAACCATGATGATTTTCTAAACCTAACCAAGTAGTTTTGTTGCCTAAACCTAAATAAGGAGTTTTGTTGCTTAAACCTAGCCAAGTACTTTATGTGCCAAAACATAACCAAATTGCAATGTTTCACAACGTTTTAGAAAATAAATAACATTCCATTCACAGTCCCTAGCAGTTTTATTTTAATTATTAAGCATATTTATTTATTTATATTTATTCTTGCTAATTTAAACAGATGTTGCATATTTGACAACTTGACAACAGAGCCCAACACTTCTAGAAACAATGCTCCAGGGCGTTCAATATTGACGGCAAGGGATTCTTGTCCACGAGTCCATATGTTGTGAGCTGGGAGGGAGAATATGTTGTTCTGATTTAAGATGGAGAGGGTCTTCCACTCTCTATCTCAATTTCTCAATAACACATTGCAGAGAATCTGGGGATTTCAGACTCTACGGTACATCATGTCATTGCAGTTTTTCTCGATTAATTAAACACATTTCTTGAAATTATGCCTCTTTCTCTCGAAACTCTAAACACAAATCTAAAACTTCTCATCCCATTCCCCAAACATCCTATTTTCAGGTCAAAATTAAGCTTTCCACGCAAAACCATTCAATCTTTCTGAAAAACCAAACTTTGCCCTAAGAGATAACACACAAGCTCTCAAAAACACACACACTACAACACAGTTTTACACACTGGTGAGATAAATTCAAAACAATACTACAAAAACTGGTTATAAGTAATGTTGCTTGTGGTTCTCCCCCTCAAAAACCTTTTCACATGATGACTACAAAGGCAATAACAAATGTAAACATTTGCACACATTTTTCTTCCTTATTCCTTAGTGTACTTTACAGTACAACACACCAAACAACAAATTATTCTGCCCCAGTGTCCTGTCTTTGGTCTGGGACAGGCCAGAGATTGTTGTCCTCCACCTCCTTCACCACCTATTCTTCCTCCCTCTACTTCCTCCACTTCCTTTCTCACCTCATCCTCCTCCCTACTCTTCCTCCCTCCTCAACTGCCCTACTCCTGCACCGCCTCCACCACCTCCTACTCTTCCTCCTGTCCCATCTCCTCCTCCAAAAGCCTGCTTATAGTTATAGTATAGTATATTTCACTGCATCAGAAATATTACTCTTAGGAACACACCAAAAAAATGTGAACACAGTGTTTTGCTGCCTCCAAATGCAAGTTGAAACTCTTATCATGCAAAGAAGGAACAGATCCAGAAACGCTGCCGCGTTCTGTGGGTCTGAGCTCATGTAAGATAGACTGAGACAAAGTGTTAAACTGTCCTGTAGTCTGACATGTCAAAATTTGAAATTCAATTTCAAAATCATAGATGCTGTGTCCTTGGGGCTAAAGAGGAGAGGTACCATCTGGCTTGTTATGAGTGCACAGTGTAAAAGCCCAGACCGTTCTCATCTCAAGGCATCCAATCCCGCTTTCAGAAAAATATAATACAAAATATAGTTATTTGACGCCAAAGGTACCCTTCATTGTCTCAAAGAGACGCTTCCGGATGCATCTCTATTAGACGCTCTGAGGTGTTACGTTCAGAATGGAAGTACTAGCTAGCTATGTTCATGTTAAAGATGTTGACAGACCCCTACCCTTTCCACAACCATCAGAAATGTTAGTACCTAAACCTAAATCACTGACTTTATGCATGTCGCCTCACGGCCGATGTGCTAGCATGCAGGGTTAGCCGGTGAGCTCTTTTGTGTTGTTGTGATGTAGCAAACGGTGGTGTTTCATACTGACGCTGAAGGGTACCTTTTTCGTAAAATACTTACGCTTTGTCACACTGTCTTAAAGCGTCAGATATGACACATCGAGATAAGAGTGTGTTGAAAATCCAGCATCTGTGATGGTATGGGGGTGCATTAGTGCACATGGCATGGGTAACCTGCACATTTGTGAAGGCATCATTAATGCCGAATGATAAATACAGGTATTGAAGCAACGTATGCTGCCAAGTACAAGACATCTTTTCAGGGAGGGCCTTGCTTATTTCAGCAAGACCATGCCAAACCACATTCTGCATGTGTATCAACAGCATGGCTCTGTAGTAAAAGAGCCGGGTGCTATGCCTGCAGTCCCAACTTCTCACCCACTGAAAATGTTTGGCGCATTGTTAAATGTAAACTACAACAAACTGTTGAAATGCTACACAAAGCAAGAATGGGAAAACATTCTGCCTTCCAGATTACAGCAGTTGCTCTCCTCAGTTTCCAGATGTTTAAAGTGTTAAAAGAAGAGGTAATTCATCAGAGTGGTAAACATAAGCTGTTGTGTTGTTGGCATCAAATTGAAAATGGGCATTTAATTATCCAAAAACTATCCTATTCCTCAGTTTCAATTTCAAATAGTTGGTCCATTCTCAATTAAGTATGTGGGGTTTTAGTACATTTTGTTTCTATTTACATTTTACACAGCGTGCTAACTTTTGTTGACGACATCTTAGTGATTCGATTAGAGCCCGGAATTCAGGCTGTGAGAAAGAAATATTTTAGATTGTAGATTCACTAACAAGTAGATTTCAGATGGTTTATTGCTTGTAATGGATCTGAGATGGGATTATATGAAAAGAACAGATTGAGTGTCCGGAGGGAGGACAGCAGGGATAGGATAGGGGGTCGAGGGATGAGCGGTAGGTCAAAGTGTGGTGGATGATGGGTTGAGGGGAAGACAGGTGAGGGATGAAGGGGTGAAAGATGCAGGAGTGAAGAGTAGACTGGTGTCTGCTGGCGAGAAAATGTGCGGGAACCGGTGGGAGTCGAGACTCTGAGTGGGGGAGCAGTCTCTTTGTTGGCAGATGTGCGTAACCTCCAAAAGAACTTCAGGTGGAAATGTGTGTGTGGGTGTCTCTGACGTTGTTTAGGTCATTGCGGATGTAAGTAAGGTGTACTAGTAAGGACCAGCGGCCAAGGATTTTAATTATGAAGGTGTTAGTGAAACCAGAAGAGTGTGGCTACTATCCCCATCTCTGTGACGAACAGAGGATCTTGGGGGGAAGCTTGGCTGGCTAGTCTCGAGTCCACATAGAGACATATAAGTTCATACGGACTGAGGTATGAACTATGTCGGAAGAGGTAGATGGGTTGTGGTAGACTGGACTAGTTGGTTTTGCCGTGTTTGAGGTGGTAAATGAGTGCGTCTGTGGAATGTATGGAAATCTTGGCAATTGTGGCATTTAGACTCGGATGGTAGTGGAGGTTGGAGGCAGTGAACTCTGAGCAGCACAAGAAGCCAAACAATGCTAGTAGAAACATGGATTCTATGACTCTGTCTGCGTATGGAGTGAGGTAACCCGGGTTAAGAGGTCTAAAGTGGGGGTCAGATGTTTTGGCAAGGGACGTGGTTCTGCCTTGTGGAGGCCTTTAGTTAGCATGCTAATGTAGTTGTGGGACAAAGCTAGGCAAGGTACCCCTATGGACAATTTGGTAAAGAAGTTAATTTCGCTGATGTAGACCTGTAAGGTGGAAGATTTAATCTCTCTTGATTGAAATGGGCAAAAGCGATGAAGCTTGAGTTCGAGCTCAGATTATGACATTGAGAGAAGGGAATAGTATGTTGTGGAAGGCATGAAAAGCTTTGAAGCAATTCCATCGCAAAGGTTGCAGTTTAAGGAGGGTCGCATTGGATCATGATAGAAACCGTTGCCGCAGCACCGCAAGGCTAGGTCTAGGATCAGCGGCTGGTGTTGGTTCTTTGGAGTGGTTAGGAAGTGGGTGTTTAAGTTCAAAAGGGCCAAGAGCAGTTTGCAGTTCTCTGGGAATGAGCGGGGTTATGTGAGGATGGATTAATCAGTGAAGGAGGTCAATATGGTTACCGGCGAGAATCTGTTGCCTGAGTGTGGGTGACACTGGGTGTGGTCAGGTTGGTGCCACGGGAGATGTTGTTGTGGCTAAGGTGCAGATGGAAGTGGAAAACCATTTGGAGCGGCTGTGGGTGGAGCTGTGTTGAAGAGGGGTGCATTAGAAGAGGGAAAAGACATTGGATGCATTTGGGATATGGAGAGGGGGAGGTGGGTAGGGTGAGGGGGGAAAAGAATAGACCGGAGGAAGAGTTTGCCCGATGATGTTGCAGTGGGTCACAAGTGTAGGTGCGGTCTTGAATGGCTGTAGTAGCCAGTGTCGAGTTGAACTGATGAGACAAAAGTAGATGGGATAGGAAAGGTAGGAACAAGGGAAGAAGAAAGGATGCTGGGATGGAGGGATGCATGTGCTTGGGTTGTTGAGAATTAGAAAAGGGATGAGAAAGAGGTTGGGGTGCATCAGGGTTTGATACAACATGGCCCTGGGGGCTGATGTGGAGAAGTGTTGCGCTTCTTTTGCAGTGGAAAGTGCCGCGGGGTCGTTTATGTTGCCCAGGAAGTATCGCTGGTGACCCGGAATTGCTGCTCTAGCTAAATACCAGTTAAATTTGTCATTATAGCGGACCACTGTCCGCTAAACACTTGTTCTTACAGTTATTCTTGCCTTAGCACTCACAGTTCTTTCCATCTTTTAGTGATTGCTGTTTAATCTCATAGTTGTTTACAAAGGTTTTGGTAGCTAGGTAGTATGTAGTAGTACTTTAGCTTAGCCGTTAGTGACTTTAGCTTAGCAGCTTGCGATGGCTTCTCCTTCTCCCTCTCCTACTTTCTCCTGCTAAGGTGTGTCAGATGTTCAGTTACTTCTCTGCCTCCATTAGCGGTAATGGTACGTGTAACAAGTGTAGTTTATTTGTAGACATGGAGGCGAGGCTCAGTGATTTAGAAGTCCGGCTCCGCACCTTGGTCTTTAGCTACTGTAGCTAGCCAGTCCCATGTAGTCGGTGCAGAACGGCATCTCCTGAGCATCCAGGAAAGGGTGGCTGGGTGACTGTCCAAAGGAGGAATAGTCATAAGCACCAACCTGTTCACGTTTCTAACAGATTTTCCCCACTCAGCGACACACCCGCTGAGAAACCAACTCTGATCATTGGCAGCTCCATTTTGAGAAACGTGAAGTTAGCGAAGCCAGCAGCCATAGTTAAGTGCATCCCTGGGGCCAGAGCGGGTGACATGGAGTCTTATTTGAAACTGCTGGCTAAGGATAAATGTAAATACAGTAAGATTGTTATTCACGTCGGCGGTAATGACTCCCGGTTAAGCCAATCGGAGGTCACTAAGATTAATGTTGAGTTGGTGTGTACATATGCAAAAACAATGTCGGACACCGTAGTTTTCTCTAAACCCCTGCCAAATCTGACCAGTGATGACATGTATAGCCGTATGTCGTCATTCCGCTGCTGGTTGTCGAGGTGTCCAGCAAACGATGTGGGCTTTGTAGATCATTGGCAAACTTTCTGGGGAAGACCTGGTCTGATTCGAAGAGACGGCATCCATCCACTCGGGAAGGAGCAGCTCTCATTTCTCGAAATATGTCAAAACTTATTAGTGGACCAAATCCATGACAACCCAGAGTTGAGACCAGGAGGCAGAGTCGCAGTCTAACACACTTCTCTGCCCTTCTATTTCAACAGTTACCCACCCTAAACCCTACGCAGAGTTGCAGTCTGGCCACTGGGCAAATTTTTTTATGTCTGTCTGATAGTGCTGTAGCTAAATTTAAGGATGCGATTCCATCAGCTCTAAATTCATTATCAAGTCAGAAAGTAACGGAGGACAAATTACACCTGACTCTGTAGCCCCTCTAAAAAAGAAAATACTAAAACAAAGACGGTTAGCTCCATGGTATAATACTGAAACTCGCACTCAAACTTGAGAGGAATTGGCGTTCCACCAAACTGGAAAACTCTCATTTAATTTGGCAAGATAGTCTTAAAACTTATAGGACGGCCCTCCGTAATGCCAGAACAGCGTACTACTCGTCATTAATAGAGGAAAATAGTAACAACCCCAGGTTTCTTTTCAGCACTGTAGTCAGGCTGACAGAGAGTCACAGCTCTATTGAGCCCAGTATTCCCATAGCCAAAGTTAGTCATGGAGATCCACAAGGATCTGTCCTCGGACCAATCCTCTTCACTTTATATATGCTTCCTTTAGGCAATATTATCAGGAAACATTCCATAAACTTTCATTGTTATGCAGATGATACTCAATTACATCTATCGATCAAGCCAGATGAAACTCATCAGTTAGTTAAACTTCAAATGTGCCTTCAGGATGTTAAAACCTGGATGACCTGTAATTTTCTGATGTTAAACTAGGATTAAACTGAAGTTATTGTTCTGGGGCCCAGGCACCTCCATGACGCATTATCTAAAGATATTGTTTCCCTTGATGGCATCGCCCTGGCCTCCAGCACCACTGTGAGGAGTTATCTTTGTTCAAGACATGTCGTTTAATTCTCACATTAAGCAAATTTCAAGGACCACCTTTTTTCACCTATGTAATATTGCGAAAATCAGGAACATCTTGTCTAAAAATGATGCAGAAAAACTAGACCATGCATTTGTTACTTGTAGGCTGGATTACTGCAACAAAAGTAAGTTTTTCCTTGCCTCTGTCGCCTAGTGCTTGCTCTTGGTGGGAACTGTTGGGTTTCTGTAAATATCATCACAGAGTATGGTCTAGACCTGCTTATTTATGAAAAGCGCTCTGAGATAACTGTTGTTGTGATTTAGCGCTATACAAATAAAATTGAATTGAATTAAATACATTTGTACAAAATACCACCTGATATTGATAGACCACACCTGTGAGTTGGTGACCACAGCAAAAATATATCACTGTCTACAACATAATCTTTTAAAATAATTTTTTTCTGAAAAATGGTACTTTCACCCCTGTTCTCCCCTAACTTGGCTCTGCAGCTCAGCAGAGCAGCAATGAAAAGCGTCTCCCTTGTCATGAGTTGTAGTTTTTGCCATTTGTTTCTGGTGTTCTTCTGTTTACCTGTTCTTCTCAGCAGTGTGTTTCGTGTCGTCAGCCTCACTCGTCGTCTCTCCCTGTTTCCCTGCCGTTATTGGATTTTGTATTTTGTATTTCTGTTGGACAGCCCTTGTTTTTGGACTCAGTCTATCAGCCACTCTGTTTGTAAGTGTGCTCGCTTTTTGTTATATTAAAACCACTGAAGTATACCTGCTCCACTCTGTGTCCTGCGTTTGGGTCCTCCAACCTGCTCCACCCTGCCTTCACCTCAAAACCATGACAGAATGACCCAACCAAATATGGACCCAGCGGACATTGTTAAATTGCCCAGCACCTGGGAGGAACTGGGGGTGCCTAAAGAGGAGCTAACAGCCGAGGAGCCGCAGTTTTTTGAGTTAATCTCAATTATGTGGAGAACGGACCCAGAAATGGCCCTGCTCATTGCCTCCTCCCGATGGAGAAGGACTTTTGAATTTGAGACTGTATCGAGACTTTGCTCTGCAACCTCCCCAGTGTGTGACTGCTAAGCCTGCTAGCCCCGAGCCCCGGCCTGCCGGCTGCACGCAGGGAAGCATCCACCCGTCCTGCCGGGCTAGCGCTGCCAGTCACCAGTCTGATCCCTGGCCTGCTAGCGCTGCTAGCCGCCAGCCTGATCCCTGGCCCGCTAGCGCTGCTGGCTCCAGGCTATATGTTCCCCAGCCTGCTAACCCCCTGCCTGCCCTCCCTGATTACCGGCCAGCTAGCGCAGCTAGCCTATGGCCTGATAGCCTGGAGGCTAGGCTTCCCCCGGTATTCTCCTTTGAAGGGAGTCGCCTGGCCATCTTTTCAGGTTCCCGTGGTGGTCATCGGAGGCGACCAGGTCACCAGCCAGCCTTATCACCAGCTGATTCCTGTTCCTAGTGCTCTGTCGGTGGTCCGACCGGCACCTGCTTCGCCGGTGGTCCGATCGACTTCTGGTCCCTCATCCGTGGTCCAACCAACACCAGTTTCGTTGGTGGCCCAGCCGACTCCCATTCCTTGTGCTCCGTCGGTGGTCCGACCGGCACCTGCTTTGCCGGTGGCCCAGCCGACTCCTGTTCCCCATGCTCCATCGATGGTCCGACCAACACCAGCTCCATTGGTGGCCCAGCCGACTCCTGTTCCCCATGCTCCGTCGGTGGTCCGACCAACACCAGCTTCGTTGGTGGCCCAGCCGACTCCTGTTCCCCATGCTCTGTCAGTGGTCCGACCAACACCAGCTCCGTTGTTGGCCCAGCCGACTCCTGTTCCCTCGTCCTGCTGTGTCTGAGTACAGCCTCATAGAAACACCATTAGACTGCATTAGTTTGAGTTAGGCGGACCTAATGAACTGGCAGTACGTAGCTGCTGCATTCATGCCTTCAAGTTCAGCTATATAAATGCAGGCATACTCAGGAAAACACACAAACACACACATTTTCTGTATATGTCTTTAATTTTGTAGATATCAACCAGAACTACTAATGACCAATAATAGTGTGCTGCTATTTAAAAAAATAAAATAAAACTGAGAACAGTAGCACACATGTGCTCAAAGCGTAAAGGAACAAGTAGGCCGAAAGGATTTCTACTATTATGACAAAAAGACAAAGGTGGAAGTTGTTCAGCACTTCACCTACAGCACAGTATTTCATTGCAAAGCTTGCCAAGACTTAAAACTGTCATTTATTTTTTAATAATATGCTGCAGATGATGAACAGGCTGATTATTGTCACTGTGTTCCTCAGACCTCATTATCTGTAGATCCATTTTTTTGTAACTACAACATAATGAGTGGCACTTGGGGATCCCATTGTACACTCATTCATAAAAATAATCTTCAGTTTGTTAAAATTATATATGAGATTTCACATATTTTGTAATTGTATTGAATACAAATCATAATAAAACAGATGCAGATATCCATATTATCCCTATAGCTTAATTTTACACCCTTGATTTTAGAGAGAAAGTAGTTAGCATCCAGAATCTCACACGCAGAGAAGAAGAGGAGATGGAAGAAGAAGAAGAGCAAGTGAGCAGGAGTGGTAGTGGGTATATTGGTGGCAGCTGTGCTGCTGCTGTTGTTTCAGTCTTGATTAGTGCTCTTGTTTCCAACTAACACTGCTGCCCGGAGCCAAGAGCCACCCTGCTCACACATCACTGGACCGCCAGAATCAGCCTGAACAAACAAGCAAGACAGATATGTTCAAGTAAGTTTCATGAAACTATAGAAAAAATGTGTTTTCTTTCAAATAATATTCTTTTTCCTTATTTTCACCAAATGTACTTTCTGAACCATATTTCCTTATGCCTTTAAGATATAATTTAACATTTTATGAACTATGTTTTTTCACTTTCTTGCTGAGAGGTACATTTGAAGTTCAATCCCTTTGTTTAGTAAATTTATGTGGATAATTTAACATCTGGCCAAGGGACACCAATTGTAAAATTGCCTTTTAGCTAAAACTTGCACATTTACAGTGATGTTAATCGATGTGGGTTGTACCTGAAAATAAACAGATTTATAAAATAAGGGAAATGTGAAGCTACAGCCAGAAGTCAGTTAGCTTAGCTTAGCTTAGCATTTAGACTGTAAACAAGCGAGTTCAACATACCCAGGATATGTTTTTGTCATCTGGCTTAACTAACCCTAACAATCACGATCGGGATAAGCGGTACCATGAAGCTGGTTATCAACTCAGTTAGTCAACCCAGGGTTTCCCAATTCAGCCGGGAGCGTGTTCACATAAAAGAGGTGGTGTTAGCAACAGATGACCAATCACAGACATGAACAAGTTCGCTGTCAGCAGAGCGTCATATTTTATGAACGAATACTGAACTGTAACACTACAGAAATACGGCAGTAACACACGCAGGGAGACAGAAAATCGCAGACAGTGTGAATGCCTAAATGAACTGCCGTTGACATAGTCTATAATATTGCGTTGATTGCTCCGGAGCAGGTCAGCCGTTCAGCATAAGTTACCATGGCGATCTACCCGGTAAGAGGTGAACCACCTTAGCTGGGACTGGAGCCAATCCCAGCTGACACTGGGCACAGTGTCGCCAGTCGATCGCAGGGCCACACATAGACAGACAACCAGTCACACTCACACCTAAGGACAATTTAGGGTCACCAATTAACCTAGCCTGTATGTCTTTGGACGGTGGGAGGAAGCCGGAGCACCCGGAGAGAACCCACACAGACACGGGGAGAACATGCAAACTCCACACAGAAAGGCCGAGGCAACTGGGGTTTGAACCCACGACCTTCTTGCTAACCACTGTAGCACCGTGCCGCCCCTGCGCAAATTTCTAAACAATCTAAATACTATCCTGATCATTAATTGTGCTTTTACGTAAAGAAAAATGTATAATTTTAAGGCAAGGCAAGTTTATTTAGATAGGATATTTCAGCAACAAGGCAATTCAAAGTGCTTTACATAAAACATAAAAGCAACAGACCTTATACAATTTTTAAAAAGTCAAGTATGATTTTACATGATAAATCTTGTTCACCCATAATTCTAATAGGATACAAATGATCAGGTTTTTCACCTTCAGTTGTTTGCGTTTTTGATTTCCCATCTCTCCCACCAGTCAAATCTCGTACGATATTTCCTCTTATTCACGAGTGTCACTGTTAATCCTGATTGACGATACTAGAGATTCTACTCGGCCCTGTTAAGACTTGGTCTGACTACTTATGAGAGGAGAAACCAGTTAAGTTAAAAAAGCAAGGAAATGTGGCTTTAAAGCTTTCCAGGGAGAGTTAAAATCAACATCTGGGCATGTCAGGTACTTACGTGGGGCTGTGGTTGTTAGGGTGAGAGTTGTTTAAATGGGGGTGGTTGGAGGTGCTGGCAAGCCAGGACAAGTGGCGTTGAGGTCACCGTCAGTCCCAGTGGACGTGAAGGTGAGGAAGCCTGGCTGGTTGCTGGTGATCTGGCTGTTGATCCAGGACTGATACTGGGACACTCGGGTGTAGACTCCTGGGAAATTAGGCTCGGCACAGCCTCTTCCAAAACTGACGACTCCCTCCTGGATCCAGCGACCGCTCTGCTTGCTCACCATCGGACCTCCTGAATCCCCCTTTAAAGAGACAAACATTTAGGAGAAGGAATCTTTGCTGGAGGTGAAATCTGACATGAACTCAGGCAAAAAATGATCACCTGACAGGAGTCCTTTCCTCCAGCACTTAACCCGGCGCACATCATGTTGCTTGTGATTGAGCCCACTCCGTAGTTACAGTTACACTGTCTGTTCCCCACAATCGGCAGCTGCACCTCCATCAGGTTTCCTGGGGAAGGAAGGTTCACTGAAGAGACACAAATTCAGTTTAGTAAACAACACAAGGGCTGAAATGTAAATGGTTTTACACAAAATTGCCATTTTAATTATTACATCAGTAGGCCTGTGGCACACCTCAAGTATTACCGGGTGCCTATGAATCAAGAAAACATTCTCACTACTTGTACTTAAAAGATCATGAAAGCTGTTTTACAAGGTCTTAGCCCATCAAAGGTATAATCAGTAATTCCAGCGTTGAACCAAAGAACACGTCCACCAACAAACTTAAAAAACACTTCCAGTACTTCAAATGTTAACATGTTTCTAAATATACTCTTAAGCTGTTACAGGCTTGTGTTAGCTACATAATATGTAATAATGTATAGTATAATGCAGTTTAATAATGATGCATTAAATACTGGTCACATTCTGAAATCTACAGCATAACCCAATGTATTTTTCTATTTCTAATAAATAAAATTCCAGAGAACATGCCAAATAGACTGTAATGTACATGGAAAAATGGAAATATACCTGACTTCACTTTGTTTTATTTTTGTTTTATAGCGTTAAAAAATGACATCTCATCATTATTATGATTAAATTTTATCAGATGATAAAAAAATTAAAAACATCATGGCATCGGCCATCTGCCACACTGCTCTCTAAATACTGGTATCAGGTGTTCAAAAATTCATATCGGTGCAGTGCAGAAATTCACCAACAAAGGCACCAAAGAAGAAGGATGGAAGGATGCTAGCAACCAGACATCGATATAAAGAATGCGTAAGTTAACGTTTTTTGGAGAATCTGTGTTGTAAATGATAAAGAATACACACAGTGTGATTTGGTGAGAAACTGTTGATGTAAACAAAACTTTTCTTTGTTGACAAGAAAACTCAACAGGTCACCTACGTATTGTGGGGTCACTGGGGTGTATAAAAGATTTAAACTTGTTTACAAAACTGTGTGCTTGCTAATGTCACAGACAGATCATGATAAAAGTAAAAGGTTTAGTTGCTACGCTGTGTAAAGAAGCAACAACATTTTTGCATCGAAATATCTGAGAAAACACAGATGTGCTTTCTGACCTACCTCCAGTTCCAACATCGCCCCAGCCGGTGACCCAGGAGAGAGTCCCCTTGTAGAAGGTGCTGCCTGTGGCTGCCAGGCAGACGGGCTGAATGTAGGTGGTGAAAATCACCGGTGAGGAGAGCTTCAGGAGGCAGATGTCGTTGTCAAAAGTTCGAGAGTTAAAGTTGGGATGAATGATGATCTGTGATACTGTCCGAGACACTTGATTGGGGTTTGATCCCTGTAGACTCTGGAGACCCAGAGACACAGTCACAGTGCTTGTGGTTATGCCTGTGCTGTAAGAGAAACAAAACAGTGCAAGGACATGAAAAGCAGAACTGTAGTAAAGAGGGCAGACAACCAGCCGAAAAGCAGCAATAAACAGCAGACATAAGAAAATAACTGTGGGAGAATGAAAAGGAGAAAAAGTCAAGTTAAATAAAAAACAACACAGCCCAGCCATGACAGCCGGAACAATAACAGTTCATTTAAATAGATAATGAAAAGCAAAACGAATAATGCAACTACCTGTTGACAACCGTGGACAACCTAAATTTGAGTGTGTGTGTACGTGTGTGTCCATGTATGTGTGTGTATGCGTCTGTGAGTGTGTGTGGAATGTAGTTGTTAGTGAGAGTGGGATGCCACAACAGCGCCACACCAGCCCCAGTGGCAAGCAGGCGAGAACAGAAAGGACCCAATACCACATGCCCCAGAGGGCCTCCGGTGAGGAGAGGAGACAATGGATCCCAGGCCCAGGGACATGCCACCCACCCAAGACATGAGCAAAAGCACCAGGCCCCAGGCCCCAGGCCTCCGGGTCCAGAGTATGTCCCCAAACCAGGGGAGCCGCCATAAAGCAGCCCAATGCGATACATTGGGTAGTGACAAGTATGTAAGAAGCGTGGACTCCTGTTATGTTCCCCCAGCATGCAGAGTGATGGAGAAACTGGGACGGGGTACCTTAGCCAAATTGATAGGTCTTCAGATATCTTCTGTCAGAACTTTTGGGCAGGTGTGCATAGCCACATAGCATGCATAGATGATCCCTGAGCAGTTCAGGCAGATGTTTGACTGAATAAGACTCATTCTGAACATCCTTTGTCCTGTATAGCGTGTTCTGTGGAGAGTTTCATAATGTGTAAGTTGTAGATTGGGATTTTTAGTCATTCTAAAAATATTAAAACATATTTGCGTCCAGAAGTTTTGGTCTGGACGAATGGATAGATCTGTCTCCCACTTAAAGAATGGAAGCAGGGGTGTTGCTAGACATAAAGCTCTGCTGGGGCACAGGCTCCCATAAATTTTTGAAAGTGATAAAATGTGCTAGTATTTGCTTTAAAAGCTTCCCTTACTTGTCCCGTTATTAATGGCACTGCCATGTCAGAAAGGGATTTGACCGGATCATAAGCACACAGACCTACGTGACTACCAGAGCCGGTCCTGATCTCCCTGGGACCTTAAAGAAATTCTGCGATGGGGCCCTCCTACCTGACTCGAGAGCCATGTAAACAATTTGCTATTTCTGCACAGTCAGACCTGACACAGCAGTACTCTCACTGATATCCTCCCTCCTTTAAAACAGTCTGTCTCTGTAATAAGTCTGAATGGAAACCTCTTCTAGAAAAATCCAGTGCTGGTTTGAATGGACTTCGCACTAATTCAGTACTCATAAAGTCTCTTAAGACTGGGCCAATCTACTGTTCCATTAGGGTCTGAGCTGCTTGTACCTAATGCTGGCTGTACATCAAGGGGCGTCACTTTGTGCTGGAAAGTGGGGAAATTTAAGGGCTCAGATTAGGGCTGCAGTGATACACTTGTTCTCGAAACGTGAACAAAACAAGAAGATATTAGAATATATTTACTACTGTGATATATTATTTGGGGGTAGAGAGATGATTTTGAGCATTAAGCACTTAATTTTCTACATTCTGGAGACATTTTCCAGACCAATTTATGGTTGAATTTATATATATATATATATATATATATATATATGTATACAACATTCAGGTGTAAGGTGTAATATAATGTAGGAATCAGCAACTTGTTTTTTTAGCTTAAGTTACAATGCATTCCTTTCTTTTTACAATGCATTGCATGTTTCTTATTGTGCAAATAAACCTTTCTCAAAGCATTTGTCATTTAACATTTGTTATTGCAAACAATTTATCAGAACCATTTTAACAAATGACAACTATGCTGTGCATCTACGGGTGTGCTAGTAGGCTACTGGCCGAGGCTACCTGTATTTCACCTGGGTCTGTGGGACCTGCTAAAGTGGTCTGTACTTGGTCTGTGCTCGTACTGGCTGAAGCTGGAGTTTGTGCTGGTACTAGCTGATGATCCAGCATCTACTGACAAACTAGAGCATAGCACTTGTAATTTATAGATAACAATACTTGCTAGATATTATATATATATTTTCAAATTTCAATACTATGTGACTTAACTGACTAAGTGATGTTTATTAATTACTGAGAGATGTGCATCTATATTGCCCAGTCTGCCCAGCTAATCAACATTTTAATAATCAATAGTCAATGTGAATTCACAGTTTTCGATCTTGCATTAGTACAGAGTTGTATCTAAACTTGACAGAGAGACAGATAATTAGTGTCTTGATGAGTTGCTATGAGGAGTGCCATCACACCTGTGTCTTGTCTGGACTCGACCCACTTATGTTTCTGTTGGAATGCCCAAGTTTAATTTCATGTACGCGTTCACGCACAACGCAGTTTTATTTTCCCAGATGCAGTTTATAAACACCGTGGCCGGTCGGCGGTAATCAACCGTAATAAAAAGTTGTAATTCAACATTGTTCAGACATAAAGTCTGGCAAGCAACCAAAACACAGACAGAGCAGGATGCACTTCCCAGCTGGGTTAGCAGGACAGACAGACAGATTCCCTGCAACTAACACAACTTACTGTTATCTGCTTACATCAGACTTTAATTCAAAGTGCTTTACATAAAACATAAAAGCAACAGGAAAATATAAAGTTTAAAAGCAACATAGGGAAATTGAAAAACTACACTTAAAAAAATAATAAAAGTTACAGTGCAGTGTACAATCAGGGTTAAAAGAGTAAAATGGAAAATAAAAACAGTGGTTGAGCAAATAATTGAGTTACAATTATTTTGAAAAGAGAATAAACAGAAGTGCACTTAATCTACTCTCTCTAACTAGTCTGTACTCGGGTGCATAGCAATCTTTGGGTCCACTTAAACTCCAAAAACCCTCGGACACTACAGAGAAACCAGGACATGTCTGTCCACAGGCCACTTTGATCCAGTTATACTCTGGACCCACCTGCGCATTTACAGGTGGACAGAGGTTCCTGCAAATCACTCAGGCGCGAGATTTAAGACCACTTCCTTCACTCTGTTCAATCTCACTCTCATTATTTTTTCACTCAGTTACCTACTCATTTCCCACTGTGTAAATATTTAATTAAAAGCAATGGAAAAAAGATAAAAACCAAAAAAAGAAAACAGGACAGTAAAAGTTACAGTGCAGTGTAAGTTATCAATCTATTAGTTAAAGGCAGCGGTAAAAAGAAAAATCTTAAATATTTAATGAAAAGCAATGGTAATAAATGTGGTCCCAGCTCTAACCAGGTCTTCCATGTGATCAGTGTTACTGATAAGAATGTCTGCTATCACTGGAGGTAGATCTAAATCCATTTTGTTATCCTTAAATCTCACCAGAATTATGGATTTAAATTGTTGATGATATTTAAGAAAAGTATAATTGCTAATTCCATATTGTGCCACTAGATCCTGGAATGGAATAAAGTTACTGCCCTGCATGACATGCTGTAGATGGGAATTAATTATTTCTTATTTTGGAGGATTTCGGGATTATTCCAGATTAGAGGAAGTCTGCATGTGATGGGTGAAGACCTAGAGATATTCCCGACAGGCTGCTGGGGAAGTTCTAAAGTTAATGCTTATAAAGCAGGTATGATGTTTGCTACTAGACCCTATGAATGGCATATTGGAAATTTTAATTTCCTTACAGATTTTTTCTTTTATGTCCATCCATGAGTGGTTCAGTGGGCTCGGATTGATCAATTTACAAATACATTGTAGTCTCTTGGCCAAGAAGTAAAGAAAAAGAAATGCCAGTTCTAAACCACCACAATCTTTTGCTTTTTGTAGAGTTTTTAAACTGATTTGTAGGGTTTATTTAAAATGTTAGATGTTTGAGTCCAGTGCCTTAAACCAGACAACAGAAGGTTGGGTGGGTAACATTGAAAACAGGTAATTGATTTTAGGTATACACCATCATTTGTATGGTGGCGACTCTTCCCATGACTGATTTGGGCAATGTTGTCCATCACAAGATGTCATCACACATTACAGGTAAAACTATGGATTTACTCAGGAACGTGCACAGGAATTTTGAAGGGCAGTTGCTCTGACCTGAAAAAAGGCACTAAACACAGTATCCAAAATGTATTAACAATATAAATGTCACCAAAATACATATGAGAAAAAGAGTTCCTTATATTATTTTTTTTTTTTCCTTTTTTTTTTATTTGAAAATAAATAATCTAGATTGAATTGACAGATGGGGAAAACTCGCTTCTAATAAAATATTAAATAAAAAAACGCTTAGATTTCGGAAAAAAATACAATCCTTTTTTAACCTTTTGGCTTCCCGTACATTCAGTTGCGCTTCTAGCTCGTATTCACTTCTGTTGGTACGTATCACGTATGGTAACTGGGCAAAACTACGCATGATTTGTTGTAGTATGATTGCATAAAGGAAGGAAACAGGAATTCCGGTAGGGAACAGAATCGACTGACGTGCAGGCAGCGCTGCAGCAGTGCAGCCACTTAAACAGAGTTTGCCCTTCCCCTACTGACTTTCACTTTCGGTGCCCGAATGGAAGTGAATGAGGCTTTGCGATCGCGATATTTTTTTTTTTATTTTTTTTTTTTTCTCGGAAGGGCAACTTGAGTCAGGAAAGGCAAACGGGCAGTTGCCCGGGCAACCAGAGCAAATCATTCCCTTCACTTAGCTGTTCATGTGCTCAATGTACTTTTTCATGACCTCAAGTCCTAATTTCATAAGTTGTTTCCTCAAACAAAGTCAGCACTGTTCTTTGCATCTGTTGCTGTGGAGACCCCACAGTTTACTAAGCGAATAAAAAACTAAATCATCATCAGACGTTAGTCGATCGGTTCAGAGACTATATTTTGGCCAATGCATTGCTTCCCTCTTGCTCTCACACTTGCTGTGTACCTGCATGCAACAGAAGCCTGCTCAAACTTAACTGGTCAACACTTGTCAGACTACAAATAAGCACAGATGCATCCGATACAAAAATCTTGTCACTTTCTTTTAGATTCTGCATTCAAATGCAGATATCTGTTTATAGAGATTAGGTTCAGGGCACAAAATAATTGGTTTAGGGAGTCGGTGTTTTCAAACGTTTTTACATTTGTTATAATAGTAGCAAATGTTGGTGCTTTAACTATGTCTGTGCCTCCTGTCACACCAAAGGGGCTCTTGGGCCACTCAAATACCCTTCTGGTTAGCCCTAGAGCTACTTAGAGGGGTTGTGACCCCCGGGTTGGGAACCACTGCTGTAGGAAGGCTGTTAATTCAACTGCATGGCATGTTGTTTTTTGTCGCCGCCCTACCCTCAGTGCTTACCTGTAGAAGCAGTGAGCAGCAGTCAGCACCCATTGATTGTTAATGAGGGTTCCTCCACAGAAGTGGTAACCAAAGATTTGCAGACTGACCTGCCAGGGCCAGCTGCCTGCAGAGGCCACCTGCCCTCCAACAATCTTGTTGTTGAGCACAGGCCGACCACACACTGAGGAGAGAGACAATAAAGACAGAGTGAGCAATACAGGTTCGACAGCAAATACGAAGTTATAAAAAAAAAAGATTTTCATCCAAAAAAAATAAAAATTCCCAAATGACAGATGGACAGGAAGTAAAAAAAGTAAGCATAGAAACTTTGACTTACCATTTAGTTATGAGTAAGACGCTTGTTTGAAACAGCAATCTTGAATTTATATTTACTGAATTTATATTTGATCTCAAGCCATTTAGTTTAGGGATTTTTGTGATCATCTCTAACGTTTATTGCTAAACTGATTCAAACACAAAGACTTTTGATGTGAAACTATTTCAACCCTGACCCCTCTCAGCTAACAGACCGGGAAAATCATTTATAAATAAATAAATAGGCCTATGAATTGATCTATATGGGTGCTTCTCAAGTCTCTTAATTGTAGTTTCTTTGCTCCTCGCTTGAACCGGAAGTTGTTCCGCTCCGTCCTCTTGCAGACCGTCCCAAAGCTCTTGTCTGCCCTCGGAGGATCGAGGATCGAGGAGCCATCTCTGAGGAGCTATGAGCGAGGATATCCTTCGCGGAAGTCTTTTAATGACCAACACCGTTTTTAGGATCTTGAAACACTGGGGGCTTAGCCCAGCCCATAAAACTTCATATCTTCACACAATAATTAATTAATAATATATTAATAATAATTAATTTCCTGCATTCTGGTGTTTTTCTGCGCCAATTTCTGCCTTTTCTGCATCAATTTATTGTGCACAAAATTCAGGTGTTGCTGAATTGTGGTGAATATTTAAGAACATTTTGATATTTTATGACCTTGTAACTGATTATGTATTTCCATCTTAAATGTACAATTGTACTACTGCCTCCCTTGGCCAGGACACTCTTGGAAAAGCATTTTTTTCTGATTTAATAAAGGTATAATAAAACAATATAAAATCTAAAATTGTAACAGAATATAATGCAGAGCAGCTCTCAGCTTTCAGATATTTATACAGTTTCTCCTGTAGATCAACTTTTAATATTATCACTGCTGAATCAACACACACGCAGGTGTGACTGATTGAGGTAAACTCTTTAAATGTGCATGTGACATCTTTTTACGTAACCAATTAATAAATGAAATCATTTTGATTTTCAAGGTCATTTTAATGATGTCCAAAGCGATGCTGTTCAATAACAGGACACTTTTAATATATCTCAATCAATGCAGTGATCGTCTAACGTAGATCTTACAGTGTGTAGGCTTCATTTACTCTGCAGAGACTAAAGACGCTTTTAATGCGCCGTTAATGGAAAGTGAAAGTGTTTCACTTGCCGGCTTGTTAAAGTGCGATGAAGGCTGCTTTCCAACACGATCACCAGTGCCATGGTGTGCGCTCACTAGATTTAAGTTGTAGAACAATAAAGCCGTGAACTGAAAAGATATTGATTGACTGATATTCTAAATGTTTGCATCTGCCCAGCTCTGTGACTGCGCCCGACCAGCGCTTTACTACGTAACTGCGCTCACAGCCTGGATCACAGCTCATTTCAGTTAATGAAGCAAAATGCAGATTACAGACTGGTTAAGTTATAAAAGGTATGAATGGAAAATGTAGCGAAATTAAGAGTAGTCCTACATTAGATGTACCCACCCCTGCTGCAGACATCATCACTGCTGCCTTCAGTTAGAAGTAACAGCAGCACAAAAGAAGAAGCTGCACTGGCCTCCAGCAACGTTTATTTTTCCTCCCTAAACATTTCTATAGGCTACATTTTGTCTGACTGATGTGGAGTGTGTGAGTTATTGACTGGTCACTTAGTAAACCGCCTCCTTTATGAGCCAGGAAGGCAATGCGAAATAAAACTTTACATTAGGAAAGAGGGGGGGACCAAACATAGATTTTGAAATTAAATATGTATAATACCTCCTCTGCCTATCAGGTGATTAACCTCACCACACAATTAAATTTAGCGCCTCTGATAAAGTGCAGCTCACAGCCGCTTCAGGTGGAGCAGAGAGGACACAGAGCTACAGCTGGATCATCTTATTCTCTGCTAATTTGCAGGAGAATAAATAATAACAATAATCTCTCTCTCTCTCGCTCCCGCGTGCGTAACGTTAGTTAAGCGTGTAAAGTTCAATTATCGGCCTTTTATTGTTTGATTTTTAAAAATCCTTCTGAGATCCGGGGCTTTTGCCCAGGGCTAACCACGCCGCTGGATCGGACTCATCTGATGCATCACGACAGGTTACATTAAACTCAAGTGTATCGCTGCAAAGTCTTATAGTCTCTGAACAACAAAAGCCCCCCTCCCCCAACTTTATTATTTATTAGAAAGATCTTTCTTTCTTTTATTTCTCCCATCAACTTTTATTATGGAGACTGTGAGTCTGCAAGAAACATGTTATAATCTCACCGTCATTTATATTCAGTCACATGTGAGGCTGGTCATTCCTATGTTTAGTCCAAATTGACGACGATAAAACATAGTAAACAGCCTAATGAGTCAGTATGAATGAAAGCTGCTGCGCAAAAACAATTGTTGGATTGATATGATTGAATGCAGTGATCGATCACTGACAAGTGATTGCGATTTGCAAATAAAATGTACGCAGTACTGTTAAAGGATATCAGAAGAGGAAATAAACTGAAAGCCTAAAACTGAGCGTCAACTTTGATACAAGTTACATCATTTCAATTTCCCTGAAACATTTAGGCTAATAAATCCCAAGACACCATGATCATTTCCTGGATTATTCAATAAAAAATTTACAATTAGAATCAATAAATATAAATGCCTATAAGCATTGTGCCAGTAGAAATTATCCTGTGCCTCTAAGCAGGACAGCTGTTTGTAACAGGTAACAGAGAATCATGCTGCTCTGCGCTGATAACTGTGAGACTTTATTAGTACCAAAACTGTGCACATGTATGTAGACACAAACTCCATCAAAAGTCTGTGCAGCTGTTAGAGCCAACTGACAGCTAATCCAGTTGTGATCAGGTGCCGTCATGTGAAACGGAAGTCGCTTCACATGACGTCTCATGACTCTAAAAACATATTTCCTCTTTCCTTCTTTCCTGGCTTGGTTTCCTACACAAGTTAGGGAAACGTGGATGCAGTTAAGAGACTTAAGAAGCACCCTATGACTATATTTTTGTGAGAAGGACGGGCTGGAATGACAGTGTGTTATTGTTATACTGTTTATCCTGCTGCTAATTTTATTATTAGTACTACTGCTTAGACGTTGTCTTACTACTAGTTATTGCTCCAGTCCCTGATGATGCCTTAATGTCATAAAAACGTGACAGCAGTAGAAGTTAAAGGGGCACTCCACTGTCATGTAAAACAAATCATATTTCTTTTAACTCATCAGCAGCCTTGTTAAGTGAGTGGAGTATAGCCTAAATAAATGTTTCAACACAAGAGGAATGCATTTCGTTTACTCTTTTTTCAAACGGGAATTCATCCCATCTTGTGTGCCCCTCCGCTACCATCACTACTCAGGAGGGGCATAATTGTTGCGTGTATGTGCGCGTTTTACTCACCTAAAACAACATGCTTCAGCTTCACCAAAACGAAGGTCATTGTCACACTAGGTTAAATTTCTTTTTGTAGCTTTTCTGACAGAATTTGCTGTCCTGGTCTCCATGAAGTAAGTAGGTATTAATATTAATGAAAAGAGGTGTTTCGCTGACCATTTATAGCTGACTATAGGTGTTTAAAGTCCCCTGGATATGGCAGGCACTTACATTGGGCAGTGGTGGTTAGAGTGCGGGTGGTTGGAGTGATGGTGGTTGAAGTGCGCGTGGTTGGAGTGATGGTGGTTGGAGTGCGGGTGGTTGGACTACGGGTGGTGGAAGTGCGGGTGGTTGGAGTGATGGTGGTTGAAGTGCGGGTGGTTGGAGTGCGGGTGGTGGAAGTGCGTGTGGTTGGAGTGATGGTGGTTGGAGTGCGTGTGGTTGGAGTGATGGTGGTTGGAGTGCGGGTGGTGGAAGTGCGTGTGGTTGGAGTGATGGTGGTGGAAGTGCGGGTGGTTGGAGTGCGGGTGGTGGAAGTGCGTGTGGTTGGAGTGATGGTGGTGGAAGTGCGGGTGGTTGGAGTGATGGTGGTTGGAGTGCGTGTGGTTGGAGTGATGGTGGTTGGAGTGCGGGTGGTGGAAGTGCGTGTGGTTGGAGTGATGGTGGTGGAAGTGCGCGTGGTTGGAGTGATGGCGGTTGGAGTGCGTGTGGTTGGAGTGATGGTGGTTGGAGTGCGGGTGGTGGAAGTGCGTGTGGTTGGAGTGATGGTGGTGGAAGTGCGTGTGGTTGGAGTGCGGGTGGTGGAAGTGCGTGTGGTTGGAGTGCGGGTGGTGGAAGTGCGTGTGGTTGGAGTGATGGTGGTTGGAGTGCGGGTGGTGGAAGTGCGTGTGGTTGGAGTGATGGTGGTGGAAGTGCGTGTGGTTGGAGTGATGGTGGTTGGAGTGCGGGTGGTGGAAGTGCGTGTGGTTGGAGTGCGGGTGGTGGAAGTGCGTGTGGTTGGAGTGATGGTGGTGGAAGTGCGCGTGGTTGGAGTGATGGTGGTGGAAGTGCGTGTGGTTGGAGTGATGGTGGTTGGAGGTGGTGGCAGGCCAGGACAGGTGACGCTGAGGTCACCGTCAGTCCCATTGGACGTGAAGGTGATGAAGCCTGGCTGGTTGCTGGTGATCTGACTGTTGATCCAGGACTGATACTGGGACACTCGGGTGTAAATTCCTGGGAAATTAGGCAGGGCACAGCCGTTACCAAAACTGACAATTCCCTCCTGGATCCAGCGACCGCCCTGCTTGCTCACCATCGGACCTCCTGAATCCCCCTTTAAAGAGACAAACATTTAGGAGAATTAATACTTGCAGAAGGTGAAATCTGTCATAAACACCGGGCGTAAAAATGATCACCTGACAGGAGTCCTTCCCTCCAGCACTTAACCCGGCGCACATCATGTTGCTAGTGATTGAGCCCACTCCATAGTTACAGTTACACTCTCTGTTCCCCACAATCGGCACCTGCACCTCCATTAGGTTTCCCGGGGAAGGAAGGGACACTAAAGAGACAAGTGGTGAAAATGTGATATGAAATGGTTTCAAACGGTAAGTCTGTTGCACACCTCAAGTATTGTCAGGTGTTCCTCCTCAAACCACTTTAAGTACTAATGTCAACATGTTTCTCCCATCCTAAATTACAAAAAAATCAAATCTAAAACTGTTACAGGCTAGTTAACTATACATTATGTTATGCACTGATCAGCCATAACATTATGACCACCTACTGTCAAAACAGCCCTGACCTGTCGAGGCATGTACTCCACCTTATTATCAGAACCAACATGAACTTTTTCAACAATTTGACCTGCGGTTGCTCATCTTTTGGATCGGACCACACAGGCCAACCTTCGCTCCTCCCATGCATCAATGAGGCTTGACCATCCAAGACCCTGTCGCTGGCTAAGTTTCCCCTCTTTGAGCACTTCTGATAAGTACTGACCGCTGCAGACTGTTTTGGAGATGCACAATTTGGCCCTTCTCAAAGTCGCTCAAATCCTCACACTTGCCCATTTTTCTTGCTTCTAACACATCAACTACGATGCCACAATGTTCGCCTGCTGCCTGATATAAAGCACCCACAGGTGCCATGATAACGAGATAATCGGTGTTAAGCACGTCACCTGTCAGTGGTCATAATGTTATGGCTGATCAGTGTAATGTAATGTATAGTATCTTCCAAAACTAAGTATCTGTCAACCACTAGCAGTTACTTATAAACTAGTCTAGGAAATGCCCAACAAAGGCAATGAAGAAAAACAATGCTAGCAACCAAACATGGATGCAAACAATGCATAGTTATAAATATTTAAAATATCCACATAGCAAATGTTTTATGATGAAGAATACACATTCAACACATTTGCTAGAACTTAAGGGTACACACAGTGTGATTTGGTTAAAACTGTTTATGTAAACAACACTTTTCTTTGTATACAAATAAACTCCACAGGTCACCTTTAATGACCTTTCTTCTGGCGCCATCATCAGAACAAACTGCTTACTGCGAAACCTCCAAGAAAACATCATATCTTTATGTTTGTTTTAACACTTTTGTATTGTAGCTTGTAATATAAAATATTAAAAGTTGTTTGCTAATGTCACAAACAGATTATGATAAAAGTATCCATACATAGAGCCACAGGAAAGGTTTAGTTGCTCCACTGGGTAAAGGTACATACATACAAAACTACATTTTAATATTAAAATATATCTGCCACCACCGTAGCCACACTATCTCTGAAAATAAATGTACTCCAGGTGCTTTCTGACCCACCATCACTTGCAATGTTGCCCCAGCCAGTGACCCAGGCTTCAGTCCCCTTGTAGAAGGTGCTGCCTGGGGCTGCCAGACAGACGGGCAGGATGTAGGTGGTAAAAGTTACTGGTGAGGAGAGCTTCAGGAGGCAGATGTCGTTGTCATGAGTATTGGAGTTATAGTTGGGATTAATTATGGTCTGTGATATTGTCCGAGTCACTTGATTAGGGTTTGATCCCTGTAGAGCCTGGACACCCAGAACCACAGCCACATCGTTTGGGTCTATGCCTGTGCTGTAATCAGAAGAGAAACAATGCAAATACACGAAAAGAAGAACTGTAGTCAAGAGCACTTTAGCGAACACAAAGTCCACTTTAAGACCACATCTAGTTTGTATGGAGCTTGATAAATGTTGCAACATGGAGATATCATTCCCACAAATTAATGATGTTATTGTAAATTAGTATCCATTATATTATAAATCATTCCCTCATCTTACTCATTCATGTGCTTAATATACATTTTCATGGTCTCATGTCCTAAGTTGTTTCCTCAAATTAATAATTTCCCCCTCAGTCTGCACATAGGCCTAGTCCATGTTCTTTGGATCAGTTGCTGTGGAGAACTTCAGAAAAATGAAAAAGAAAAAGATGAATATTTGTGAACTGAAAAAACATCTTCTTTATCATCAAAGTTTGTCACGCTCTGCCGGTTGGCCATCCTTTGTGTTTGCTTTTGAGTTTGGTATCTGCCTTGGTATGTTGAGTTTTGGGTTCTGTCCAATCTAGTGTCCAGTATCTGTTATATAGTCTGCTTGTCATGTCTAGTCTCTCTGTTTTCCTCTGCTCTCTCTCTCTCTGCCTCGTTAGTCTCATGTCTGTCACCTGTGTTGCTCCCGCCCTGCTCGTTAGTCCCTGTGTGTGTGTGTGTGTGTGTGTGTATATATACCTGGTGTTTCTGTCTTGTCTTTGTCGGGTCATTGTTCATGTTACCCCCCAGTCTGTCGTGTGTGTACTCTCTGCCTGTAACCAGCCTTGCTTGTCTTGTCTCGTCTCGTCTCCTCTCCCTGTACTTTTGGATTTTTGGATTTCTGTTATTCAGCCACTCACCTGTAAGTGTGCTCGCTTTTGTTTGTTTATTAAAACCCTTCGTTATACCATACCTGCTCCGCTCTGTGTCCTGCGTTTGGGTTCTCCAACCTGCCTCCACACCACGATCGTGACAGAATGACCGGAACCAATTAAGAGCCCAGCAGACACTCTAACTGAGGAACAGACTGACGTGCTGAGGGAGCTTATGGTGCTGAGGAATATGTGGTATGGGGCTAGTCATGTTAGCCATAAGGCAGCTATCGTGTCCCTTGCCTGGAAGAGCCTGGCTGCTCAGCCAGGAGCAGCAGACTCTCTCCCTGGGTGGGTTTGTGACTTCCTCCACACCTCAGCCAATCCCCCAGCCAAGTCCTCATCAGATCCTCAGTCTGTTAGCCTGGAAATGGCTAACACCCGGACCGCTAGCCTCCGGCCGTCATCTCTCCGGCCTGCTAGCCCTCTGCCTGTCCTGCCTGTTACCTGTTCGGCTGGCGCTGCTAGCCCTCCGCCTGTCCTGCCTGTTATCTGTTCGGCTGGCGCCGCTAGCCCTCCGCCTGTCCTGCCTGTTGTCTCTTCGGCTGGCGCTGCTAGCCCTCCGCCTGTCCTGCCTGTTACCTGTTCGGCTGGCGCTGCTAGCCCTCCGCCTGTCCTGCCTGTATCCTGCTCGGCTAGCGCCGCTAGCCCTCCGCCTGTCCTGCCTGTATCCTGCTCGGCTAGCGCCGCTAGTCCTCCGCCTAGCCTGTCCGTCCGCCTGCCTGCCCTACCTACCAAGGACTCAGGGACTATGACTCTCCTGGCCTACCTGACCATGAAGGCCAGGGAGTCAGAGGCAGCACGGGCAGCTACACTATGGCCTGATAGCCTGGAGGCTAGGCTTTCCCCGGAGTCGTCCTTTGAAGGGAGTCGCCTAGCCATCTTTTCGGGTTCCCGTGGTGGTCATCGGAGGCGACGAGGTCACCATCAGCGACCCGTCGGCAACAAACCTGTCCCCTGGCTTGCTAGAACGGCTAGCCGCCTGCCTGATTCCCGGCCCGCTAGCGCTGCTAGCTCCACATCAGACCTGCCTGATCCCCGGCCTGCTAGCGCTGCTAGCCGCCTGCCTGTTCCCTGGCCTACTCCTGCTCCCAGGTCTCACTCGGTCATCCTACCGACACCTGTTACTGGTCCCTCATCGAAGGTCCGACTGACACCACTTCCAAGGTCTCCGTCGGTGGCCAGACCGGTTCCCGCTCCCCGTGCCCTGTCGGTGGTCCGACCAACACCAGCTCCGTTGGTGGCCCAGCCGACTCCTGTTCTCCCGTCGGTGGTCCGACCAACACCAGCTCTGTTGGTGGCCCAGCCTGTTCCTCGTCCTCGTGCTCCGTCGGTGGCCCGACCGGCAACTGCTTCGCCGGTGGTCCGATCGACTCCTGTTCCCTCGTCGGTGGTCCGACCAACACCAGCTTCGTTGGTGGCCCAGCCGACTCCTGTTCCTCATGCTCCGTCGGTGGTCCGACCGGCACCTGCTTCGCCGGTGGCCCAGCTGACTCCTGTTCTCCCGTCGGTGGTCCGACCAACACCAGCTCCGTTGGTGGCCCAGCCGACTCCTGTTCCTAGTGCTCAGTCGGTGGTCAGACCGACTCCAGCTCCTCGTGTCCGGTCCATGGTTCCCAGCCCAGCTGTCCAGTCGGTGGTCAGGCCGACTCCAGCTCCTCGTGTCCGGTCCATGGTCCCCAGCCCAGCTGTCCAGTCGGTGGTCAGGCCGACTCCAGCTCCTCGTGTCCGGTCCATGGTCCCCAGCCCAGCTGTCCAGTCGGTGGTCAGGCCGACTCCAGCTCCTCGTGTCCGGTCCATGGTCCCCAGCCCAGCTGTCCAGTCGGTGGTCAGGCCGACTCCAGCTCCTCGTGTCCGGTCCATGGTCCTCAGCCCAGCTGTCTCGCCGGTGGTCCTCAGCCCAGCTGTCTCGCCGGTGGTCCTCAGCCCAGCTGTCTCGCCGGTGGTCCTCAGCCCAGCTGTCTCGCCGGTGGTCCTTAGCCCAGCTGTGCCTCTAGAGCACCCAAGTTTTGGGTGCCGACCTCCGAAGAGGTCTTGCCATCGGCCTCCTGCTCGGCCCCCAGTGGGTTTGCTGCCTCACTGTTGGCCGTCCTGCCAACCCCTTGAACTCTGTGGCCCCCTTGTTCTGCCCTGCCTCATGGGTCGTCCCACGGGACGCCCACCTGAACTGTGTTTACCCCCTGATTTGCCCGGCCTGTCGGGTCATCCCCCGGGACGACCTCCTGAACTCCGTGATCTCTTTGGTCTGCACGGCCTCCTGGGTCGCCCTCCAGGACGGCCTCCTGAACTGTGTTTTCCCCCTGATTTGCTCGGCCTGTCGGGTCGTCCTCCGGGACGGCCTCCTGAACTGTGTTTTCCCCCTGATTTGCTCGGCCTGTCGGGTCGTCCCCGGGACGACCTCCTGAACTCCGTGACCCCTTTGGTCTGCACGGCCTCCTGGGTCGCCCTCCGGGACGGCCTCCTGAACTGTTCTGCCCCTCTGCCCTGCCCTGCATGTTAGGCCAAGCGCCTTACCTGCCCTGTTTCCTGGGCATGATCTGCCTGTTGGGTGGTTCCCCTGGACTGTTTTGTCCCCTTGGCCTGCTTGTGCGATCTCCCGAACTCTGTCGCCCCCTTGCCTTGCCCTCTGGCCACCCTCCTGAGAGTTCCTGGTCTGGCCCTCCTCCTGTCCTCCCTCCGCCCACCCTGGGCCGGCTTGTGCCTTGTTTTTGGGCTGTTTTGGGTTTTGTTGACCGTCTGGAGACGCTCGTCGGTGGGGGGGTACTGTCACGCTCTGCCGGTTGGCCATCCTTTGTGTTTACTTTTGAGTTTGGTATCTGCCTTGGTATGTTGAGTTTTGGGTTCTGTCCTATCTAGTGTCCAGTATCTGTTATATAGTCTGCTTGTCATGTCTAGTCTCTCTGTTTTCCTCTGCTCTCTCTCTCTCTGCCTCGTTAGTCTCATGTCTGTCACCTGTGTTGCTCCCGCCCTGCTCGTTAGTCCCTGTGTATATATACCTGGTGTTTCTGTCTTGTCCTTGTCCGGTCATTGTTCATGTTACCCCCCAGTCTGTCGTGTGTGTACTCTCTGCCTGTAACCAGCCTTGCTTGTCTCGTCTCGTCTCGTCTCCTCTCCTCTCCCTGTACTTTTGGATTTTTGGATTTCTGTTATTCAGCCACTCACCTGTAAGTGTGCTCGCTTTTGTTTGTTTATTAAAACCCTTCGTTATACCATACCTGCTCCGCTCTGTGTCCTGCGTTTGGGTTCTCCAACCTGCCTCCACACCACGATCGTGACAAAGTTGTTTTTTATTACATCAAACAATCTTTTCTGCCAGGGTACACTGTTTACAGTCCGATTAGCAACTTGAGACGCAAGAATGGAGTGGAGAGACGACATCTACACCTTAAATGTTTCACAAGTAGCCAGTTTACGAAGCTAATAAAAGCTAAATTGTTGTCCGACGATAGGCAATGGGTTGTTGATGTGGTTCCAAGATGGCGCTGTCTATGGCTGCCTCGGAGTTAGGTGCGCTTTCTTTTGTTTTGTTTTTTGTGTTAACTCAGTTTTCGGCTGTGATTCCCGGAGCTCTTTCACCAGAGAAGAGCTCATGAACATCAGGGGAACAACTCCAGTGGATTGATTTCCCACTTTTCTCGCGTCATCTGTGGAATTATTGGACATTTTGGTGAAGGGCTCTTTAGTTGTTGTTAGCTGAATGAAGCGCCATAAGACTACGGCATAAGAGAGGGAAACAAGCCGGGTCGCTCATGCACCTCCGCCGGCGGGGACTCCGCACACCGCTACCGGCAATGATTCTCTCCAATGTGCACTCACTGTGCAACAAACTGGATGAACTTCAGCTACTGAGAATTTTATTCATCTTCTGTTCTGTGCTTCACGGAGACGTGGCTGTGTGAACTGATACCGAACTCTGCGCTCCAGCTGGCTGGCTTCCAACTGTACAGAGCGGACCGTGACGCAGAGCACTCCGGCAAAACAAAGGTGGAGGTGTCTGTTTTATATTAACAATGGCTGGTGTAGCGACGTTACAGTGATTCAGCAGCACTGTTCTCCTAATCTGGAATTTTTAATCATAAACTGTAAGCCAGGCATGCTTGGACTGCACTGACTCGGATGTTTTTAGGACTGCTACTAACAATCTGGATGAGTTTACAGAGGCTGTGACGTCCTGCATCAGCTTTTGTGAAGACAGATGCATTCCAACCCGCACCAGGGTGAGTTATAACAAAGACAAACCCTGGTTCACAGCTAAACTCAGACAGCTGAGGTTGGAAAAGGAAGAGGCATTTAGGAGTGGGGACTGAGCCAGGTTTAAGGAGTCAAAGTACAGATTTAGCAAGGCGGTGCGAGATGCTAAACAGCTGTATGTAGAGAGACTACAACACCAGTTCTCAAGGAATGACTCAGCTTCTGTCTGGAGAGGATTCAGACAGATCACCAGCCACAAACCTAAATCCCCCCACTCCATGAACGCCTTGCCAACTAGCTGACTGGCCACAGTCAGTGGTGGCTGGCAAGAACCTACACCAGGATCCTGTTTGTGGATTTCAGCTCTGCTTTCAACACCATCATCCCGGCCCTGCTGCAGGACAAGCTCTCCCAGCTGAACGTACCTGACTCTAATTACAGGTGGATCACAGACTTCCTGACAGATAGGAAGCAGCATGTGAAGATGGGTAAACATGTCTCTGATTCAGGAACATCAGCACCGGATCTCCTCAAGGCTGCGTTCTTTCCCCCCTTCTCTTCTCCCTGTACACCAACAGCTGCACTGTCACCAGTCTGTCAAGCTCCTGAAGTTTGCAGATGACACCACCCTCATTGGGCTCATCTCAGGTGGGGATGAGTCCGTCTACAGGTGGGAGATCGACCATCTGGTGACCTGGTGCAGCCAGAACAGTCTGGAGTTCAACGCTCAGAAGACAGTGGAGATGGTCGTGGACTTAAAAAAGAGCACAGCCCCACCCTCCCCCATCATCCTGTGTGACTCTCCAGTCACCACTGTGGACTCCTTCCGCTTCCTGGGCACCATCATCTCCCAGGACCTCAAGTGGGAGCTGAACATCACCTCCCTCACCAAGAAGGCCCAGCAGAGGATGTACTGCCTGCAGCAGCTGAAGAAGTTCAGCCTGCCAAAGACAATGATGGTGCACTTCTACACCACCATCACTGAGTCTATCCTCACCTCCTCCATTACCATCTGGTACGCTGCTGCCACTGCCAGGGACATGGGCAGGCTGCAGCGCATCATTCACCCTGCAGAGAAGGTGATTGGCTGCAATCTTCCATCACTTCTGGACCTGCACACCTCCAGGACTCTGAGGCGAGCAGGAAAGATTGCAGCTGACTGTTTCAGACTCTCCACTCTGGCGGGAGGTTGTGGCCCATCAGGACCAAAACCTCTTGCCACAAAAACAGCTTCTACCTGTCTGCAGCTAGCCTCATCAACAAGGTCCAGGTCCCCCAATCACCCCCCCCCCCCCCTCAAATAAAACAATCGTCTCTGCACATGTAAATATCATTTCATGTCATATCATGCACAAACCTGGCACATTGCACATATTTGTTGTTAATTGTAAATTGTTGTTGTTCCATTGTTATTTTTATACAGTTGTATTATTTTTCTCTATTTGTCTGTTATTCTTATATAACTTGCATTTGTTTATTACATATTTATTTATTTATTCATCTATTTATGTCAGCTGTATCTCTGTCTGCGTGTAGCACCTTAACACCAAACCAAATTCCTTGTATGTGTAAAACACTACTTGGCAATAAAGCTACTTCTGATTCTGGGTTCAGAGAATGCATTTCGGCCAATGCATTGCTTCCCTTTTGATCTCACACTGGCTGTGTACCTGCATGCAACCAAAGCCTACTACGTTAGACTACAAATAGAAACCACATACACATTCAATACAAAAATCTTTGATATGCATATAGAGATTAGATTTAGCACAAATAAATTGATTTAAAGTTACAGTGAATTAGGGAGTCACAGTGTTTTCACACATTTTTACATTTGTAAAAAATGCAATTTTAGGGGCTTTAACTAGGATATGTCTGGGCCTCCAGTCACACCAGATGGGCTGTTGGGCCACTCAAATACCCTTCTATTCATCTCTAGAGCTACTTGGATGGGTCGTGCCCTCCAGGTTGTTAGAAAGGATGTTTACACCACTGCGTGGCATGT
Organism: Micropterus salmoides; assembly: GCF_014851395.1. Classification (NCBI taxonomy): domain Eukaryota; kingdom Metazoa; phylum Chordata; class Actinopteri; order Centrarchiformes; family Centrarchidae; genus Micropterus; species Micropterus salmoides. Next base: position 31,834,066 of record NW_024040041.1, on the reverse strand, counting down.
TGTTTTTTTTCGCAGCCCTACCCTCAGTGCTTACCTGTAGAAGCAGTGAGCAGCAGTCAGCACCCATTGATTGTTAATGAGGGTTCCTCCACAGAAGTGGAACCCAGAGGTTCGCAGACTGACCTGCCAGGGCCAGCTGCCTGCAGAGGCCACCTGCCCTCCAACAATCTTGGTGTTAAGCACAGGCCGACCACACACTGAGGAGAGAGACAATAAAGACAGAGTGAGCAATACGGGGCTGACAGTCAACAATAATGAAGTTATGAACAACATTTTTATCCAAAAAAAGCACGTTTGAAATGTCCCAAATGACAGGAAGTAAAAAAGTGAGCATAGACTTACCATTTAGTTGTGAGTGAGACTCTGAAAATAGAAAACAAACAACAAACACTCTTGAAACAACAACTCTGTATTTATATTTACAAGTGCTGGGTAACGATTCAAATTTTTATCGCATTGTTATGCGGAAAATTGAATAATGAATTCTAAAGTAGTGTACTGCGCACTTTTAATTTAAATGTACTGCTATATACACAAAAGTGCAATAACATGAGGTTTGCAAACACTTTAAACAAATAAGTTGCTTTTTACCAGCAGTATTCCCTTTACACAGTAGCAATAAAATATTTCTTGTAAATCTCAACTTAAACATTAATGTAATCAAATCAAATATAAAACCAAAGCTATTTGCCACTGCCAGGGCATTACCTTTTATAGCTTGTTAGAGTCCAGAGCCACGATCATAACATCATAACATGCACCTTCTGAGCAACAGGTTAATGTATATAAATCTATTTTTTTGTGTGTTTTTTTTTATCAGCACAGTAGTCCAGTGGATAGCAAGAAGGTCGTGGGTTCAAACCCCGGTCGTCCTGGCCTTTCTGTGTGAAGTTTGCATGTTCTCCCCGTGTCTGCATGGGTTTCCTCCGGGTGCTCCAGTTTCCCCCACCATCAAAAACATGTTAGGTTCTCCAGTCAGTGACATTGACTACACACTGATAAAGATCTGGAGTTGGTTTGGCAGAGCATCCCCGCAACACTAGATGAAGGCCTGTCAGGTAAAGTTACGTAGCCTATAATTTTAATTTAAGGTAAATAGGCTACAGCTGTATAGTGCAAAGACACCGTTGCCATGGTTACTCTCCATAGATCCCCTGCCGTTTACTGGCGGAGCGCTCGTCTCCCTGTCCAATCACTGGAGCGTAGAGCGACCCCGCAGGGCCAAGCGACTACGTTGTGATTTTAAGAACGTTCCTTAGACTCTTCCCCAATACTAATCAGCATGCAGTGTGTAGCTCTCCGCTTCACTGTGGCGTTTAATCGCTTGTCTTGCTTTTGTTTATCTAGTTCTACCATAAGCTGCATCCAGCGTAGTCTGCTGAAGCCTCCCTCCACTGCTTGTTTGGGTGGGTGACAGCGTTGGGAGTAACGCGTTACAAAAGTAACGCAATTACAGTAATGTATTGCTTTTTGCTGTAACGCAGTAATATAACGCATTACTAAATAAAATTTGGTAATATTTTACCCATTACAATCTCAATAACGCGCGTTACAATGCATTTTAAGTCGAAATTAATTGCCGTTTTGTTTATTTAATAACTCACCAACACCGCAAACCATTTTGGCACCAGAAAAACAAATCCATGAGTAAGAGTAACATTATTTTCTGTTGCGGGAACCCGATGGTTGAGATTGTAGACAGGGTGCAAACTACGGGGGAGCTCGACTCCTCTTAACAAGACGGCAGCTCCCCTGATGGATCATGCGTAAATAGATTTCTATAGGCTATGTGTTTCTGCTTTAATGATTTACTTTCCTGAACAGAGAGGCTGCTTTCAGTTCATCCTGAACTTTTTTTAAAGTATGATTTAATACTATTTTATATGAATTACTAAATAATTCTGCTTCAGATGAAAATCAAACATTATCATATCATATAAAAAGTAAAGAATATACATAAAATGTGTATATATTGCCCTACATCTGTTTGAACTTTGGGTGATTACATACTTTAATAAAAGAAACTTAATCACTCACTCTGAGTCCTCAATTTCTGCGACATTCAGGAACAAGAGGATTTACTGTGACATGACGGCTCACTCTGCTCACTGCTCAGAGAACAAATTTTCTTTTTCTTCTCAGTCAAAGTTCTGCAATCAGGGACATAACGGGGTCTGGCTCCATGTTAACTTGAAACCCATCTGCTGCTCTGATCTATCTAATAAATCCACATACCTCCTGAATAGAAGCGTAAATGTCTCTTTAAACGTCTTAAATTAAGGATCAATTTATACAACAATGCCTATTGAAGTGATGTTTTGCCATTCACATTCCACATTCATGTTAATGTCACTTTTTAAGGTGGCTTTAAGTTGCAGAATTAGAGTTTTTTACGACTGTTTACACAAAATCTTTACAAGTCACACGATTTTTGAAACCTCTCACTCAAAGAGCAAAACTTTACCTCAAATCTTCAAGACCATAAGCTATTTCTCAGCCCTTAACTCAGTTTTCAATTGCATAAAACACTTTTTTCAGAACAGTACACACAATTCTCTACCTAAGACACAAAAGTCGAACAGGAAGTGACTCGCTTTCCTTTTCAAAACACAACCAATGAAAATACTACTCTTCTTCACCAGGGGCGAGTTCAGCGCCGACAAAACGTAGCGAAATGTTTTTTTCAACGGAAACGGTGGTTCCTTTTTAACACCGTTGTGTTTACAAACATGTCGCTGCTGATTGGGTAATACCTGTGACATGCCCACCTAACAGAAGAAAACATACCTCAAGGCCCGTTGCAGAATGTTGCGCAATGTTGCAAGGAAACATCGTTTCGTTCAATCCGAAAACGTTGCAAACCGGTGTTAAATGTTTTGAGAGTGAACTCGCCCCAGGTCACACACCGACTCCTCACACTAACTGCTTAACTAATCACTAACCAACCACCGCTTTAGTATACAGTAGACCTATACATAGGTCAAAGGTCACAATACCTGTTTTGAACAATGGATGACAACGAGGACAAGTTCAAGGAGGAGGAGATCAGGGTCACACTTATTGATCAGGTGATCAACCACAATGAGAGAAGCTGCACTGAGAGTTCAGCCCAGCTTGAGTTGCTTTACATTGGCATCCATAATTTGAACCTTCACAAATTAGAACAGGTCGCAACAATCTAATGGTTATTTCAGCAATACAGTATTGTAAAATAAGTATTACAGTTATTCACGATTGCTGAAACTCATTTTTTGAAATTATGCTTCTTTTCCTCAAAACTCTAAACACAAATCCACAACTTCTCACCCAATTCCCCAAACATCCTATTTTCAGGTCAGAATGAAGCTCTCCACTCAAACACTGTGCTACTGTTACAACTGTAATGTTTTGTCAAATAAATATTCATAAATATTGTTTCAACATTGCTTTGGTGTTTACATTGTGCTTTTCAGCACCTCTCAGCAGATTACTTTCACTCAAGAACATTGTATGGAAATGTACATATAATCCTATAAAAATCAAAAGAGATTTAGAACAGCAGTGTATAAATGGTATATCCAATAATTTGTTATGAAAAAATTGTTTGCATGCCAGTGCTTCATCTTGGGATGTTTTTATGGCATTTTGAATGTATTTTTTCATTTTGAAGGACACATGAGGCATTTTGCATTTTGTGTGTGCAGTTTTGGGAATTGTGTGGAGAGTTTTGAAAAAAGGTGACATAGTTTTGAATACGTGCAGCAGTTGTAAAAAAAAACTGTAATCTGCTATTTCTTGGATTGACTGAATGTTTTTGTCACATCAACTTAGTTTCTACAAACCACATGTTTCTTTAAATAACTAATGCCAAATCCTCTTTAAAATTAGTCAAAGAGGTATTGTATAAAGGTGGGAGAAGACTACAATAATGTTAAATCATTTTACTTTAAACAACAAATACTTTCTAACAAAATGAAAACTCAGGCACACAAAAAGCTGCCAAAACTCGTTTCTCCGTTTAATGGCTTAAATTCAAATCACACAGCCTTGCAATAAAAACAGAAACTTTAAGAGATCAAATACACTGCTAAGTTTAATTTGAATGCAGGATTTCCATTTGCATGTGATACTTTTTCCTCTTACAACTACTCTTACTTAATTAAAAGATTTCCTCCTCATACAGCAGTCATCAGATCTCAAACATGATTGGTTCAGGTGTGTACAGTGGGGAGGGACCTTACCTTGTGTCAAGAGAGTCAGCAGAGTCGCCAAACAGATCACTTTGTAGAAAGCCATAACTGTAAGTCTATATGATCAGTTCTGCATCAATATATATACCCTTGTTCTCCCCTTCCTCTCTATTCTTCCCTCCCTTTCAGTGTACCTCCAACATCCACATACCTGTCCAATGACAGGCATCTCACCTCACCTACCACCTGTTTCACAAAAAATGTCACGTCTCTAAGTTAAGAATATTTACTCAAGTAAAAGAAAAAAAAGAAACAGCCAGGATGCTTTAAGTCCACCAGAACTAAACTTTTCATATGGTTTCAATTTAATAACTGACAGTTATCTTGCGTTTACAGATTAAAACATAAGTTAATCTTGACACATCTTTCCAGATGGGGAGGTTCATTTGACTTTAAAAAAATTAAATTTAAAAAGTCTCAGGTGACACCTCCAGAAGACAGAAACAACACTGTGAAACTTTAATACACTCACAGTCATGAATCTCACCTAGCAACATTCTATATTTCTGCACAGAAGTCTGGTTGAATTCTGAGTGAATGCCATCCACCACCTGTCAGACGTCTTATAGCTGTGGCTTATGTATTTGTCCTCAACTGTCACAACTCATTTGTACCGTTTCCTCCTTTAAGGTAATCTTTGATTCCAGTTACTTTTTATTAAAAATAAACTGAAATACACTTTTACAGTATGTCAACCACACACCGATGGACACACCGATGGAGCAATTTAATTTTCAATATCTTGCCCAAGGACATTGGAGAAGAATCGAATCGCCAAACTTACACAGCCGCCCCTACTGATGTATTAAGTCGTAAGCAGCATTTTAACGTTGTACATGGACGAGGTGGAGCTAATTTATATCCGTTTGGGTAGGAACCTGCACACAGAAGTTTCAAATAATGACACATTTAATTTCTTCCATAGGAAACATCATGAAGTTGACACGGAAATATACACCACATAACTGTTCCTGTAGGTGTTGCTGGGCCTGACAGCTTGGACAGGATGAACCAGTAAACAATGTCAACACAATAAAGTTCTCTTGCAATCTCTGTGCATCCATCACTTCAGGTATGTCTCTCAGCAGGGCTTTGTAAAAGGCTCAGATTTCTTCATCTAACAAGACAAAGAAGTGTAAAAATAGTAGCTATTATGTACGCCTGAATGATGGGGAGGTGTGTATTTTCAAACAGTGACTGTACAAAGTATTCACCTCCTTGGACATTTTCATGTTTTTGTATTGTATTGTATAAGCAGATTTCTTTTGTCTCTTGGACAAAATCTCAATTTTGGTCACACCAGATCACAGAACCTTCTTCCCACTTAGATTCCCTTTAACATTTAAAGGTCAAGTATGTAATATTTAGGAAGATCTATTGACATATACATGGAGGATCTATTATAATATACATAACTTTGTTTTCAGAGGTGTATACAGACCTTACATAATTACATTTTTATTACCTTAGAACGAACCATTTCTATCTTTTTATTTATTTATTTATTTTTTATTAACCTGTCCTGCCCAGCAGCCTTGTATAGAGTATGACCCTGAAACCTGCAAGAGAATGGGGATGGAAGGTGGGGACAACAGGGAATAGCAGATGGAAGAACCAATTGCAGAAAGCAACAAAACCTGTAATAGAACAGAAAGGGGGACTTGGGTAGGAGAAAAACAACAACAAACAAACAAAAACAATAAAAAAATAATAATAATAAAAGACAACAAGCCGAAGAGCAGCAATAAACAGCTGACATATTAAGACAACTAAGAGAAAAATGAAAACAAGAAACAGACAGGCACAATAAATAAGCAACACAGCACAGCCACGAGAGCTGGAATAATAACAATTAATTTAAATAAGTAACTGAAAGAAAAGCATCAGGAATAAGGGACAACCTAAATTTGTTTGTGTCTATGTGTGAGGCTGTGTGACTCCCAGACCAACAGATGCCTCCCCAAAAAAACATGGTATCCATGAATAATTTTGCAGCATTAAAAGTATTAAAAGTAAGTGCATTTAATGCGCTGCACAGGATAGATGCCAGCCGGCGCCATACACCATACACCCCGCAGCCAGGGAGACCACAGACCCCCACCTACAGCTGATGTTTGAGTCCAGTCATTTAAAACAGACAGCAGAGGGTTTGGTGGGTAACAATGAAAACAGGTAATTGATTTTAGGTAGGACTATAATTTTTATGGTGGAGACTCTTCCCATGAGTGATATAGGTAATGATGTACACCGTACAAGGTCATCCTCTATTGATTTAAGTAAAGGCGTGTAGTTTAGCCATGTCAGTTCTGACAGCCTGGAGGAAATATTGACAACCAGATATTTAATATTCCCAGACTTTAGCGGTGTGGTAGATACACTCACACTTTTCAGGTAAAACTATGGATTTACTCCAGTTTATGGAGTAGTCTGAGATGGATGAGAATTTATCTATAAGTGTGATTGTCTCAGAAAGAGAAGTTTGTGAGTTAGTTTGTGTAGACTGTATGAAAAAGTAATACATCATCTGCATAAAGGCATATATTTTCGGTTTGAATTCCTTTAATATTATTATTTTGTCTGATAGCAGCTGCTAGCGGTTCTATAAAAATGGCAAATAGCGAGGGAGAGAGTGGGTAACCCTGCCTGGTATCCCTCTGGAGACTAAAGCATGTTGCAACATTAAGACAGTGTGAGGGATGTGTGTGGACAGATTGATTTAATGCTGTATGTTAATATGTTAAGAGGAAGAGAACTCGATCCCCATTTGTATCAGCTGTGAGAAAATGTCATTAGAAGTTCCTGTTCCTATTCTGTGACGTGACAAAGGTATTATTCAGAAGGTTTTCTTTTGAGGTGTTTGTGAATTAATGGCTTAATGTTAAAATAAAGCTTGGTGTTCATCAAACTGTTGACTCCTCAGATTGTTAACTGGCAGCTCTGGAGAAGACTGAACAGTGTGCTCTGACTTTCTCGTTCTGTTTAGGGGACTTTGGCCACACTCCCCTTTAGTATAAAATAAACAACAAAACTAACGTGTTTGTGCATTGATAGCTAGCTGCTTAATAACACTGATAAAACAAAATATTAACCAATGGTTCTAGTTTGATAACAAGGCTAGCTGTTTAAATTTGAGGTTGTGCATTAGTTAGGGTTTCCATAGGCTTTCGGCCTAGTAATGCCACAATTTAGTTTCACTTCTCAGGTAAGCTCCACCCTGCCTCTCCAACAGCGGGCACACAATTGTATGAGCTTGTGCAGCTAATAAAACTGCCCAAAACCTGATTTTTAAATATTTATGTTTAATAAATCACCTTTCCAGTCAAAACACATGTCTCTCTTTTAAAGAAATGCTCTGTAAAAATTAAATCCCATGGGTTAAAATAAAAGATTAGATCATGGATTTGTTCCCAAGATTGCTTATTTGCTTCTAGTGCTAAGCTAACCTTTCTCCTAAGGAACACAGTAGTCCAAAAAAGTACCACAGAATTACTTTATAACAATTTATTTTATACATATTTATAATATGCCTGACCTCCTTCTCCTTGTGTGCAACGTTTTATGATGTGAAAACCAGTGGAGGCCTGTGGAAATGAAGACTATTAGATCTGAATGCTCGGCATGGACCTTCAAATGTTCCAGCTTTTTAACCTGCTGATTTTGCCACATGCACACATAACCCACACCCCACACCCCACTTTATGTAACCAAACAGATGTAAAACGCTACAAGGGGAATGTTTTGCTCTCAGGAGGAGGCTGTATTGGCACAGTGACATCCTGGCTCTGGCTAAATCTACTGTAAAGGCTCTAACCACAGCCTGGAGGAGGAACTAGTATAAATAGCTATTAGTATAATATAAGATTATAACAACATTTACAGTAGGTTTTAGTCTTCACTCACCCACTATGCTTGTCAATCATTTAAGGGCATATGGAAGTGAAAGAGAACCTTGCTTTACTGTACTGTTGTACAGTATACTGTATATGATATAAATGTGCATTAAAAGACATACGTACATCATCCTTATCCACAAAAGCAGTGCCACAAGGTGTGGTTTTCATAAATCATGATGTAAATATCCAAAAGTGATATTGTGAAACAGGGCCCTTTTATTGTGCTGGATGAAGGAGTGGTGTGCTGCTTTGTCCTGACAGTCCAGCATTTATTTGAACAGAGATTAATGGTAGGTGACTGGGGCCAGCCTTGATACTATAATCAGTCCTCAAACCCTGCACGGACGCACATCCTCCAGGTATTGGGGAAAATCTGTGAGGTCCTGAGACGAGAAAAACTAAATGACTCAACTTCCCTTTTATTTTACTATATATAGGTACGAACAGAGCAAGCACTGCCTTTCCCTGGTGGTTCATCAAAAGAATTAAACCCAAGAAAGGCAGTAAAAGATGCTTTTTAGAAGATGCTTTTTACTCACAATGGTCACCAGGTTTCACATATAAGTATGCCAACAAAACTAATGAGGAGGCTGCATGAACAGGCTGCATTAATAATATTTAATCTAATTGAGTAACATAATACTTTATGTTTCACTGGCAAATTAAATGTCTCAAAATTGCAAAAATAGAAAAGTCTACAACTCCACAGTTTTGTTTTGAAAGACTTTTGTTTTGACACAGAAGGGGCAGAACCACTTTTCTTCCCATGTTAGATGCACATAGGCTTATGTTCATTGGTATTACTGCTACTGATAAGCCTCAGCTTTCCTTTCCATTATTGTTAATAATAGTTGCAACGAACATTCTTACATGTACATTGAAAATTGCTAGCTGATAAAACCTGTGCTCCAGGGACCAGATTCACATAACATCTAAGTCTTCATGTAATTCCTAACTGGCTGAGTTAGATGGTTATTAACACTAAACATTAGAAAATCAGTCAATTCTCCCCACCTGCATAGGTGTCAATACACTGGGGATGCTGGGGACATGTCTCCACCACTTGCATGCATAGAAAAAAACAGATCTGCATTTTCCAAAATAATACTAATTTACTGATTAGTGTATTTTATTCAATTATAATTTTATATTCTAAATTGTCACCTGCCACCTGAATTTTGTGTTCCCCTTTATATAAATGAAGGCTTTTCCACCATAAATTGGTGCAGAGAAATGTCTCCAGAATGCAGGAAATTAAATGTTTAATGCTCATATATTTTCATCAATGAATATTTCTTTATTAAAATATCTTCTAGTCTTGTTCTTGACCCCAATATTCTGGAGTGTTTTGTCGCAACTCTAATCTGAGCCCTGTCTCTGTCTCCACCACTTTTCAACACAAAGTGTTGCCCACCTTTAACTGTCATTGGCTGTTAAAGTTTTGCAGTGTTGATAGCACACAGCCTAAGCAGTCCTTCTGAATGCTCTCTATTAAATGTACATGCATACTGTTTGTATTAGTGAGAGTAGTGGTGCTTATGGGACGTCGCTCTGGGATGAATGAGTATGAGGCTGGGAGGGAAATATCACAGTATACTCACTGCAAAAAACTAGACTACACCACTGGTGAAATCCAACACATGATGGCCCACACAAAGAGAACATTTCAATTTAACATGTTAATATGGACAGAAACTGGAGCTTTAAATTAAGTAGGTTAGGCATTTACTGTATCTTATCTTATCATCTTTTACGCCACTCAGTGTCACCAAAGACGGAGACGTCCAAAATGATAATGATGTCCTTGGGACCCGTCGTTAACCTTACGCTGCTGCCTGAAAAAAACTTAAATATTTTGAAAAGTATGAATGTTATTCAAAATTCTAAATAGATCCATGCATGCCTAAGCTGAATATTTTAATCTTTGAATAAGGTTCTACGATGAAAAATGTGGAAGGACTAAGGTCGCAACAAACGGGTGACAAAAAAGACTTTTTTGCATAGAAGAACATTATTCCATCATTCACACCAATCAGGGGCTACTGTATGTAATGGACCCACTAATGGAAAGCGGGTCTTATTGCAATAGCTTAAATCTGGATCAATTTAAAACTTTTCTAATATTTATTTAAGCACATTCTGCAAGTTGAAGATTCACTTAATTCAAATAATCTACTTCCTCCTCATACAGCAGCCACTATATCTCAAACCTGATTATTTCAGGTGTGTACAGTGAGGAGTGTTCTTACCTTGTGTAAGGAGAGTCAGCAGAGTCGCCACACATATCACTTTGTACAAAGCCATCGCAGTAAGTACATATCATCAGATCTGCACCTACATAAATACCCTTCTTCTCCCCTCCCTCCCTCCCTCCCTACCTCCAACACAAGCCCACCTGTACAATGACACGCCCAACATCTCACTTGTCACCTGTTATACAGAATATCAAAAATGTCACGCATCTAGGGTAAGTACATTTACGCAAGTACTGTTCTTAAGTACAATATTGGGGTACTTAACTTGATAGTTTCCTTTTCATGCTATCCTGTGCTTCAACTCAAATTGTACTTCATATTAGAGGGAAATGTTGTACCTTTTGACATTTATTCAACACCTGTACTAACTAGTAAGATTGTAGATTAAGATTTTACATTAAAACAAGATAAACATTACAGATTAAACTTGTTGCTTTTCAACAATTAAAGTAAAACAAGTCAAATAAGGGAAACACAGTGGTTTGCAACAATTTATATATAAACCACAAATAATTAAAGATACAAATAAAGACCGGAATAAAGTAGGCATCACATTGTAAAAGCTTTTTTGTAAACCAGGAAATTGCGAGCCTGATCTCCTCTTTATATTATTATAAACATTATTATATTATTATAAACATTGTATTATTGGCTTATTATTATTGATTATTAAAATGTAAGCAGCATTTCAATCTTGTAGCTGGACCAGGTGAAGGTAATTCCAACTGCTTTATATCCTGTTGGTAAGAAGCCTGCACACATTTCAAATAATGGCATGGCTTTCGTTTCATCCATAGGATTCATCATGGAGTTATGAAGGAAATATACACCACAGAACTGTTTTTATAAGTTATGCAGAGCGGCTTGATGAAGCTGCTACAGAACAACCGACCACATTTACACACACAGTACACAGGCTTTTGAATACATGTAAAAAGACTCATTGCACTGCACGGCACATGTTTCTGATGGACAGGGTAAATATTTTGCGGAATCATGAATTAAGGACAGTCAGGAAATACAACCCAGTTTCTAGAAAAGTAGGAAACACTGTGTAAAATGTAAATATAAACAAAATGTGATTATGTGCAAAACAATGAAAACCCATATTTAATTGAAAATGGCACAACGACAACATATCAAATGTTGAAACTGAAAATGTTATTGTTGGTTGATAATTAAATGCCCGTATCGAATTTCATGCCAGAAACACGTTTCAAATAAGTTGGCACGGTTGGTGATGAAACAAAGGAGACCTCAAACTGTTGAGCAGCTTAAAATCTACATCCAACAAATCCACTTATAAGATTACAGCAGTTGGTCTTAGTTCCCAGACTCTCTCACAGTGTTGTTAAAAGAACAGGTTATGCAACAGAGTGGTAAAATAATCCTGTCCCAACTTCTTTGAAAGGTGTTGCCGACATCAAATTGAAAATGGGCATTTAATTTCCAAAAACAACATTTAATTATTGGGGTTTCAATGTTTCCCACAACATCACATTTTTTGTATATAAATTTTACACAGCGTGCAGACGTTTTCAGTTGTAGTTTTGTGTGTTTTTGTTTCTCTTTCTCCTTTTCAATCTGGGCTCTTTGAAGGGGCGTGTCCACGTGTACCACTGACTAAGCCTGCTGATTGGAAATGGAAGGATTCAAGGAAGTGGGTCCTCCCTCAGATGCGGAGATCTCAGAATGGAACAAAAGAAATTTTAAGTAGCTCCTGTTACACATTCTTCACACCATCATTAAACAGTCACCTATTAATATGGCTGACCTGTTCGAGGTTCAAGTCAAACAAGAAGCAAGGTATTAAACCTGTTTTTAAATTGTTTCGTTTCCACAGTGCATTGTGTTGAATCTACTGCGTGGCTCTGTTCTGTTAAAGTACTGAGATTGATGACCTAATAATCTGCAGACCATCACAAAAAGCATTATGGATGCAAAAACATTGATTCAGCACGTCTTGTTTTCCATTATTACTTCAATTCAATTAAATTTTATTTATACAGCACCAAATCACAACAACAGTTATCTCACAGCGCTTTTCATAAAAGAGCAGGTCTAGACCGTACTCTGTGATGTTATTTACAGAAGCCCAACAGTTCCCACCAAGAGCAGCACTAGGCGACAGAAGCAAGGAAAAACTTCCTTTAAGAGGCAGAAACCTCGAGCAGAACCATGACTCAGGGTGGGCGGCCATCTGCCTCGACCGGTTGGGGTGAAGGAGAGAGAGAGAGGAAGAGGGAGGGAGGGACAGAGAGGAAGAGAGAGAGGGATGGAAGGAGAGAGAGGAGAGGGAGGCAGCCTACACAATAAACACACAGAGGTACAGACAGTAAAGGTGATGTTGCTATAGACTAAATGAAAAATGAAAAATGGTACAGATATGTATTGTTGTGTTAATGATAATAATCGTAATGTTAATGATTATAATAACAATAATAACAATAAGACTAGTAACAAAAGTTGTTGTAGCAGAGGGTGTCGAGCAGGAACACGGGGGCAGCAGGTGACCCGCAACCACAGATCCAGACTCCACAGCTCCAGAGCCAGAAACACCTGCAGGAAGTGATAGGAGGAGAGAGGAGAGGGACGAGAAAGCACAAGACTACAGGAAAGGGGAGAAGTTGTGTTAGTAACATGCAATAATGGGATGAGGTTGCATACAGAGGGAGAGAAAGTAGAGGAGAGAGGAGCTCAGTGCATCATGGGAAATCCCCCGGCAGGGATGGTTCAGGACTCACCTGAGCCAGCCCTAACTATAAGCTTTATCAAAGAGGAAAGTCTTAAGCCTACTCTTAAATGTGGAGATGGTGTCTGCCTCCTGAACCCAAACTGGAACCTGGTTCCACAGGAGAGGAGCTTGATAGCTGAACGCTCTGGCTCCTAGTCTACTTTTATTACTGACAATACAAATTTTATACTGAATATTTCCTTTCATTGGTGAGTGGGACTTCACCAACCCCTTGCTTGCTGATTGGCTAGTGTGCTCAATTGTGTTTGTGCTTCATGGAATAAAAACTGTCCCAAATGTATTGGGGTGCTGATGGCGCAGCGGATTAGACACATGCCTTTGGTGTGAGAAACCCGGATTCAAATCCACCGTGAGACATCCCTAGTTACTCCAGAGGCGTGCAACCTCTGACATATATAACAATTAAGCATAAGCATTAGCATATAAGTCGCTTTGGATAAAAGCATCAGCTAAATGAAGAAATGTAATCTTACTGTGTGATAAAGTTTTGTAGCTGTGTGGAAATGTTTGAATTTGTATCTGAATATCAGAAAAATAAAAAGTTTGCATTCCCATTGTTTATTCAGCAGTGAGCAGCAATGTGTCAAATGTGGGACAAAAGTACTTGTAACTGTAGGTTTGTTTTGTACCTGTAGAATCGATCCGTACCTGTAACCTTTGGGTTTTTCTGATATTCAGATACACATTCAAACATTTTCACACAGCTACAAAACATTTTCACACAGCTACAAAACATTTTCACACAGCTAAAAAACATTTTCACACAGCTATAATGCATTTGGGACAGTTATTATTCCATAGTGTTTTCAGGATACCAGAGAATTTCTATTACGGATGTGGTTCTCCCTCTTTGCCTTAAGACGATGCAATGTCTACACAAAAATATACACTCAGGTGTCAGTTTATTAGCAAAAACTTACTAAACAATGCAATAAATCCCTCTGAGAGTTCACAGTCTGTAAGAGGTGTTGACTCAACTGTATAATCATTTTGGAGCATGTGATTTGTGGTGCTGTTAAACTGTAATGAATTACACAAAGTTGTTTCTGTAATTAAGTCTATCCTCACAGATCAAGGCTTTATTTTAGTAAGTAGGCCTCCTGTGGACAGCAAAGTGTTCTCAACAAGGATAAAGATCAATGGCATAGAACCAACAGGAAGCACACTGAAAGGATTTACAAAACACGACCAGCAGGTGTCAAACTGCACTTCCATCAGCTGTGATCACCTGGAGCCACTTGATGAAACAATCTCCACTGAGTTACAGTTTCAGGATCTGACGTTACCGCTGTGGTCTAGGCCTACTCACTGCTATAATACATGTATCAAATAAAGAACAGTTGTATTAAGATTCAGGATTGATGTTGAGGAAAAGTGTGTTTAACGAAACTCAAAGCATTGGTCATTAATTTTGTGTTTGTGTCGAATATTTCCTTAAGATCGTGACATCAGACATCATGAAAAATAAATATAATATACAGGCTATTATTATTTTATGAAAAGATTGATATTCATTGTAAAGAAAAGCCTAGGCTATATATTTAAACATCTTTATCGTATATGAAAAATATTACATTCACAAATGCAACATTTCAATACATCAAATATTATACTGAAGCATTATATAATCTGAAGAATTTAAAACATTTGTATAAAGATTTTTTTTTAATGCCTTTGTTGCTTGTTAGGTGATCACCCTGTGTAGACTGATTCTTACAGCTGAATCATTAATAGCTGCAAGCATGTAGGCCTGGGCTGAATGTGAAAGTATCACATTATTATTCTAATAACAAAAATATAATTATTAATATTATTATCATATGTAGCCATTTTGCTACAATTAGGCTTCACACAGCAGCTGTTTGCGGCCTGACCTTTCTTTTCCCCGTGAAAGGCAAGAATTCTGAAAAGTTGCGTGGCGGCGCTGCTGCAGTACTGCATGGATCATGCGTAATATCCAGCCAGACGGAACGATCACGAACCTTTTACAGCGCAGGGATCCATGATGATAGAGCAATATATAGAAATTATTGGAAATAAAGCATGCTGTCAATATTTTAGAGACCCCCCCAAATTATCTCAAATCATGCTTTTAGGGGAGCTGATGACTTATTTCCCCCGTAGTTCATAGTTCGCACCCTGTACAGGCCTACATGTTCCAGCCTTTTTCTCCTTAAAAGTGTTGCTGTAAAATACTTGAAAGTACAAAAATATTTTTTTAATCTTTTAAGTACTTTAGCTTTGTTAGTATGATATCTTTTGTAAAGAAAACCAAAAGGAAGGCTGAAAAATATCTAGAAATATGTTCAATATATTCCCCCTTCCCAATCACAAAACGTTCACGGTTGTAAAATAAAAAGTTAATAAAATTTCTCCAGGCTTCTACAGGCTACACAGGGAGTGAACACTGGCCTTCTTATTGTTGCCTTATCACTGCTTTGAACTTGTTTATACACTAAAACTACATCACACTCAATCTCCCAAACCAAACACATCGCCATGCCCACATACACATAAAATGGTTAAACACTCAGCACAAGGACTATTCTGAAAAGGGCCTCTAAAACTCACATAAAATTAAAATGTTATGAATAAGGTATTATTTTTGTTCATAGTCTATATAATCTGCAAATTAAAAAGTTTGTGCAATTTAACTACAGCACTTCAAGTTAGTTAAAAATTTCTGCTTATATGTACAATGATGATTACTGTGATTATCCACAGTACAATGATGATTACTGTGATTATCTACAGTACAATGATGATTACTGTGATTATCTACAGTACAATGATGATTACTGTGATTATCTACAGTACATGATGATTACTGTGATTATCCACAGTACAATGATGATTACTGTGATTATCCACAGTACAATGATGATTACTGTGATTATCTACAGTACAATGATACTGTGATTATCCACAGTACAATGATGATTACTGTGATTATCTACAGTACAATGATGATTACTGTGATTATCCACAGTACGATGATGATTACTGTGATTATCTACAGTACAATGATGATTACTGTGATTATCCACAGTACGATGATGATTACTGTGATTATCCACAGTACAATGATGATTACTGTGATTATCCACAGTACGATGATGATTACTGTGATTATCCACAGTACAATGATGATTACTGTGATTATCCACAGTACATGATGATTACTGTGATTATCCACAGTACAATGATGATTACTGTGATTATCCACAGTACAATGATGATTACTGTGATTATCCACAGTACAATGATGATTACTGTGATTATCCACAGTACAATGATGATTACTGTGATTATCTACAGTACAATGATGATTACTGTGATTATCCACAGTACAATGATGATTACTGTGATTATCCACAGTACAATGATTACTGTGATTATCTACAGTACAATGATGATTACTGTGATTATCTACAGTACAATGATGATTACTGTGATTATCCACAGTACGATGATGATTACTGTGATTATCCACAGTACAATGATGATTACTGTGATTATCCACAGTACAATGATGATTACTGTGATTATCCACAGTACAATGTTCATTACTGTGATTATCTACAGTACAATGATGATTACTGTGATTATCTACAGTACAATGATGATTACTGTGATTATCCACAGTACGATGATGATTACTGTGATTATCCACAGTACAATGATGATTACTGTGATTATCCACAGTACGATGATGATTACTGTGATTATCCACAGTACAATGATGATTACTGTGATTATCTACAGTACAATGATTATTACTGTGATTATCCACAGTACGATGATGATTACTGTGATTATCTACAGTACAATGATTATTACTGTGATTATCCACAGTACGATGATGATTACTGTGATTATCCACAGTACAATGATGATTACTGTGATTATCTACAGTACAATGATCATTACTGTGATTATCCACAGTACAATGATGATTACTGTGATTATCCACAGTACAATGATCATTACTGTGATTATCTACAGTACAATGATCATTACTGTGGTGGGAAACACGCCTCACCACGTCCAAAACTCTATTGACTTTGTAAACAAAGTTCGAGGACTAAAACTGGATCCAGATGAAACCATGGTATCCTATGACGTGACTTCTTTGTTCACCTGCATCCCCACCATAGAGGCAGTAGAAACCGTTAGGAAACGGCTAACACAAGACAACACCCTGGACAACAGAACTAGCCTCAGCCCTGACCAAATCTGCAAATTACTCGACCTCTGTCTAAACACCACCTACTTCCAGTACAACGGAGGATTCTACAGACAGAAGCATGGCTGTGCCATGGGCTCACCGGTATCCCCGATTGTGGCCAACATCTACATGGAAGAAGTGGAGAATAAAGCCCTCAACTCCTTCAGAGGAATAGCACCGAGCCACTGGTACAGATATGTGGACGACGCCTGGGTCAAAATTAAAAGCCAGGAAGTGCAAGCCTTCACAGAACACATCAACTCTGTGGACAGTAACATCAGTTTCACACGAGAAGATGTTCACAACAACAGTTTGGCCTTCCTGGACTGCGCTGTACACATTGAAGAGGACAGAAGCCTGCAGATTGGTGTTTACAGAAAACCCACACACACAGACCAATACCTACTCTTCGATTCCCAGCACCCACTGGAGCACAAGCTAGGGGTCATGAGAACACTGCACCACAGAGCAGAAAAGATACCAACAAGCGCCCAAGCCAGAGAGAAGGAACAGAACCACCTGAAGGGGGCACTTACAGCCTGTGGATACCCTAAATGGACCTTTGTGAAAACAGCCACAAGATCCAGAAGAACAAAACTACAGGGGAGGTGGAAAGAAGGTCAAACGCAACAACATTGTGATTCCATACGTGTCTGGAGTATCAGAGAAACTCAGGAGGATTTTCAACAAACATAACATCCCTGTGTTTTTTAAACCCAAGAACACACTAAGACAGATGCTGGTACGCCCCAAAGACCGCACACCCAAACACAAGAAAAGCAATCTAGTGTATGCGGTCCAATGCAGTGAGGAATGCACAGACCTGTATATTGGGGAGACTAAACAACCACTACACAAACGCATGGCTCAACACAGAAGGGCCAACTCCTCAGGTCAAGACTCTGCAGTCTACTTACATCTGAAGGACAGAGGACACTCGTTTGAGGACCACCAGGTGCACATTTTAGACAGAGAAGATGGATGGTTTGAAAGAGGTGTCAAGGAAGCATCTACACCAGGGTTGAGAAGCCGTCATTGAACAGGGGAGGGGGTCTACGCCACCACTTATCCCCCACTTACAATGCTGTCCTTTCATCACTTCCCAGGAAACTCAACAAACGTAACCTATTGGCCTCAGGTGAAGATACCAACGATGGTCGTTCAGTCTTGGCCACAGTAACTTAACGACTGTAACGACTGTCGTCACAGTAACAAGGAACACTAACGAACCAGCGGTATCGATGACCCGGGCCAACGACCCCACTGAGGTTAAATAGCTGAGTTTCCCTGCCAGTCAGTCAGGACTGAAGAAGTCCTTTGGATGAGGGACGAAACGTCTTCCAGTATCTTCAACCAAGTCCAGTTGCCCTTGACTTTAACCTTCGTTGGATAACTATGACCTGGATGACTGAGAATCTTCATAGACAATGATGATTACTGTGATTATCCACAGTACAACGATCATTACTGATTTCTTAGGGTAGCAACCTGATTACTGTGATTTTCACAATAACTCTTTGATTACACAATATTTTACTGTGTATTAGTATACTGTAACTAACTGTGCACAAACACAGTAAATTATTTTTACAGTGTAGCCATTGTCATAAGAGGTAACATTTTGCTAGCTTGGCTAGTCCAGCCTTTAAATAGAGGAATGTGGAACAGCGTTTTAAATTGGTAAACAGAGTGAGAGACATATATGGAACTTTAAATATGTTTATTGCTCAATACAGTTTCACTGTTATGCAGAATATGGCATGGGAAATATGTTTTTTTCTTCCTACTATGCACTCTGGGATTCTTACTGCTGAATAATTAATAGCTGCAAGCATGTAGGCCTGTGGCTGACTGTAAAAATATCAGGCATGTTTTTCTTCTTCTTATTATAATAATAATAGGCCTAATTATTATTATTATATGTTGCCATTTTGCTACAATTACACTTCAAACTACAGCTGCGGCTGTGTTTGCAACCTGACCTTTCTTTTTTCTGTGAGAGTGAAGAATTTATAAAAGTTGCGAGACACTGTGGAGAGCCCCAGCTGCAGCAGTGCATGGATCATGCGTAATATTCATCCAGCCAGAGGGAACGATCACAAGCCATTCACAGCGTGTCTGTCGTACTAGCAACACAACCCGCAGGCCTACTGGAGATGGAGTGGGCCGGTGGAGCATACAGGACCAGGGACAGGAGATTGCGTAGTGACCGGCCCGCTGTTGATGGTCGCTGATCGTTTCCTCTGGCTGGGTGAAGTCTGACGCTCCTGATTTTACGCATTGGATCCATGATGATAAAGAAATATAGGAATTAATGGCAATTAAGCATACTGTCAATATTTTCGAGACCCCCCAAAATATCACAAATCATGCTTTTAGGGGAGCTGATGTCTTGTTAAGGGGAGCTAAGCTCACTCTGGCTCCCCCGTAGTTCGCACCTTGCCCTCAATGCTTATCTGTAGAAGCAGTGAGCAGCAGTCAGCACCCATTGATTGTTAATGAGGGATCCTCCACAGAAGTGGGACCCAGTTTTTGCAGACCTGCAGAGGCCACCTGTCCTCCAACAATCTTGTCATTGAGCACAGGCTGACCACACACTGAGTTTTTAATATCCCCCTAGAAATCACTGTGACTATGAAAAGCTTTAATTTTCCTAAATGTGTCAATTGAGTTCCTCCTTTATTACGTCTAACGACCACTAGAGGTCATACATCATCCATAAATAGTAAATACACTTCAGTAGATACAACAGGAAGTGCAGAGTGTCACATTGGCAGTCACTGCTGCTTGCTCTGCTGCTGTACAATGGCTGAAATAAAGAAAACATGGTCTGACACAAATTTATGTGTACTGTTTGATGTAGCTGGGGTTTAAGTTGCATTATCCTCCAAAGGTAAAAGTTAGTCTGCCAACTGGTAAGATTTGTAGTTTTTATTAGGTCAGTGTTTTCTTTTTAACTTGTTATTACCAGCTGAATAATGTTTACATGTTTGGTTCAGTTGCTGCAGATGACGTGTCTGCTAGCTTGATTTTCCTGCAAAGGTTTAAGGTTTGTGTTTCAACTCTGGCGAGGAGCAATTTCAGCTGTGTTTGGGTGAGAAAGTTGGATAAGAATGAAGCCGGGGTAAAAACAACCAGCTGCTGGATGTGCATCAAACGGAGTACTGGCTTATTTACTTTGCTAGCATCTCTTTTAACACAGTGTGTGTTACAATAAAATGGACCCTTTTCAGCCTTGAGTTATAATCTGAGTTTTGTGGGGGTCACTTGGGGAATGAGAACAAAACGAAAAGTTTTTAACAGTATTATGAATAAATATTCAATGTTGAAATATATCAGTGGGGGGGTCTGAGGGTCCTTCAACTTAATTTCCTGCATTCTGGAGACATTTTCTGCACCAACTTATGGTGGAAATGTTTATTTATATGAAGGGAAACAAAATTAAGGTGGCAGGTTACAATTCAAAATATATAAAATACAGCAGATTATAATGCAGCGATCAGCAGCTTGTTGTTTTAGCTTAAGTTAGTTTTTTAGATTCACATTTGTTTCTTCTATATTTCAACTGATTGGTTGGTTCACCAAAACTGACACTGACAAGCTACTTTCGGCACACTGCTGCTTGAAAGAGCCTCTTTTCTCCCTGCTCTCTCTCTGCCGACAGAGATTAGCAGGCAGGTGAGAACGGGGGCAGGTGAGCGTGACGTGGCGCCCAGAGAACCTGATATGGAGAGCGCAGAGGACTGTGGAAGGCCTACCGGTAGTTTGTGCCATATCGCAAGAAAAAGTCCCGGTACACCAAAGAGTAAAATGTTGAGGTGCGTACCGGCCGACTTTAAGCACTGAATACAACTGAATTCATGTTTGTTGTTTGTTTGTTCCGTCAAAACTGTACTGCGCACCATAGTGGCTGATGGCGGAGAAGTGCAGCCATCCTGTCAATCATGCGGCGCGCAATGTGGCTTATTAGAAAAATATGTTAATTTTAGTCTTTTTAATGTAGCCTAAATAATAGTACTAATTACAATGAAAAACACATTATTTGTAATTCAAAATAATGGTTGTTGATAAATGATTTAGAGACCCCGTAGAAGAATGATTTTACTGAGCTCAGACATCCTTATGTGAGCTGAGCTCCCATGTTGTGATTTTTTTTAGAGCATTACAGCCTAAATTGTTATCATTAATCACTAGAGCAATGGTGGTCTACATTTTCATGATTTAAAATGTTATTTTATAGTGTAAAGTTAGGATCACAGTGTTAAAACTCTATAGTTCTGAGTGTATGTGCTCCTTTCTGTATCTAACTGCCCAGACTCAGCAGTAGCACATGTGTGTGAGCAAGCACTGTGCTTTGGGAGCAAAGGGAGGGAGCATCAAAAACACTTGCAAAGGAAAATATACAAGCAGATTTTGTGAAAATTGTATTACAAAACATACATCAATATAGTGCATCACAGTAAGAATGTCCTGTTTCTAGCACAGAGCACAAACAACACCAGTTTATTCCACAAAAGTCAGGTTATGGATGAAATGCCATGATCAAGCAAAGTACACAGAGAGGAGGAGCAGGCAGTCAGGGACTTTCCCAGATTCAGGTGCAGTAGGAAAGAGAGCCAATAGATGATGTGAAGCCAAGAAACAGAGCTATAAAAGGAGGTCCAAAAGGAGGTGAAAGTCAGTCGTTACATGGTTTTCATGTCGACTCGGGTCTCTGTTCTGGTAACAGAATGGGGCTCTATTTTGCACCGATCTCTGACTTTTGTGTTCTAATTGGTGTCTGTTTTTGTTGATTATAAAAATGTTGGTAAAAGTTCAAGCTTTCTTATCTGGCCCAAGTCTTGAATTTTTACACGCCACCCACTGGCTCCCAACTAAGTCCAACCCTGTATACCACTCCCTGCTGATTTTAGTTTCTACACCCCTGCTTCTAACTTCTGTGTCTGTTTGCAAAATGAGTGAGTGAAATAAAACATGATACAACTAGTGTAAGTTAATTTGAGCATAGAGTACCAAAATGGTTGGTTTGAGCCTCCTAGCTTCACAGAGGTGTGTGGCATGGATAGGGTGACAAAATACTAGTAACTGACATGGATTTCTCAATAGCATTTTGCGCGAACATCAATCGTCCTCCCCGGTACCTCGTAATTCATGGCTTAACAGGTTTAATCACATAACTTTGTACAGCACTTTGTTCAACATTGGTGGTTTTTAAATGTGTTTTATAAACAAATTGACTTGTTACACTCAACTGTTCCCTGCAAAACAACGGCAGGTAGGAACCAAAATTAGCCTGCCCTTAGCTACACATATAATTGGGCTTAAAATTATAATGAAATTATTACTGAATGAACGTTCCACTAATAAAGTGGGGTAATACGTTAGAGGGGCCTCAGGAGAGAAGTCTGAGGACGGGCGGAACTTTGTGAGTTAAATATGAGTGAAAACATATAACAAATATTCAATTGTTTTTTTTTGGGAAAATATTCTAATGGTGTGAAACTCTGATAGCATGAATTTACAAACAGATTTTTGTGAATGTGGACATTTTATCTTTGTGTTCACATTTGATATATGAGTGTGTGTTTTCATATTCACTTCAGCAACTGTCGCAATAAATGTGAGCGTATCTTCGTTTGCTCAATTCTTTTTTATTTTGATACAAGCGTGGCTTCAAGAACACAACTTCAGCCTCCAAATGCAGTTGAATCAACACGTCTCTAAAACAGTTTTAACACAAACAGATTATAACCATCATGAAGGAGGATTTACTGCAGGACATTTGGATTAGACTGCATTAGTTGAGTTCATACATGTACTCAAAGCCGACAGAAAGGATTTCCCTTAATTAAAAACCAGGTTACTGTGATAAAAAATCAAGAGGTTAATAGTTCAGCACTTTCACATCTACAGGTCAGTTGTTGCCACAGCAAAGCTTGACAAGACTTAAAATTGACATTATTATCAATATAAAGTTCAGTTTAAGTATTTTAGAGCATTAGCTGCTTATTAACTTTAGATATAATTGTACATTAAGGTACACTAGCTCAGATAGGTAGATGATGGACATGTGTTCCTCTGACCTCTAAAATATGCTCCTTAAGTTTTTAAATCCATTTGTTAACGACTGTAAGAAATTCACGACAGCATGAGTTTAATTCTATCTGCAATGTAATCAATAAACACCATCCTGTTTTCAGTTATTTGAGGGGGAAGTTTTTTGTAAATGACAAATCATCATCTTGTATTTTGCACAACGTCTGGATCCTTCAAAAACCTTGACACGCTCGTATGCCAGGCTACATATACCTACATTTGTTTCGTGCTGCTTAAACAATTCATTTATTCATTTAACACCCTTCATTTTAGAGAGAAAGCAGATGAGGAATTGGAAGAAGAGGAAGGGGGAGTGAGCAGGAGCGCCCCCGCTGCTAGTTGGTATGTTGCCGGCAGCTATGATGTTGTTGCTGGTGGTGTTGGTGGAGTCTGAGCCAGGAAGGTGGCGTTGTTGATTGTTTCCAACTAACAACACTGCTGCCTGGAACCAAGAGCCGCTCTGCTCACCGCCAGATCACCCTGAACAAACAAACAGGACAGATGTGTTCAAGTCCAACTTTTTGTGAAACGGAAAATAATCTTAACTTTTTCTAAATGTGCTGTACGATCAATATGTCATTTTGCCTTCTCATCAAGCTCTCTTGTGAGTGTGTAAAGTGAATAAGTATATTCCAGAGACGCCTTGAAATGTGCTCATTTTAAAGTGAGACTAGTCCAAACAAGCAATACAGTTTTTTAAGACACATGCCTTCAGTGTGGGAGGCTGTGACACATCCACCAATGTGTTCCTAAACAAGACACTTAATCCCTCGTTGTTCCTGAGGCGTACTACCTCTGACATATGTAGCAATTATAAGTTGCTGTGGATAAAAGCGTCAGCTAAATGAATGTAATGTCATATAATACTCTGAGTGTGGTTCATCAATGGTGATAAATGATTCAAACATCCTGCGAAGTGCACGCACAACTGTGCACAACACCGCAGCTGGTGCTCCAGCTCTCTTCCTCTTCTACCACACATGCTGCACCCACACATGCACACTCAAGGTTAGGGTAACAATTTTGCATTTATTCACACACTTTTATTAAGATTTGTATTATTATTTATTAATTTATTAAAAGTTGTTTTGTTTTTATATTATCTTAAACAGCATTATACGTTGATGTTTATATATGACCATAGGCCGTATATTAAGTTAGTGGGAGAAAACAAAATATGCCATTGAGCCCCCCCACATAACCAAAATGGCATAATCCTCATTTCATAATGCCACTGCGAAGATTCAACTGTGAGATTGGTAGTCGAATCAGGACTTCGAATCGACTTGGTCTCAGCCCCTAAAAGTCTTGGTCTTGACTTGGTCTCGGTTTGGGCGGTCTTGACTACAACACTAGTACCATGGGATCCAAAATTGTTTGATCCAAAAACCAGTCTGCTCTCAGTTAGACTTCACCTAGTTAGTGTGTTAATGTGCGAACAACTGTACCTCAGCCTGTATTGCATCCAAAATTGTGTTTTGAAGAAGAAAAATATTTTATAGCTTTCTGAGGCGAAATGTAGAATAAAAATTGAAGTCTGGACATGGCAGGCACTTACATTAGTGCCTTGTGGCAGGCCAGGACAGGTGACACTGAGGTCGCCGTCCATCCCAGTGGACTTGAAGGTCTTGAAGCCTGGCTGGTTGCTGGTGATCTGCTTGTTGATCCAGGACCTATAACGGGACACTCTGGTGTAGACTGTTGGGAATTGAGTCTCGGCACAGCCTACTGCAAAACTCACGATTCCCTCCTGGATCCAGCGGCCGCCCTGCTTGCTCTGCAGCGGACCTCCCGAATCCCCCTTTAAGGAAAGAAACATTTAAGAGAAGGAAGCTTTGCAGAAGCTCAAATCTGACACAAAAACAGATATAAAAGTGATCACCTGACAGGAGCCCTTCCCTCCTACCCCGGCGCAGATCATGTTGTCTGTGATGACGCCCACTCCGTAGCTACACTTACACTGTCTGTTCCCCACAATCGGCACCTGCACCTCCCTTAGGTCTTCTGAAAGAGGAAAGAATGCTGAAGAGACACAAATTCAGTTTAGTAATCAACACAAGGGGTGAAATATGTTTCAAAATGTTTGTACACAAAATGGATATTTCTATTTTATTACAGACTCCAGCCATCGCTAGTGGGTTTATCCCTCGCTCATAGCGCAGTACTAATAGAGCTTTTCCACGCCCAGCGACGTGATGAGCCTCACCCTGCCTATACATTGGGGTGAGACGTATAGTCAGCTTCCATTTTTCTTCAGGAGTCTGAAGAGCAGCTAAAGAGCTAAATGCAGAGTAGAAGAGGACAACGATGTTGGCTAGGAAGGACAGCCAGAACATCATCCGGGTTTATAAAGTGCACGTACTGTACATTTGTCTGCCAGTGTTATCATAAAGTGAATCTGATGTTATTGACCACTTTTTTGACAGTAAACATCAGCTAATGTGCACATTTATTTTTTTAATTTTCAGTAAGAAAGATGAAATATAAAATGTAACTATGACAAAAAATGTGTGTCACCTTTACCAAGAGGTTATTTCCTTAAGATATGTCTTGTGTTTTAACAATATCTACTCAACAGCTTGACAATATAGACCAATTGCCGTGACACACACTCTCCAGCACATGTGTTATCGTGAGCATGTAAAACAGTCTCATAATTAATTTGTTGAAGAGGATAAATAAAAAATATATCCACTTAAAGAGGGGATTAAACACACAACCCTTAGGCTGAGAGTCCTGTACTCTACCAACTGAACAGTCAAAGTCACTCTTAAATTATCCTAAAAGAAAACAAGCTTTGTATTAGAGTATCCTGTTGTTACTCAGTACTCAGACTCTGAAAATAAATGTAATCCAGGTGCTTTCTGACTCACGTCCAAATCTGCTTCTGCCCCAGCCGGTGACCCAGGCTTCAGTGCCGTTGTAGAAGGTGCTGCCTGGGGCTGCCAGGCAGATGGGCAGGATGTATTTGGTGAATTTCACCGGTGAGGAGAGCTTCAGGAGGCAGATGTCGTTGTAATAAGTTTTGGACTTATAGTCGGAATGAATGATGATCTTTGAGACTTTCCGAGACACCTGATTGGGGTTTGGTACCTCTAGACTCTGGAGACCCAGAACCACAGTCAGAGTGCTCGTGCTTATGTCTTCTCTGAGGTAATCAGAAGAGAAACAAAACAGTGCAAAGTCATGGAAAGCAGAACTTTAGTCAAGCAGGCACTTAGGTCCTTTTAAAACCACTTCTGGTCTAGTTTGTATAGAGCCTAATAGACGGAGAGATAACAGAAAGATATCACTCAGAAGAACTACTAATTTTTATCCTCATTATATTATAAATCATTCCTTCTACTAAGTTATTCATGGGCTTAATTAACTTTTTTATGACCTCAAGTCCTAATTACCTAATTTTCGTTTCAGTCTATACATATAGTCCATGTTAGTTGCATCTGTTGCAGCAGAGACCTCCATAAAACTAAAGATTCATTTACGTGACATGACGACTTGGGAGTGAGAATGGGTTGCATATACAGATATCTGTTAATAGAGAATAGGTTGAGGGAACAAATTAATCTCAGGAAGTCAGGGAGTCAGTGGTTTCAAATGTTGTCACATTTGTTATTATAAAAATATCAATTATAGCTTCTTTTAGTCAGAATCAGTCTGGCCCCTGACTTGCTTGGAGGGGCTCTTGGGCCACTCACTTGTTAGTTGTTAAGCTACGTAGGACAAAAATTTAACCTAAAATGAAGCCAAAACTCTTCCTTAAGTGCCTATTTTCTTCTTCCCAACCTTGTTGGCTGGTGACCACTCATAATGAATCATTATCTGCTTCTACCCTTCATCACAGGTTGAAACAACACAGTTCTTCTTCTTGATTGATGATGAATGATAAAATAATTTAATTTATAGCAGAACAATTTTTGTTCTGTCCTGTCAATCATCTCAAGACCCCTCAGATTTATCATGCGACCCCTTGGAGAGATCCCAAACCCCACTTTGAGAACCACAGCCTCACACAGGCTGTTTATGCCACTGCATGGCATGTTGTTTTTTGTCGCGGCTCTACCATCAATGCTTACATTGCACAGCAGTGAGCAGCAGTCAGCACCCATTGATTGTTAATGAGGGATCCTCCACAGACGTGGGACCCAGAGCCTTGCAGACTGGCCTGCCAGGGCCAGCTGCCTGCAGAGGCCACCTCTCCTCCCACAATCTTAGTGTTGAGCGGAGGCTTACCGCACACTGAGGAGAGAGACAAAGACAGTGAGCAAATATTAACAATAGCTGTAGCTATGTAACTATTAACAACATGTTTATGTCCCAAAAGCATGTTTTCAATGTTTTAATGACAGACAGACAGACAGGAAGTAAAGAAGTGTGAGTAGAAACTTTGACTTACTATTTAGTTGTGAATGAGACTCTGAAAACATAAAACAAACAAAAAAAATACTTTGAAAATAGCAATTTTGTATCATGCATCCACTCCACTCCACCAACACCTCCCCTATTGGTATGCAATCATGATTGCTGGGTAATATGTGTATATTGTTTCCCAATCTATTTGATCATGTGACAAGAAGACAAGACTTTTTAAAAGTCTTTAAAATAAAAGACTTTTATGGGTGAAACGCAAAATCTGACGAAGATCAGCAGAGCACACCTGCATGCTAGCAGTCATACCGTTCTAACATAAAAGTTGGTTCAAGTAGACACAGGAAAGAAAGGAATAGGAGGAGAGGGTTGCATAGCTCCCAAATTTGATTGTTTTGGAATTCTTTACTACTTTTTCTACGGATTCTGCAGTTCCCCTGTTTAAGATGCTGTTATCAGTTCAGGGTTAGGTTGCCATTGAGCACCTGTTTGATTGTGTCTATGTGCTTATAGGCATTAAACTGTGTGTGCTATGTAGCTGGCAAAGGTATACAGAAAGGAAAAGG
Source organism: Micropterus salmoides (assembly GCF_014851395.1). Classification (NCBI taxonomy): domain Eukaryota; kingdom Metazoa; phylum Chordata; class Actinopteri; order Centrarchiformes; family Centrarchidae; genus Micropterus; species Micropterus salmoides. Next base: position 31,805,676 of record NW_024040041.1, on the reverse strand, counting down.
TCTTGATGTTTCTCTCATAGAATGAATGCAAACAGTGAATGACAAAAAATATAGAATTTATTTCTCTCAGCTGCCCTCAAATTTCCTTTCATAATGATCTGCTAATACAGAGTAGTCTGTTACTGTCATACTGCATGTTAAACAAACACTGAAGCAGTCCTTTGGAATGAATGTATGCTATTTCACTTTTATGCATCCAGGCGAAGTTGTAATTCAGTCTAAACAAAGCCATGAGTTCAGTGCAAAACTATTTTTATTCCTTTACATTTAACAGATGTCTATAGTTACTGCTCACGTGCAGATTATATATATTATATATATCTATTTAAAAATGCAATATATTATTTACTTTTACTTAATTTAAATATTCTACTTCCTCTGTGCACAGTGAGGAGGGTTCTTACCTTGTGTCAGGAGAGTCAGCAGAGTTGCCACACACATCACTTTGTAGAAAGCCATCGCTGCAAGTCCATATCATCAGAAATGCACCTGCTTTAATACCCTTCTTCTCTCCTCCCTCCCTCCCTGCCTACCTCCAACACAAGCCCAGCTGTCCAGTCACACGCCCAACATCTCACCTATCACCTGTTTCACAAAACATCAAAAATGTCACATGTATGACCTAAGTACATTTACTAAAGTACTGTTCTTAAGTATAATATTGAAGTACTTGAGAATTCCCACATGATAAACCTTAAAAAATACAATGCATTGTTACAGATTCAACCTTTTTGTCTTAATAATAACAATTATAGCTTTAATACAGCACTTTTCAGTACAGGTAAGAAAGTGCTTTTCAACAATCAAAGACAAATAAGTCGAATAAGAGAAAAGAAAAACTAAACCCTTCAAGTTAACTATAAGAAGTTAGTCTATCTATGTTTTTAACACAACCCTGTCAATGTCTGAGACCCAACTTCAAAGTTATAATATAAGTTATAATCAAGCATGTAAGGAGTCTAGCTAATAAGTATAGTAAGTATATGTTCACGTTAGAATACAGCTAGGTTGTTGAAGTTAGCATGCTATTACCACAAATTTTACATCCTTAACTACCAACCAATTTGTCTGCCTTCTCTTTCTGTGGATCTAACACCCCACATAATAAGTTAAGTTATGAATATGATTTGGATTGTGATATTAAAGATAAGAATAGGCCCAAATATGTGATGTCACTCTTTGACACTAAGCCTAAATCTTCTATGCTGGCATTTCACTGGCACGCTGCTACGTAACACGGCCCCCTGGGGATTGGATCGTCTATCGGGAGCTTGAGTGGATGATATGAAAAAAGAGAAGATCGCCCAACTCGAGTTGTAGCTGAGAACAAGGTGAAGCTAATTTCAACTGCTTTATATTCTGCTGGGAAAAACCCTGCACACATTTCAAATACTAATGAATAAACAAGTCAAACAGCCTTAGGCTTCCTGTGAACAAATGAACTTGATTTGGAACAAGATGAACGAGTAATCAGTGTCACCACAATAAAGCCAAATGTCAGTTTTTATTGCATGCCATCAAGAATGTTTCTCAGCAAGTTTTTGTAAAAGGCTCAGATCTTTTCTTTAACAAAAAGAAATTGCCATTATATGGGACTTTCTGAGGCAGTGCTTAGATCTTTTACTTAAGTAAGACGACCATCCTTTAGTCCTTAAAACAGATAAAGTTATTATTATAGGGGTTTTTAATATTCATGTGGACATTAAGAATGATAGCCTTGGTACTGTGTTTATCTCTATTAGATTCAATTTGCATTTTAGGTCCTATTGCTCGACTACATGCCAGTAGGCAAACATTTCTATATGAGCTGTCTATCTGATAGTGCTGTAGCTAAATTTAAGAAAGCGATTCCATGAGCTTTTCATTCATTACCATGTCTCAAAGCTTCGGGCCGGAGCACGCCAGCCGAGTGCTCACTCTTGGTTCCCACTGACCGTTCTGCGCCCTTCTCTCCCCCGAAGAGTGGCATGGCTGGGCGGATAGCTTGCCGTTCAGGATGAGGAGGTATGGCGGTGCACCTGCTCTCTGGACGAAGCCCTCGATCTGCTGTTGACAGAAGAGCGGGAGTTGGATGGTTCCACTCTTCTCCCAGCTAGTCGCACACCTGTCTTACCTGGGCTTCACGGTGAACTGGAAGAAGAGTGCTCCTCTCCCCTCCCAGAGACTCACCTACCTTTCTCAGGTGGTGGGTGGTCCGTGGCAGGGCCGCAGGCCTCTCCATATAAATGTGGTGGAGCTCCTCACAGTGTGGAAGGTGATCCGACATTCTCCCCTCTGCTGCGGGACCAGCACGTGCTGGGCCGTCTGCACCACCGCTTCGTCCCGGGGCAGGTCGTCTAGATGAAACAGGAACTTGATACCTGACAGCCGCAGCGGCTCCAGGGCCGCCTCGACACACTTGAAAGAAAGTTTCTGCGGTTTTCATTTCATTTCAAAGTACGCGTCCTTCAGGTCGATGGAGGAGAGCCAGACTCCCTGGTGCACACACTCCATCACCTGTTTCACTGTAACCATGCGAAAAGGTCTCACGATAATCGCCCTGTTGAACAGTGACAGGTCCAGGATGGGCCTCTCACCGCCCGTCTTCTTCCTGACCAGGAAGTAGCGGGAATAGAACCCCTTATTCCTGAAGCTCCGCTCAGAGGGCGGTGTTCTGAGCCGAGGAGGAGAGCACAGTCTCCACAATCCCAGCGAAGGAGGGAGGTAGGAGATGACCTGCAGCCTGTTATCACAGCGGATCAGGCTGGCCATCCATCTGTGCATCAAGCAGGACTACAGGGCCGCGGCAGCCTACATAAACTGCCAGGCCGGGGTGCGCTCGGCGCAGCTGTTGTGTCTGGCCAGGCGGCTGCTCCTGTGGGCGCACACTCACCTGCTCTCCATGTGCTGAACAGAGGGGCGGACATCATGTCGAAGGGGGGCCCTCGCCCAGACGAGTGGCACCTCCATCCTGATCTGGCGACCAGATCTAGCCCCGGTTCAGCAGGGCAGAGGTGGATCTGTTTGCCAACAAGGAGAATGCTCAGTGCGCCCTTTGGTTTTCACTGAGCCCGCGCTGGGAGTATGCTTTTCCGCCGGTGCAGCTGATCCCGCACCTTCTGGATCGCCTGCAGTTTTCAACCTTGGCAGTGACTCTGGTGGCCCTGGAGTGCACCAGCGCATCCTGGTTTCCCTGTCTTCAGTGGTTGCTGGCGGGGCAGCCGTGGAAACTTCCCTGGAGGGGGGACGCTCTCTCTCAGGCGGGGGTTGCGATCAGGAGTTACCCGCTCCTCAGCCAGCCTCTCTGGGTCTGGCCACTGAGAGGCGATGCCTGGAGGGCTTAAGTCTCTCCCGGGAGGTGGTTCGCACCATCCAGCGGTCGAGGGCCGCCTCCCATCAGTCCTCTTACTTCTCTAAGTGGTCGGCTTTCCAATGCTGGTGTCTGGACCAGGGGACGGACCCGGTCGCCTGTCCGTTGACAGCGGTGCTTTTGTTTTTCCAGTTGCTCATGGATGGGGGGTGGCGTTCAGTACAGTTAAAACCTACACTGCCGCCATTTCGTCCTGTCATGAGGGACAGGACTGTGTTCTCCCTCCACCTGGTGAAGAGTTTCCTTAGGGGCAGAGGCGGAGGCCGGTGACGGGGCCATTTGCCCCACAGTGGGATTTGCCGCTGTATACATGCCTTAACCCAAGCCCCGTTTGGGCCTTTAGAGACGGCGGACCTGAGATTCCTTTCGGCTAAGGTCACCTTGCTCCTGGCTCTGACATCGGCCAAGAGAGTCAGAGATCTGGCTCCCCTCTCTCTAGTTCCATCGTGTCTCAACTTTCAGGCCGACGGCAGCTTGGCTGTTCTGCGCCCTAACTGCCTAAAAGCATTACAAACTCCTTTCAGTCACGGATCATCACCCTCTCGGGTTCTTTTCTCCCCCCCCATGGGTTGGTGGAGGATGCCACATCCCACCTCCTCTTCCCGGTGTGAGCGCTGTCCTGTTATCTGGCGCGCACGGCCGCCTGGTGCCGTTCACAGCGTCTGTTTGTGCACTACAGGGAGTGGTCCGAGGGACTTCCCCTTTCGGCGCAGCGCCTGTCTCACTGGCTGTGCAATGCCATTTCCCAGGCTTATGTGTCTGCCGGTAAATGGCAACAGAGCATACTCCACGAAGGGCGTCGCCTCCTCAGTGGCGTTGCACGTTGGGATGACAGTGGACGACATCTGCACAGCGGTTTTTGCCTACGACAACACCTCCCTAATTTTTCTGTAATGAAGGTGGCAACCCTAGTAATAGATTTCAGTGTGACGTTTTATAATCTAAACATCACATAGGTGTTTCTAGACAGATTTGTTAGCTTAGAAAGATTAGCTAAGAGGGAAAACCTACAGGCACTAGTGGAAGACAGAAACCTAATAAACCGGACCAAAGGTTATACTTGAGATTTGGTGTTGGCATTTGATGTGGTCACATGTTGTATGCTGGCACGCAATGTTGCCATGTTAAGTCTTCATCAATCTCCGAAACTTCTTCACACCTGAACTTGAATATTTCTTCAACACACAGCACATGTTTCTGATGGGCAGGGTGAACATTTAACAAAATAAGTTATGGAATGAGGACAGTCAGGAAATAAAAATATTGTTTATACAGCATGTTTTCTGGAGAAGGGAGGCTGTGGTTGTTTTGTCTCTCTTTCTGTTTATCAATATGAGCTGTTTGAAGGGATGTGTCCACATGTGACCCCACAAGTGTATACTGAGCTTTTACCTCTGGCTATTTCTCTTATGTAACTGTCGACGTTGGGGAGACGACAGTTAGAATGATATTGTACAGGCAGTAGCTCAGGCGTCAGGTTAGCAGATAGTGGCGTTCTCTGGGAATCTTACAAGGTTATGTCTTACAAGGATGTTTACAAGAACATCCTGACTCCACAGATTAAAGTACAACTAGGGTATCATCCATGCCTTGAATACAGAATCGTCCCGTATTTGAGAACTAAATAGCGCGTCATGTTTTGAATAGATAGGGGAGACCGGGGGCAATTGTAACACTGACTTCTTGCATTTAATTAAATACTTTAGTCTTGTTCTTATAAGTGAAAATATATAAATTGTATTATTGATTAGTGCACATATATACTGTATGTTTCTTTTAACGAAAGATGACTAGTCTATCTCCAGTAGTTATTAAGAGTTATTAAGAAAAATGTAAAATATGTTACAATTGCCCCTGGTCTCCCCTACGAGATGCGGTTGTTCCCGTATTTCCGAGTTGTCATTAATGCAGCATCCCATGCAAATCATTGCCCTGATGGGGAAATATTCACTGCCATTATTAGTTTGATAAATACCGTCAGGTTCAGACAATCGGAGTCACACAATGACAGTTCTTTTGGCAGGGAGTTGAATAGAAATAACGGCGGCCCCCCTGAAACAAAAGCAGATGCAAAAGTACGGACGAGGACGAGAAACCAAATAGCCTACTTGACGAGTATCAAGCCAAACTGCACAATTTGTCGGCCAGAGTTCTGTATGGTGCACGGTGGCCTGGCAGACGTGTGACAGCATGCCGAGGCAGTGTAATGACTTAATAAAACGTAGGCCTACTAATTTTCTGATTGATTCCTCTGGATTTCATAAGCTGCCTAATGTTAAAAAATATTGTTACAATTTCAATTAATCACATGTCCACATTATGGTATCATTTGTTTTTTAAAGTTGAGATATACAGTCAGACACATACACATTAATTTCATAAGAGATAAGAGAGAGATATAAGTTATTAATTACACATTTAATTATCAAAATATAGTGCCTATGTGAAGAATATAAACATGTGTTTTGCTTAACCAATCTATAGAACTGCATCCTTCAATTCTATAAAATTAACAACAGGCTAAATAAAAACTGATAAAAAAAATTCTTAAATATATTTACTGACCAATCGTAAAAATTGTGTTGAATTAAATTTTGAAATGTTTGCAGATAGGTTATTTATGTGTGGTTTCATTGTTTGGATAGTATTACTGCAAACCATGACAAATATTTTAGCCAAAATCTGTGTTCACGCCACCCTTTACAATTACTCAAGTTCATTAGCAATTTCTCATCCTGTCCATCAACAGCCACATCATAAGCATCACAGCATCCACAGGTTATGTGGAAAGGATATTTTCCAGAATGACCAACACAGTGGCAGCAGGAACAGGTGCTCTGCGGAGCTCGTGAGGAGAGAGCTTTTCATCATTCTCACCATTCTCTCAAGTCGTCTTCAGAGTTTTACTGCAGCTGTTTGAAAGACAAACAGCTACTCAGTGCTGCACACGTACTGTACTTCTGACTAGAAAACATTTATAAAAGGAAGTAGGCGTTACATGCTCCAATACTGCACACAAGGCCTACTACTTCTGGTCCACTGATGTTCATGATGTTCATGGGAAATCCTTAGAAAATCTTTGTTTTAGCCTATTTATAGTTATTAAGTTATGCATGTGTTGATTTAATAAGTTAAACAAAGTTCCTCCAAAAACCTATTTTTTGTGGTCTCGCTGTTGCATATTGTTGGCCCATGTTTATTATTGTCTGACCCTTCTCTCCCAATGACTCATAGTCATGAGACCGTTACGCCCATCTCAGTATTACACAACAAGTTCAACATGTCTTAACATAATCCTTCACTTCTCTTATTCTTTACACACACACACATTTTAATCATTACTATTGAAATCATGATCTCTTTCTTTTCATTTCATAGTTAATCATATTCTTTTAATTTCTTAGTATTATCATAGCTGTGTATTCAGCTATGATAACATGACCAATAGTCTGTTGAGTTGTGATAGAGAGAGAGTGAGTTCATCCGTTCACACTGATTTCATTAGCAGATAGATTATTATAATATACATTGGTTTCAATCTTAATACTTTCCTGAAAACATGGTTTAAGTTATTATACCACCACTGGCACACCATCGGGTCTGTGGTTGCCAGGCCCCCGAGGGGTGTTGCCCCCGCTGCAGCAGGCGTCCCATATTTTTCTGTATTGAAGGTGGCAACCCTAGTAATAGATTTCAATGTGATGTTTTATAATCTAAACATCACATAGGTGTTTCTAGACAGATTTGTTGTTCTAGGTTAAGGCCATCGAAAGATTAGCTAAGAGGGAAAACCTAAAGGCACTGTTGGAAGACAGAAACCTAATAAACCGGACCAAAGGTTATACTTGAGATTTGGTGTTGGCATTTGATGTGGTCACATGTTGTATGCTGGCACGCAATGTTGCCATGTTAAGTCTTCATCAATCTCCGAAACTTCTTCACACCTGAACGTGAATATTTCTTCAACACACAGCACATGTTTCTGATGGGCAGGGTGAACATTTAACAAAATAAGTTATGGAATGAGGACAGTCAGGAAATAAAAATATTGTTTATACAGCATGTTTTCTGGAGAAGGGAGGCTGCGGTTGTTTTGTCTCTCTTTCTGTTTATCAATATAAGCTGTTTGAAGGGTGAGTCCACTCGTGCCACTGGTTAAGCTTGCTGAATTTAAATAAAAGTATTCGAGGACACCATTTGGGGAGAATAGATGAGTCTACAGATGGTAATGTATACAAGACAGTATTCACATGCACCGGTCCAGATAAAAGAAGTTTCTGGTGTCCATTCTTCACACCCCATTGTCAAGCATTCACCTGTGAATATGACTGACCTGTTTGAGGTACCAAATTATATATAAGTAGTTCGAAAGGAGCACATGCGCCTGATAAAAGATGCCACACATCTGATAGTTCACCCAACGGCAGATTTTTAATGTTTTGTCGATTTTGATGATGTGTGATGCAATACAGACCCAAACGAAGCACAAGAAGTTAATAAATCTGTTTTTGAATTTGGTTGCACAGTGCGTTTGCTGAAAATCTGCTGAACTGTCTGTAACGTTCTGTAATGTTACTAACCATGTGGCAAAGAGGACCAATAATGTAACCAACCAGGATTCACTTCAGAACTGAAGCACAGGGATGAGTTAAAGTCCACCTCTATGGGATTAATATCCTGCCGTGATTCAAAACTGAAAATAAAGTTCTGAAAGGTTGAAACTAAGTGTTTGAAAAACTCAAAATCTTAAAAAAAAAATGCAAGATTGAAAACTAAGATTTGCAAGCTTGCAAAATGTAAAAAAAAATTTCTTTTTAAAATTCTGCAAACATTATGTTGTTTTTGAGTTTTCCAGGTTTGAAACCTTGTAAATGGTGATCTGAAAACTGGCGTGTGAATATGTGAAAAAAAGTTTTGAAACTCTGAAAATTGAGGTTCAAAAGGGCAAAACTTTATTACATTACATTACATTTGCACTCCTATTGCAGACTATTTTTTCAGAGCTGAGTTTATACACAGTTGCGAGCTTGCGACTCACGTGATTTGTGGCAGCGTAGTCATGGGCTTTGGGTTTGTTCATCAGCGCAATGTCACCCGTGGTGTTGTGTCGGGAGATGCAGTAACTGAACCGGTGGTGAGTAAGAAATAGTATAAATAACATGTAATTTGATAAGCTACGAGGAGAGGAAAAGTCGCTAGGCTAACTTATGCTGTGTAAAATGCAGGCTTAACTTACAGTAAACTATCAATGGAGACAATCAACCAGACAAATCTCGACAGTTATTAAGCCAAAATGTATGCTTTTGTTAAAGGCAGCATAGATCGTCAGAACACCGACAACAGTTCAACGTTTAGTCCTGATGGTAAGATGTGGAACAATGATGTTGTGTGGTTGTGGACTTGTGAGTAACTTATACCATCTGCTAGCCAACGGAGGTTAAAATGAAGGGCAACTGGACTTGGTTGAAGCTTCAACCAAGTCCAGTTGCCCTTCATTTTAACCTTCGTTGGATAACTATGACCTGGATGACTGAGAATCTTCATAGACATCTACCATCTGCTAGGTTACGGCCGCAGTCTGAAGCGGCTTTGATTTGGATCACACTACCTTATTTCTTACAACCCGCCCTTCTCTGCTTCTGATTGGCTAGTAGTCCTTACCTGGGAACTGTGCATGTGCAACTCCCAAGAAAGATTTTGTACATGTAAGATGCATCACTCTGTAGCTCAAGAGCAGAGCATCACACATAAGGTGAAAAGAGGAGCAATGTGCAGTATGAGAAAAATATGGTGTTTTTTGAAAATTAAACCATGTAAACCTGTTCTGGTACAACCCCTAAATAAGATTTTGAACCTGAAAATGAACATAATACCACCTCTTTAATAGTTAAAAACGGTTAATGGTTAAAATAATTAAAACTTGCTTATTAACACAAACAATTGATCCCTGAAGAAAGAAGGGTTGCCATGCCTACAGACGTCAGAAGGAGGTGCTCTTGGCTGCTGTACCTCATTCTCAATGAAGTTGATTCAAAGACGGCATCGTGTCCAAGAGTCCTTATTAATATATCCCCTTTCCAGGGTGTAACATGAATACAGAGGAAGCATGGGAGAACTGCACATAGTTCGTTGTTACTGTGTTATTAGAGTATGGGATAACAGTGGATACTTTTAATACAGCCCACACCCATAATATTACTGTTTAGCTACAGAATAACAAGTGGAGAACATGCAAGAACAGTCTGCATAGCTTCATCTATTGTGTGTTAGGAATGGCAGTGCAGGATGATAATAGACTTGTTTCTCATGTATTATTTTAAATCATGCAATAAGGAAGAAGAAATGTGTAATACAAATGTGGCTGGCCTTCTGAAGGGGACGACCAAATCATTTGTTTTTTATTGAATTCAGTCCATTAGTATATTATTTTGGTAGCACATCACAACTGAGAAAAACACCTTAATGAATTTATAGATGCTAAAGGAGGTCATTCTTTCTTGTAAACTGTTTGGCTCTGTTTACTAGCACTGTAACTAGAAAGCAAGGGTGTCACTTTGTGTTGTAAAGTGGGGATATAAGGTCTCAGATTAGGGGCGTGATGATACATTTTGGTTATAAGATGTGACGATGCACGAGAACAAGAGAAAAAAATAGAGCACTATTTAGATGGAACTATGATGGTGAAATATATGTGCTGGAGGTCTGGGTACTCCCCCAGAAGATTTTAAGCATTAAACTCGTAATTTCCTGTTTTGAACCATGGCAGGATATTACTCCCATAGGCTTCAAGCTTGGAACATGTTAGTTTTAATGTTGCTATACTGTTAACGTTGTATGTTAGCCAGGGTGAACTAGCATGCTCTGTGGCTAATGTGGCTAGCGTATTCCACACTCTGATAAGCCTTGTATGAAGCACATTCAATAACCAATGTAGCAGGTGTGGTAAGTTGCTTTATTGGATCTCTATTGCAAAGCTAAAGTTAGCTCCGCTAACAACCACAGTAGTCGGTGGAATGTGGTGGGTTACTTTTTGTAGAACTACTGCAACGCAAACAACAACAGAGGAACCGGATGTGCACGGAAGCTAGCTGCCGAGAAGCGCGAGTGAAGATAAATCAAGTTGTCGTTCCAAAAACTAAAGTAAAAAGCTAATTTAATAAAACCAGTTAACTCTGACCTCCTCCCAGTGGTAAATGGCATAGTTGTTAGAGCAGAATCCAGACTACTACGGGTGTTTATTTGTCCGATAGCTACAGCGCTGCTCCCCGTTCACTTCCCCGTTCTTTAGCAGCTCCCCGTCGGCCAGTGGATTGTCATTACACCGCTCGCCTGGTCCTCTCCAAGCAACGCTCCGAAGCTGCTAGTGACGTTTGGACAATTTCACCGCTGAGGGAACTCGAACCGCAACATTGTGTCAAGCGAATTACTCGCCCAAGTTGAAAAATTTTGTCTCGTGCAAACCAGCAAATTGCGTGACAAATGGGTCATTTGCGCTGCCCAAAGCGAATTCGCAGTAATTTGCGTCTTTGCGTTGACTCTGTATGTAATCAAGCTGGCCAAAACGCTGGATTTGCATTCGGTGGGAACGCACCTTTATACCTACATTCATATAGACTCACAATGCATTGTAAACAACACAGTCTCACTTATAAATGAGCTTTCGGTACGTCACAACACCAGTTACAATCAAAGTCAAATGTTCTTTTTGTTCTACCTTTGTCTTAATTGTGTTGCACATTTTTGTAGCCATTGTCATAAGAGGGAACATTTTGCTAGCTTGGCTACCCATCCACCCTTTAAATAGAGGAATGTGGAATCACGTTTTCAATTGGTAAACTGAGTGAGGGACATGTTTGGAACTTTAAATATGTTTATTGCTCAATACAATTTCACTGTTATGCAGAATATGTCATGGGAAATATGTTTTTTTCTTCCTACTATGCACCCCAGGATTCTTACTGCTGAATCAGTAATAGCTGCAAGCATGTAGGCCTGTGTATAATAATAATAATATGCCTAATAATCATTATTATCATATGTTGCCATTTTGCTACAATTACACACTTTACACTACAGCTGCGGCTGTGTTTGCGATTTGACCTTTCCTTTTTCTGTGAGAGTGAAGAATTTATAAAAGTTGCGAGACACTGTGGAGAGCCCCAGCTGCAGCATTGCATGGATCATGCGTAATATTCATCCAGCCAGAGGGAACGATCACAAGCTGTTCACAGCATGTCTGTCGTACTAGCGTCCAGCTAAGCTCACCCTGGCTCTCCCGTAGTTCGCACCTTGCCCTCAATGCTTATCTGTAGAAGCAGTGAGCTGCAGTCAGCACCCATTGATTGTTAATGAGGGATCCTCCACAGAAGTGGGACCCAGTTTTTGCAGACCTGCAGAGGCCACCTGTCCTCCAACAATCTTGTCATTGAGCACAGGCTGACCACACACTGAGGAGAGAGATTTTAAAGACAGAATGAGTAATAGGGGGTTGACAGCAAATACTAACAATATTGAAACTATAAGCCAAACCGTTATGACCCAAAACATGTTTAAAATGACCCAAATGACAGGCGGACAGGATTGTATTTATAGTATTGTTAGGTCTGCTGCTTTTCAACGGCTGAAATAAAGAAAACATGGTCTGACACAAATGTATGTGTACTGTTAGCTTTACAAATGTTACTGTAGCTGGTTCACAAACAAAAGAAAAAGCAGCAAGTTTAACAGAATTATTTTATTCTAAACAAAGGGGCGTTAGATAGAAAGGTAAACACTCGGCTACATATTGTTGAGTGTAACAGCCGGCTGCCAGAAACCCCACAGTGGTTATAGCCAACTTGTATTAGTACTGCGATGGTGCGGTTCCATCTGGTTGGTCTGTCTAATGCTGGACCCAGTTTACTCACTCACTCATCGTCAACCGCTTGTCCTGTGTACAGGGTCACGGATCTTGGATTTTCATGACGATGATAATTCCATCAATTAAAGTCTGAAAATGACAAAGTAGCTGAATTATTATTAAATACCTGGGAAAGTCAAGCCAGAGTCCTGCCACCTGCCATATCATCCAGGCTTTTTGTTGGCAGCTCATGAGAATCCACACATCAGGCGCGTCTCACTCTCTCTGACAAAATGTTTGACAATGATGCTTTTTCTTTTTCCCTTTCAGACTGAGTGAAGTATCTACAGTCTGTGTTACCACACAGTGTGAGCTGGCCATCCATCCACAGATGGACTTTAGCCTACTGTAGAGGCTGTATACAATAAAATTATCAGGGTTCCCATGTGTCCTGGAAAACCTTGAAAACAGTTCATCAGTTTTTCAGTCATGGAAAACGTCTCGGGTTACGTATGTAACCCTGGTTCCCCGAGAAGGGGAACGAGAAACTGTGTCGGTTACGACACTATGGGAACGCCTCTAGGCTGAAGGTGAATGAAATCACTCCAATCCTATTGGCTTGTTGCTAGAACGGTAAGGTGTGACGGAATAACCGAAGAAGTATACAGCACATCTGTACACACTCATCATTAGCTTAAACTATGAAGCAGGCGCTTCAGGCGGGGAGAGAGGTGCGGCGGGCCGACGCAGTGTCTCGTTCCCCTTCGAGGGGAATCAGGGTTACATACGTAAACCGAGACGTTCCCCTTCGAGGGAACTCGAACTGCGTCGGTTACGACACTATGGGAACGAGATACCCACTAAACCGGGCCGAAAACCCCGCCTGCCCCAGTGTGCAATAAAGTGGCACGACTAAGAGGAGAGCGCACGAGTGCCAGGTGCCGAAGGAAGGTCAAGACTGTAAAACCGAATGAATGTGTGCGGAGTGGCCCAGCCAGCCGCTAAACAAACATCCTGCAAAGAGGCCCCGGGAAGGAGGGCTCGAGAGGCCGCCATGCCTCTGGTGAATGAAGAATGAGCCCTCACAGCCACAGGTGAAGGCAAACCGCGCACCTGATAGGCCAGGGAAATAGTCTGAACAATCCAGTTGCTAATAGTATGTTTGGATGCAGGGAGCCCGGCCCTGGGAGACCCAAAACACACTAGCAGCTGGTCAGCCTTCCTCCAATGGGTGGACCTCAGAGTGTAAATACTCAGTGCTCTGACAGGGCAGAGCAGATGAAGTCTCCCGTCCTCCGCCGTCACATGAGGTGGAGGATGAAATGCAGCACTGTGGACCCTGCCGCACAAGAAGGCACTTTAGGGATGTATCCTGGACGAGGGTGTAGGATAGCCCTAATATTCCCCGGGGCAAACTCCAGGCTTGCGGGGAAACCGAAAGCGCTTGGAGATCCCCCACCCTCCTCAGAGAGGTGATAGCAAAGAGAAAGGCCATCTTGAGGGTCAAGTGCTTAGCCTCAGCTGACTCCAGGGGTTCGAAGGGGGCCTCAGCCAACGCCCCAAGAACCACCGCCAGATCCCAAGTGGGAACCTTGGACCGAGTCGCAGGTCTCATCCTCCGCGCACCACAGAGGATCCTTGTGGACGGGGCCCTGGAGCTGAGGAGGGTCTCGACTGCTCCGGCTGTTAGACCCACCTCTAGGTACTGTGCCCCCTCAGGGGCCAGACCCACAGTCGCCATATGGCGGGGCAAGGGTGAATAACCCGGCCCTGCGCCTGGGACAGCAGGTCTCGCCTCAGAGGGACCCGCCACGGCGGGCCGTCCAGGAGCGATCATGATGTCCGAGAACCACACCCGGGTTGGCCAGAACGGGGCTACGAGCAGTAGACCGACATTGTCCTGGCGGACCCACTCCAGAACCCCTAGGAGCAGAGCGCTTGGGGGAAAAGCGTACAGCGGGCAGTGCGTAGTCTCTTGAGACGCAAACAGATCCATGTTTATGGGGCCGAACTCTTTGCACAAGAGCTCCACCACTTCAGGGTGAAGTCTCCATTCCCCGGGCATCAGCCCCTGCCTCGACAGCAGGTCTGCTCCCTGATTCTGCGTCCCCGGGAGATACATCAACCTGAGCGATAGTAACCTCTACTGGGACCACAGGAGGATCTGACGCGCCAGTCTGTACAGAGGGCTCGAGCGCAGACCACCCTGTGATTCAGATAGGCCACCACCGCTGTGTTGACGGAACGAACCAGGACGTGTTGGCCTTGGAGATCGGGCAGGAAACTCCTTAGAGCCTGGAACACCGCCAACATCTCGAGACAGTTGATATGCCACTCGGATTGATGCACCTGCCAGGATCCCCTTGCAAAGCGCCCGTCCATGACCGCGCCCCAGCCCGTGAGGGAGGCATCTGTCGAAATGACTAGCCAGCGACAAGACCCTCCCAGCACGGGCCCCTGGGACAGGAACCAAGTTTCCTTCCAAACTAATAGGGAACGAAGACACTTGCGCGTAACCCAAATCAGATGAAGAGGATTTCCCCTCGGGGAAAAACCCTTGGGCCTTAGCCACCACTGCAGGGGTCTCATGTGCAGCAGTCCAGATGGTATTACGCTGGACGCAGCCGCCAGGAGACCCAACACTCGTTGAAAGTGTTTTATAGTAATGGCGTGGCCTAACTTCACCCCTTTCACGGCAGCCAATATGGTGTCGACACGTGCCGGAGACAATTGTGCCCACATCGTTGTCGAATCCCATACTACCCCTAGGAACGTAGTCCGTTGGGTGGGCGCCAGCACACTCTTCTTTGCGTTGAGCCTCAGCCCTAAACGCTGCAGATGAGCCAGAACGACATCTCGATGCCGAATCGCCAACTCTCGAGACTGGGCTAGGATGAGCCAGTCGTCGATGTAGTTGAAATCTGGATGCCGTGGAGCCTCAGCGGGGCCAGTGCTGCATCCATACACTTGGTGAATGTGCGAGGGGAAAGTGCCAGGCCGAATGGAAGATTGTTCCAGCTGGTGCCCCATCTCTCTTCGTCTTCTACCGAGGCCCACTTTAACCTAACGTTAGGCCCTGGGGCTGAGAGGTTTGGTAGACCCCCAATAAAAACAATAAAAATGTTATGCCTAATTACTGCTTTTGTCTATACTTTGCGTGACAGTAAGCATGATCGGTACACGTGCAGTAAAGGCAATGAGTCACCTTATGACTGAAATCTATGCATTTTCTTATTTCTGACCATTTCATAAACAAAATATCTACAACCTGGGGGAGTAAAGGTATAAATGAGTGTATTAATAAATATAACATTAAATAAAAAATATTGCTAGTATAATAGTATATTAACAGGTTACACTTTATTTGGATAATCTGTTTAGCTAGTTTATTAGTTGAGATTCAGCTGTTTCACTAATAAAACCATTTTCTGATATTAGCCTACACCACTGTGGTTAAGGTTTAATTAGCGCCAATGTTTGTATATTCATTATAATTTCGGATAATAGTAGGACTATAGGCTACTATAGCTTACAATTAGAAGCCTAACATTAATTCCAGTTTCATTTTAGTGGGTTTCTTCCGTCATAATATTATTGTGCATGAAACATGCTCTACATGGTGGTTAGTCTCTCATTTGTTACGCAAAGTAGGCTTCTCAGTAATAATAACCATGCATACAGAGTTCAACATTTCTAAAGTTTGCTGTAGTGACTCAACCTTTTTTAATGTCCCGCCTACTTCAGGCTGTGACTGGTTGGTTCGCGAAAAGTGACTTTGACAAGCAACCATTCACAGGGGTGATGAAAGGCAGTTGATCTTCCCTGCGGAGATTAGCCAGCAGGAGAGAACAGGAATAGGGGGCAGAGCAGGGGCAGCTTGTTCATTAGGGCGACCGGGAGACCAGGTGACGCACCGCCAAGCCGGGAAAGGGAGGGGATTTATCTCACACTGCTGGTAGGAGAGAGCAGGGGTGAAAGTACCATTTTTCAGAAAAACTGATTTCCGTATAATTTGACTTTAAACATAAGTGGCACGTTGTTACTTTCGACCCTTTCAGCTGGAACAAAAGTAACACACAGGTGGGTCAAAAGTAACAACAACAATACAAGCAAAATTTTTTGTGTTACCCTTGTATTTAATAAATAAACATGACTTAGACCTTGTTAATGTGTAACTGCAAACATCTTTTGTCCTTTATCTTTAAAAAAAAAAAAAAACATTTTTATTTTACATATTGTTTCAAAAGTAACCTGACAGCCCAAACTCAAATTATTTAGAATATTTCATATTATATTAAGGATATATTATAAATATATTATATAAATATGCAAATGTGTGCACCTAAAACAGGTAACCAGGAAATGGTTAGGTGGAGACTGTTTATGAACCTGACATGATTAAAATAAAATAAGACTTTACTGATCCTGCACTCGGGATATTTTCATGTTGCAGCAGTTTCAGAAACAGTGAAAAAATGAAACATAATTTAGAAAGATTGGATAAAAATGAAAATAAACAATAAAATTAAGATCAAAATGAAAAAGCTATTTACAGAATATGCCTATACTATCACACTTTGAAATGAATAAAAATTGTTTTAGTAAGAACAGTATGAGTGATCTGCATTTTGAGTGCTTTTTACTGACACCTACTACACTGACCTCCTGAGGAGACTGGCCAACACTTGTGGTCACTGTGGAACAGTAACTCCTGACATGTAAACACGATTTATTTTTATACTGAAAAACTCTAACAGGGCAAACTTCAGGGTGTGTTAAAGCACTTAAAAACTAAAAAAGCTCTTCCCTCAGGCACCCCGTCCGTACTCCCTGGTCCCCCAGCTCTGCCCTGTGAATGTCGGTTTGAACTCTCTGGTCCCCCAACTCAGCCCTCTGGCACCCTGTCTGGCCCTATGTTTTCAGTTCAGCCCTGCCCGTTGGCCTAACCCTTCCCAGTCCTGAAGCCCTCCCTGAATTCCCTGTCTGGTTTTGGACCCTGGACCCCCATCAGCCAGACCCCAGTGCGACTTCCTCCCCCCTATGTTCGTCTGCCAAGCCCCGCCTTGTCCCATGGGAAGGCCGCAGGGAGGCGTCCTTTGAGGAGGGGGCCCTGTTGTGGTGGCAGCCCGGCTGACGGTGAGTGTCCTGGTTTTTTCTACTTTTTATCAGTTTTTCTGCTTTTTTCCTTGGTTTTCTGTTCTCTGCCTGCCTCCCTGTGTTTTCTCCCCTGTGTGCTCTCTCTCTCCCTCTGCTCCTGAGCCCAGCCAACTACCTGCACCTGCATCCCATCAGCCACCTCGTCAGCCTGCCACACCTGCCAGTAATCAACCTCATGCCTGCCTGTATTTCAACCCCGGTTCTCCACACCATCCTCGCTTGATCGTCGTTGCTCCTTACCCGGTGCCATCCCCACGTTCAGGCTTTCATGTTTCTTGTTTTTTCACATTTACCCTGTGCCTTGTCGCTGTCTTCACTAACCTTGTCTCTCTGTCTGTTTCCCTCCCAGGTACACTCAC
Source organism: Micropterus salmoides (assembly GCF_014851395.1). Classification (NCBI taxonomy): domain Eukaryota; kingdom Metazoa; phylum Chordata; class Actinopteri; order Centrarchiformes; family Centrarchidae; genus Micropterus; species Micropterus salmoides. Next base: position 31,787,972 of record NW_024040041.1, on the reverse strand, counting down.
CCTCGTCCTCCGTTCGGCTGGGCTCATCCACTGGCCCTACTCCTCCTCGGACTTCCCCCACAGCGTCCTCCCTGTTCCCCCGCCTCTCCTCGCTTCCTCGGCCCCTGTGTTCCCCGGCTCCCTGGCCCCCTGTCTCCTTGGTTCCCCGTGCCTGTGCTTCCCCGACGTCCTCCTCTCCCTCCACTCCAGTCCCTCTCACCCTTTTTCCCTCAATAAACCTCCTTCCCTCAGAGTGCTGCATTTGGGTCCTCTCTGTCCACACACCACGCAATCCCATAACATGATCCTCATTTCATAATGCCACTGCGAAGATTCGACTGAGATTTGTAGTCGAATCAGGCTCCTCTTATAGCAGCACTTTGTGCCATGATTTCATCCTTCTAGAACTTTTTTATTGGTGTATTTATTATCCATTGTTGCCATCTAGTGGCCTTTTATGTGCTAATTTTACATCTTTATTTTCTATTTTAACACCTTTACTTGGTGATGTTATTAATTATGTGATTAATATAGTTTGTATTATTATTTCACCACAATGTTGTTTATATTTTTGGGGTCATTTCAATCACAATTTTCCCTATTAAAACTTCAGAAAGTCACATTTTTTAAAGTTTCTTCTTTTTTGGTTATATAGTTACAAAAAGGTTTTTGCGTATGTGCATCAAGTGAACACTGCCTTTGTGTATTTTCACATCTGCATTTGAAAGAACTTGCATCTGTGTTTCACTTTGTGGTTTTTGATCATTTTATTAGGTTGCAGTTAGGTAAAAGTTCCCATGGGAAAGACGCTCATTAGAGAGTTTTCTTATCTGACTGTCCTTGATAGGCCTTCATGTCAGGGCATTTGTACCCTGCTCCCTTCCTAAGATAGCTGCGTAATACCCTTACAGTATAAAGTCACCTGTTTCTACACTGTCTCTTGGTCTTACAGTACATTCTGCAGACTGGTTGCACTCTGTATGTACGTCTGAACCCTTAAAACCCTTTATTTCAGAAGACTCACTAAAGGACATATTTCTATTACACTGCTCAGACGCAAGCTTTTTGATGCGTCTGTCTGCTTTAGGTGATCTCTGGACTCTGACAGCGCTGGGCACTTCAGTCAAAGTCCACTTTGTGGTCGAGAGATCAGAACTTCAGGAGTTCCTTTTTTCAGTAAAAGAACAATGGAAAATCTTCTTCTGCAGGTATGAGACCCTTATGTTGCAAACAATCTACTTTCCAAAATTGTCTTAAAAATACACAACAAAAGAAAAACGGTCTGCTCTTAGTCAGTGATGTAAGTTAGACTTTCACCTAGTTAGTGTGTTAATGTGCTTAATCTACATTGCAGGGTGTTACTGGAAAGACTTCCATCCCTTGAAAGTATTAGCGAATGTTAAGCTCAACAACCAAACTAGTGCTAGTTTTTAAACAATCCTAACACTATCTATCTATATATCTATCTATCTATATCTATCTACTATCTATCAATATTTTCTATAGGCTTCGCCCTCTAGAGCTATAACTGGTGCGTTTATCCCTCGGCACATGCACAGCACTCAGAGAGCTTTTTCCACGCCCTCTAGCGTGATCGGCCTCATCATGCCTGTACAACGGGGTGAGACGGAAAATCGGCTCCCATTTGTCTTCAGAAGGCTGAAGATGAACTAAAGAGCTAAGATTGAAGAGCTGCTAGTGTAGGCTAATTCATATTGTAGTATTAAAGCACGTGTAGTAAGTGTACATCTGAAATGAGAATAACTGAAGTTAAGACCACTTCAGTGTGGTTTTATGAAATGTCCTCCTTTCTGATCCATTTCTTTTTTGACCATATGTTGACTAAAGGTGATCGCAGCATTTTCTTTTATTTACCTCACCAAATGAAAGTGCACCTATATTTGTCTGCCAGTGTTATCATAAAAGTGACTTTTAGACAGCTGCATCACATGTAAACATCAGCTATATGTGCAACTTTATCTTTAGAGCTATTTTCATGACAAAAAAAAAACCATTTCAGAATGTTTTAAAACATCCCCCTGGGTTTTCTCACAAATCGCACCATGTTATGGCCTCATAAAAAGATAACATGGACAAAAAGAGGATCCATGATGAGAATTTGTAAGTAGGCCTACAGCGCGGGTGGCTCAACCTGAGAGAGAGGGAGGGAGAGGAGAGAGAGAGAGTTCTGTGAGCTAACTATTAATAATGATTTTAAATTAATGTCTGTGTTACAGGGGGCACTGGCCCCTGTTGGCTCCCCCCAAAACCGCCACAGATGACTGGATTGTTTCACAGTAACCAGTTTACAAAACTAATAAAAGCTAAATAGCTGTCAGACCATAGTGGGTTTAAAGACTGCGTTAGGGGCAACGAGTTCCACCTCTTTTGGTCTCCACACTATGAGGCGCATTTTGCTGTGTTGTCACAGGGATGAAAGGGAAACGGCTGGACTACAAACGAGCTGCTTTCAGGCAGTTCAGAGCAGAGTTTTCTGTGGGAGATGGGAACTCCCTTTGGGCTGGACTTTGGGCTCTTTCACTTTGCAAACCTGTTACATGCACCAAAAAAGATTTATAACTAAATAAAGGAGAAGGCAAAAGCCAAAAAGCATAATATGACCTCTCAAAAATGAACCATAAAATGCATCCTAAACTCTTTCTAGAATAATCCTCTTTAATTTTCTTTCCCTGCCTCTTAGAGAAGCAGTAACCATCCTTTTTGGCTAATGACCCCTCAAAATGAATCATTGTCTGCTGATACACATCATCAAAGGTTTAAACAACACACATTTTCTCCTTGGATGGTGATATCGGTCAAATTTCAGTAGCAGAAAAACATTTGTTTTCTGTCCTCTCAAGTCCTCTCAGATTTATCTTGCGACCGCTTGGAGAGATTCCTGCCCCCAATTTAGAAACCACTGCCTGTTTACGCCACTGCATGGCATGTTGTTTATTTGTCACCACCCTCTGCTTACCTTGCGCAGCACTGAGCAGCAGTCATCACCCATTGATTGTTAATGAGGGTTCCTGCACAGAAGTGGGACCCAGAGGTTCGCAGACTGGCCTGCCAGGGCCAGCTGCCTGGAGTGGCCACCTGTCCTCCAACAATCTTGGTGTTGAGTGTAGGTCGACCACAGACTGAGGTGACAGACAGAGACGAAGTTGGGAAATAATTAGATTAAAGAAAGTAAAGAAGGTATTAACAACAGATTTACGTCCCAAAAACATGTTTAAAATGTTGAAAAATAGACAGGAAGTAAAAAAGTGACCGTAGAAACTTTGACTTAACACTTAGTTGTGAGTGAGACTCTGAAAACATAAAACAAAACAAATCTTTATGATACAGTAATTGTGTATTTATATTTACTGATATGTCTTGGCTATAGTTCACATAAACAAATATTACTTAATTAATTGCAATTATCTAAAAAGAATAAGAAAGTTAATTTTTAAGGTGGCTTTAAGTTGCAGAATTATAGGTCTGTGTTAAAATAAATTCAGAGCCTTTAATTTTCAATTCAAGCATAATTCAACTTGACTAGACTTGCGCTATACTAGATTTCTGGCTTGATAAATACATACAAATAATACAAATGTATGAAAGATGTGGAATATTTTAAGGATTGTTGAAAAACTGACTGCATTGCTGGCTTTACTAAATAATCTAAATTTGATTTTAAATTTGAATAAACCTCATATTGCTAAAGTTTGTAATGGTTTAATTAGTATGAATCAGAATACTACCTTTACTGTATGACAAATGTGGAATATTTTAAGGTTTGACTGGAGTTTGCAGTTGAAAGTAGATAATATTGATATAATCAACTTTTATTTTCAGATACAATTATACACAGTGTGCACAGCATGCAAAACTTGTCTTCTGCATTTAACCCATCCTAATAGGGAGCAGTGGGCAGCCATTGTGCAGCACCCAGGAAGCAGCTTGGAGTTCAGTGCCTTGCTCATGGGCACTTTATGCAGTTATCCGTGCTGCACTTCTGCAAATGTCGTTTAGACTGAGCCGATGTTGCCAAAATTAATAAAACACTTGAAAAAGACGTGCGCGTGTGTGTTGTGTACATATGCTACACTGACCTCATTAGCTCATTTTAAGCATCCCGCAGAGCTTGCAGGGACACGAACAGTATGAATAGATTTTATTTTGGAAAAAAGCCTCATACTAAGTTCCCTGTTAAGGCACAATTACTGATACGGACACTGGTGGAGGCTTATATTCCCGTTTTGTTTTGAGAAGCCTTGCTCATCGTGACTTTCCTGTTATGATGAGGTTACCACATCATGCTTAACAGACCGTAACTCTCATCCCCTCAGTAAACAGAGAGAGAAGATCCACCTGAAGATGCTGTGTGAGATTTTTGTGTGTCAAAACTGTGTCCGTGTTTGCAATTTAAACACATCCACTTTCCTGCTTTCCTGAAAATCTATGTAGCAGTTGGCTGGGACTGCTGTCACTGAACTGAAGACAAGGAGAGTGACTTGAAGACTAATTTCTAATAAGATTTTAGATGAAATCCAAGTCTGTCAGTTGGTCCTCCTGTGGCCAATCTGTCCCGTACACACTCATTATAAAGTCAAAAAAGGGCAGAAAATTACATGAAACTCGACTGTGTATAAAGAATAATTTATGTGAAAAAGTTCCATTAACTTGAGAAAGTAAAATGGCTTGTGAACATTTTAACGTTTGAATGCCATTTCTATGTGAACATATGAATTAGTGGGACGAGGCTGAAGATGAATGAGTTTGGAGGTTTTTCTGACATTTTAACAAAGTTTCAAAGAAAGATGGATATTTGAAGAGTTTGAGTAGAATTTGAAAGTTGAATGATAAACTAGGAACAATGTGGAACATTTAGATATTTGAATGGAGTTTCTAGCTCAAACTATGTTGTCAAAACAGTTGAAAAAGCCTGAAGAAATTGTGAAAATAAGGACATGTTTAACATTCTGTCTATTCATTTCAATAATTGTCCAAGAAAATGGCGACAGTGACATACACAGTGCAGACAGTGCAGCCGCACTGCCCCCCCCCCCTTTTTCCTCCTATAAGTGATTGAGTTAAATTTTATTTATTAAAATATCCAGTTACAGACCACAATTCAAAATATAAAACATATAGTGTTATAAAATGCAGTAAAGTTGTCAGGCATTTGTATTGCTGTCAGATATGTTTCTGCTGAGTCAGCATGTAGGCATGACTGAAGTAACCTTTTTAAATGTGCATGTGGCACCAATGATTAATCAGTTCATTTTAATTCAGTTATCCCCTGGACTTTAATAGCTCCTGTGTTTCAGAAGTTTTTTTCCTCATGTCTAAAATGTTGTGCACATCCAAAATCTCTCCCACATATTATAAATAAATTGGTAATATTTAGAGACAAAAGGTGTAATATATAAATATAATAGATATATAATATAAATAAAATCGCAATCTAATGAGAATAAAGTCATATTTTAACAAAACCTTCCTGCCCTGTCCTCTGCTGTGCATTAGCCTGAGTTTTTGCTCTTCTGATCCCCTTTAGACCGTCTGACAGAACCTTTTTGGGATGAGAAAAGCGTGCTTTTCTTCATCAGAGATGGCAAACGAAAACTGAAAACAACACAAAAATCTCACCATAAATCCACACAAATGTGAACTTCAGCACCTTTAATAGAGTACAGCTCACAGCTGCTTCAGAAGGAAGCTAACATCCCCAATTAGAGTGTATAGAAGTCTTTATTGAGTGTAAAACTTTATTAATCACAAAGGTATATGCAGAAAGGAAAGGTCCTAATTCTCCAAGAATGAATGCTAATAGTGACTGTCAGGAAAAAAAGCATTTACATCACGCAGCTGCTTCCTGAATTCTTTTTAGAATTATCTGCTAATAGAACAATTACAGTGAAGCAGTCCTTGGAAATTAATGTATGTTATTTCACTTTATGCATCCAGGCTAAGTTTCAGTCTAAACAAAGCCATGAGTTCAGTGCAAAACTATTTTTATTCCATTACATTTAACGGATGTCTATAATTACTGCTCACACGCAGATTAATGTCTTTTTAACAGTGTAGCTAAAGGCTAAATGTGATGAAACAGGATTTCCATTGGTGCTTTTCCACATTTGCATGTGACATTGCATTCACAGTTGAAAGGTGCCTTGCTATTCGGTGACTTTCGACCCTCCGTTCATATCCAAAATCAACTAGCTGAGGCCAGTTAAAAATCAGAGTCACTACAACGTGCTGAGGACTGTTCAGGAGTGTAGGCTGCTCGCTGCTCCTTGGTGACCAACACAAAACTTTAAAAAGAGAAGAAGAGGGGGACAGTGTTGGCATACTCTCTGAAGAAACCAGCCGTATGAGTGAGGGGTGTTTTCTGGAAAAGGGAGGCTGCAGCTGTTTTGTTTCTCTTTTGCCTTTCGATCTGAGCTGTTTGAAGGGGTGTGTCCACATGTGTCAATGGCTAAGCCTGCTGAATTGAAATGTAAAGATCTGAGGAAGTCAGACCCGTGTATGGGGAGAATAGATGAGTGTACAGATGATAATTTGTACAAGACACCATTCACATGCACCAGTCAGGTTAAAAGAATGATGAAGTAGTTCCGGTTCTTTACAGCCCCTCATTAAACGTTCACCTGTGAAAATGACTGACCTGTTTGAGGTGCCAAATGAAATAGGGGTAAGTATGATATGGGCCTGATGAAGGTGACACACATCTGATAGTTCACCCAAAGACAGATTTATGATGATTTGTTGATTTGATGATGTGTGAGGCAACATACACTTAAACAAGAAGGTAATAAATCTGTTTTTGATCATGTGTCCACAGTGTGTGGTATGAAAATCTTGTACATTGATGATGTAATGATCTGCAGTCCATTACAAGAAGCATGCAAATTTGACACCATTGTGATGCTATTTTTTCTCCACAACAGTCACAAGGCTAGTCTTTCTAAATGTTTATTTGCTCAAACACAAGTGACATATCTGGGACATGTGATCACAGCAGAGGGCAAATCTTTCTCTCAAACGGCATCCTATCTGATTCAAAACCAACAACCAGACACAAAAACAGAAAAAGGTGATGAGCTTTGTAGGAATGATGTCATATTGTAGACAGTGGATCCCAAGTTATTCAAAATGAGAGGCAAATATTTCTCTTCCATGTGTCATGGTAAAAATCTCAGTGCAGCTGACAGAATGACTTGGACTGATGAAGCTGACAGAGCCTTCACTGACTTAAAGGGCTATTTACAATTTTCCCTACTCAGGAACTACTAGCACCTGACCTACCTTTTTGCTCAGTTGTATGATGTGTAATAAACATATTTACAGTATGTTCATATATTTAGATAATTTCCACATGTTACAAGGTACAAGGAAACTTTTTTATCCCCGAGGGGCTATTTGGATTACAGCCAGCAGTAACAAATATAAGGATCAAACACACATCCATAGTACAACATTATTTAATTATTATGATAATAATAATGTATTCCTGCATCCATTCATTGCATTATTTTTTTCTGCTTATAGTGTGTATATATTGTATTCTCTGTATCTTATTTTATAATTGTATTATTGTATGAGTACATGAAGTATATGAAGCACATCGTGAGCAATGTACAATCCTGAGTCAAATTCCTCGTATGTGTACACATACCTGGCAAATAAAGCTGATTCTGATTCTATGAAGTAGTCCCAGTTTTGGACCATATTATACTTGCATATAGATACACCAAGTTTGTGCTGAAGTTTAAATGAAGTATTGCATTGTGACAGTGGTCCAAAGTGGGCAAAGGACCACAATTATGTTTCAAAGCTAAGGTTTAACAGAGTTCTGGGATTTGTTAGTAGGCAAAATTGTAAGCTATTATTTATTGTTTTTCAGGTAGCAGAGGTTAAAATATATTTCATAAGAAAAACACTTGCCCAGCAAAAAGGGCTTTACAAAAAAAAAGTCAAATTTATAATGTAATTGTGTTTTGGATTTGATTCTGGTGGGTCTAAATTGTGACAGGTAGGAATTACAGCAAGTAACTTTGAAAAATGCTGTCTAGTTTTATATTGTATGGCTACAGTAAAACTGTTCACTCACATTTACATGCATTTACAGTCATCACTGTCCAGCCTACTTACACACCCACACAGTTGTGACCATAGACCATACATGCTATACACCACTCCCTGCTGATTTTAGGTTCTAGACCCCTGCTTCTAACTTCTGTGTCTGTTTGCAAAATGAGGGGGTGAAATGAATGATACAACTAGTGTAAGTTAATTTGAGCATACAGTACCAAAAGGGTTGGTTTGAGATTCTAGCTGAACCTCTTTGCTTCATGGAGGTGTGTAGCATGGATAGGGTGACAAAATACTGGGATCAGACATAGTTTTCTCATTTGCATTTTGAGCAAAAATCGATCATCCTCCCCGGTGCAGGGCTTAAGATTTAGATTCAGGGCTTCACATAACTTTGTACACCCTAACAAGAAAAATATCCAAGATTTTTTTTTATATTCTAATGGTGTACAACTCTGATAGCATGAATTATCTATGTGTTCACATTTTCTGACATGAGTGTGCACTATATTCACTTCAGCAACTGTAGTATTGATTTGTTCAATTCTTTTATTTTGATACATGCATGTGGCTACGAAACACAACTTCAGCCTCCAGAATGTCCATACAGTTGAATCAACACATCTCTAAAACAGTTTCAACACAAACAGATTATAACCATCATGAAGGAGGATTTACTGCAGGACATTTAGATTAGACTGCATGAGTTGAGTTCACACATGTGCCGACAGAAAGGATTTCAGTTAATTAAAAACCAGGTTATTGTGATAAAAAAAATCAAAGGGGTTAATAGTTCAGCACTTTCACATCTACAGGACAGGACAAGACTTAATATTGACATTTGTCTTTCAAACTGAATTATTATCAATGTAAAGTTCAGTTTAAGTATTTTTTAGAGCAAAAGCTGCTTGTTAACTTTAGATATAATTGTACATTAAGGTACACTAGCTCAGATAGGTAGATGATGGACATGTGTTCCTCTGACCTCTAAAATATGCTCCTTAAGTTTTTGAATCCATTTGTTAACAACTGTAGGAAATTCCACAACTGCATGAGTTTAATCCTGTCTGCAATGTAATCAATAAACATCCTGTTTTCAGTTATTTGAAGGGGAAGTTTTATGTAAAGGACAAATCATCATTTTGTCTTTGCGTAACATCTGGATCCTTCAAAAACCTTGACACGCTGGTACGCCAGGCTACATATACCTACATTTGTTCAGTGCTGCTTAAACAATTCATTGTTATTCATTTATTCATTTTACACCCTTCATTTTAGAGAGAAAGCAGTTTCCATCCAGAGATGAGGAATTGAAAGAAGAAGAAGAGCGAGTGAGCAGGAGCGCCCCTGCTGGTAGTTGGTATATTGGTGGCAGCAGTGCTGGTGCAGTTGTTGTTGGAGGAGGCACCACCAGATCACCCTGAACAAACAAACAGGACAGATATGTTCAAGTCCAAATTTCTGAAACAGAAAATAATGTCACTTTTTAAAAAATACACTTTCTTAGTTTCTCCAAATGTTCAAGCTCTCTTGTGATTGTATTAAGTGAAAAAGCATATTTCCCGAAAGGCCTTGAAATGTGCTCACTTCAAAGCGAGACTGTACAACTTTTCCTGAACAGCAGTCACATTGTTACATGCAGCAATTATGGAATAATGGAAAATTATCAAACGCAACAGTAGTAAGAAATCAGAAAAGAGTTGATTTAGAAAAAAGCTCGGGTCCAGGTCAGTTAAAAACCCAAAACTTGTCTTCAGCACTTAGATAGAAGTGAATGGCAAAAATAGTATATCCCGTCTTATTAAGAGGAGCCAAGCTCCCCCAGTCCAGTGCAGCCTGCCACAGCCTAATCTGTTCCGCCACAGTTTCATTATGAAGCAAATACTTTCTCAAAACTTCTCATTATAACATAAAAGGTCTCTGACATTTTTTTGCACCATTGCTTTGGCAAAGTAACGTTTACACTGAGTAAATTTTACTTAAGTAGAATATTTTAGTGTAGCGTATGTATGTGTGTGTGTGTGTGTGTGTGTATTAGTATGAGGAAAGGGAAAAGGTACAAAGAACGAGATCTATAAGGTCCTGATTGACGTGGCGAGATACAATGTGATTAATACTTTATCACACAGAACCCATCAGTGAACTTTGGTCATGATAAAGTATTGCTTGTGATATTGAACACAGTGACAGGAACTAACACAGGTAAGGGCCCAGCAGCGTGGTACCAAAACAAAACATGAAGTGCACTAGGTATTAAAACACACAGCGAGCAACAGTCGTTGATCGTCAGTCGTTGAACTTCTGGAGTTCCTTCTCTCAGTAAAATAACTGTGCAAGATCTTCTGCATGTAAGAGGCCGTTATGTAGCGTACAACAATCGACTTCGGGATTCAAAATTGACAGAAGAAACACTCTGTCGGTGAGGTAGACTTTCACCTTGTTAGTTTCTTAGTGCACTAACTTTGTCGCTTTGGATAAAAGCGCCTGCCAAATGAGTTAATGTAAATGTAACTTCTGTACCTCAACCTACATTTCAGGGTGTTAATGGGGAGATTTCTTCCTGAGATTATTAGCTAATGTTAAGATCAACAACCAAAGTGCCAAATTTCTAAACAATCCTAATATTATCCAGATCCCAGATTGTATTTTATACAAGAAGAAAAAATATAATTTTAAAGCTTTCCAAGGGGTTTCCAAATCAATAATCAAAGTCTGGACAGAGCCGGCACTTACGTTAGGGTGTAGGTTTTTTGTGATTAACAGGTGATGCTGAGGTCACCGTCAGTCCCAGTGGATGTGTAGGGGAAGTAGCCTGGCTGGAAGCTGGTGATCTGGCTGTTGATCCAGGACTGATACTGGGACACTCTGGTGTAGCCTGATGGGATATTAGGCACGGCACAGCCCAGACTACTGGTAAAACTCACGATTCCCCCCTGGATCCAGCGACCGCCCTGTTTGTTGATCAGTGGACCTCCTCCATCCCCCTTAAAGGATAGAAACATTTAGGAGAAGGAATCTTTGCAGAAGGTCAAATCTGACACAAACATAGGTATAAAAAATTATCACCTGACAGATGTCCCTTCCTCCAGTACTCAACCCGGTGCACATCTTGTTGCTTGTGACGATGCTCGGTCCATAGATACAGCTACACTGTCTGTTCCCCACAATCGGCAACTGCACCTCCATTAGGTTTCCTGGGAAAGGAAGGGACACTGAAGAGACACAAATTCAGGTTAATAAACAAGCTTTCTTGTTTTAGTTTTACACAGGCCAGCGCTAGTTCATCTTATTACATTATTAAAAACAAACTAAAAAAGCCGTGAATGCTGTTTGTCTTTAGTAACTGCTTAGCTTAGTTTGCCACATTCATTCAAATCTGGCACAAATAAACTCAGCCGCTGGCTGAGACAAACCAGCCCCCCTCTCTCCCAGCAGCAGCAGAGTAAGGAGGATGACACCCATCCCAACTCATGAGAAAATATCAGGTCCCTTTCCACGCTCTGGTTTTAAAATCTGGCCCAATTGAAAAGTCCTGGTATACAGGAACGGGGAGTGTATGTGTAATGGTAGTCAGCGAGGTTGCGCAGTGTGTAAACTTAACTCCTCGACACCTTAAGAGACGTGCTAGCGAATGATGCTAGCGCCTATGGGTTTTAGCCTCCTCGTGAGCGCGTCTGCCTCCCGGACCCGAGGTCAACAAGTCACAACCATGCAGTACAACCTCAGGGGACCGTTAGACATTAAAAACACACACTCACACACACACCTCAATGACTGTGAAACACAAACATGCACTCACATCAAACACTGTGACAAACACAAGAGTCCCCCATTTGTTTCACAGTATTAACTTCACTTTAAGCTGTAAAACATGAAGCTGCTAGTACTAATGTTGTTCTTTTTAAATTGCAAGCTGTTATTACTGCTGATTTTTGGGAACTACTTATTTATGTATTTAATTTACCGTTCCCAGCACCTGTTTGTTCTTTACAGGGGACAATCTTTGAGGGTTCACCTGTCTGCTTAGCTCTTGTTTCGCTGACTGTGTGAAGTTTTAGGCTTATCTGTCTTCTGAGATGGAAGCTCTGGAGGCCATCAGAGCGCACTCAACCAGAGGAATCTCAAACTCTCTGGAGCTGCACAGAGGAAGACACTTGCGCTTCTTGGCCTTCCCTTTTTTCTTTCATTGTGTTCAATCTGCGGGACGTCTCCCACTTCTCCATGACTCACTCTGTGCTGAGTGTTGCTGTCAGTGAATGTGCTCGTACCCCTTCCTACCTGTCTGTTGACACATGGAGAGCTGTCCTCCACGTTGGCCCTACTCCACTCACCACTTGTAAAATATTCAAATTTCTTCACAAAACTATGTGTTTGTTAATGTCACAGACAGATTAGGATAAATGGATCCCTACAGACAGTTAGTTAACAGTTAAATGTAATCCAGATGCTTTCTGACCCACCTCCAGTTCCAATTTTGCCCCAGCCGGTGGCCCAGGAGACAGTCCCCTTGTAGAAGGTGCTGCCTGGAGCTGCCAGACAGACGGGCTGGATGTAGGAAGTGAAAGCTACCGGTGAGGAGAGCTTCAGGAGGCAGAGGTCGTTTTCCAAATTTAGGGAGTTATAGTTGGGATGAATGATGATCTGTGATACTCTCCGAGACGCTTGATTGGGGTTTGATCCCTGCAGACTCTGGAGACCCAGAACCACAATCAGATTGCTCGTGGTTATGCCTGTGCTGTAATCAGAAGTAAGACAAAACAGTGCAAAGTTCATTGAAAGCAGAACTGTAGTCAAGACCACTTAAAAACTACATCTAGTCTAGGTTGTATGGAGCCTGACAGATGTGGCAACAGGGAGAAATCATTCCCCCCACGTAGTCGTTCATGTGCTCAGTTAACTTTTTCATGACCTCAAGTCCTAATTAGAGAAAAATAAAATAAATTTTCCATTCAGTCTGCACATACAGTCCATGTTCTTTGCATGTGTTGCAGTGGAGACCTCCAGAAAAGTAAGGATTCATTTCTACCTTATTCTGCCTTATCAAAGTTTTTTTTTAGCAAAGCAATCTTCATGTGTACATATCAAATGAAGTTAGCAAAAATTCATTTGAAACATCAGTTGGACTTTCAAAATTAAATGGTGAGGTTAACGTTGTTGGGCGGCACGGTGTTGCAGTGGTTAGCACTACTGCTTCACGGCAAGAAGGTCATGGGTTCAAACCCCAGTTGCCCCGACATTTCTGTTTGGAGTTTGCATGTTCTCCCCGTGTCTGTGTGGGTTCTCTCCGGCTTCCTCCCGCCATCCAAAGACATGATTGGTTAATGCAGGATAAGTGGTTGACGATGGATGGATGGGTTAACTTTGTGAAATGTCACATTTTGGTTAAGTTCAAGCAACAAAACTTCTTGGTTAGGTTTAAGAAAACATCATGGTTTGGGTTAAAATATCTTTGCTACTTTAATTACTTCACTTATGTAACGTATGTACTTAGCTACTTCAACTGAAAACAATCAATGTTGACTTTTAGTTTCAAACGTACAATAGTCTGCTTTTAGCTTTCATAAATGATGCTACAGAGCTTCCCCCAGTGCATTAAACTGTGACGCTACGGGGCGCTCCCCTGTGCGTTACAAACTGACACCATCTTTATCATGCGTCCATATGTGACGACTTGGGAGTGATCTCTTAATAGAGATTCGGTTGAGGGAAGAAATTAATAAATGTAAAGGTTTCAGTGCCCCCCTGCCTTGAGTCCTGTGTGAGAGTAAAATTACTTTGATTTTGTTTCTCTGTTTGTTTCAGTGCCAGGTGCTTGTTGCATTTTAAAGTTGTCTATTTGTTGTTTTCTGGCTCTTTCTTCTGTCGCTTTGTCTGTTTCTGTGCTGCAGAGATAAGAGGGGGCGTTACTCCGCCTGGCGGGATTGGAGTGCTGACTCACCTGCAGCCCATTTCAAGTAATTCCCCTACAAGGGCGTCACTTTGTGTTGAAAAGTGTTGGGGACAAAATCAGCCATTTTAAAAATTTGTAATCTTAGGTGATCAAATGGGTGGGGACATTTAAGGATCGGCTCAGTGTCCATTCCCTGCTGGGTCGTTGAGAAATCAACCGTATGTCTTGACACTCCAGCCTAACCTGAAACTGTTTGAGCATGAACCAGCTATTTGCTAGATTTTGCCTGTCTGTTTGCCTTGCTCTTTCTCCTTTTCCCTCTGCCTCAGGAAATCACATCCGCTCAGCTGCTCCTCTGCCTGCCTGTTGCCTAGTGTGTTTTGGAACCACGGACCAAATCTCCCCGGCACAATGCTGCCTGCCTTGCCCTGGGCCAGCACACCCCTGAACATCTGTGAATCAATAAATCACCTTAAACTTTCATTCTGCCTCTGTCTGCTGCAGGGTTCAAACTGATCTCTAACAAAAAGTCAGGGATCACATGGTTTTTAACATGTGTTATTATTAAAATAAGCTGGTTTAACCAGAATATTGCTCTGCCCCTGTCATACCACTTCTGGTTAGCTCAAGAACTACATAGGGCCTAAAATGCAGCCTAAACTCTTGCCTAAGTGCCTCTTTTTTAACATTTTCTCCCCTGCCTCTTAGAGCAGTTCTTCCCAACCTTGTTGGCTGGGGACCTCTCGTAGATTTTCACCTTGAATGATAAAATCATTAAAATTTGAGTTGCTCAAGGTCTAGGGTCTTGACCCCAGTTTGGGAACCACTGCCTTAGACAGGCTGTTTACAGGACTGCATGGCATGTTGTTTTTTGTCACGACCCTACCCTCACTAGTTACCTTGCAAAGCAGTTAGCAGCAGTCAGCACCCATTGATTGTTAATGAGGGTTCCTCCACAGAAGTGGAACCCTGTAGAGGTTTGCAGACTGGCCTGCCAGGGCCAGCTGCCTGCAGAGGCCACCTGTCCTCCAACAATCTTGGTGTTGAGTGTTGGCTGACCACACACTGAGGAGAGAGACAATAAATACACAGGGTGAACAATACGGGGTTGACAGCAAATACTAACAACAATGAAAGTTAAAAAAAAGTTTACGTACTACAACATGTTTAAAACATCAAAATGACAGATGGACAAAAAGTCAAAAGTGAGCAGTAAACTTTGACTTAGCATCTAGTTGTAGGTGAGACACACTTGCTTGAAACAGCAATGTGTAAATATAAAATGTGTCATGCTACATTTACATGGGATACATTTTTTAAAATAAAATAAAAATTCCCCTAGAAATCATTATGACCAAGAAAGCCTTCAATAACCAAAATATGTCTGCTGTCTTCCTCTTGTGTTATGTCGTATGACCACTAGAGGTCACAGCCTAACAATAAGCGTAAATATGAGTCGTAATACGCTGCTTGAATAATGAACCTATATTGACGTTTTTTTAATGAGGATGGGCTGAAATTAATATATGTTATTCCACTGCTGCTAAGCTTATTACTAATAATCCTAATGAATTGTATTAATGCTACAACTACTACTGTTATTGCTCCAGTCCCCGATGACGCCTTAATGTCAAAAAAACATGACAGTAGCAAAAGTTAAAGGGGCCCTCCACTGATTTTACACATGAAGTCAGGTTTACTCTTTACAAAGAGTCGTACTCCTGTGATCACAATTATTTAACGTTGTTATTTTATAAACAACCATGATCTGCCATGAAATTCATGATGTACAACAGTTAGTGAAAACAAAATATGAAACTGAAAAAAAATCTAATATTAAGCTTTCCAAGAGTTAAAAATCAAAGTCTGGACATGGTAGGCACTCACCTTGGGGTATTGATAGTGGCAGGCCAGGGCAGGTAATGCTGAGGTCACCGTCGGTCCCAGCGGAGGTAAAGGTGATGAAGCCTGGCTGGTTGCTGGTGATCTGGCTGTTAATCCAGGACTGATACTGGGACACTCGGGTGTAGCCTGATGGGAGATTAGGCTGGGCACAGCCCTTACTACTGGTAAAACTAGTGATTCCCGCCTGGATCCAGCGACCGCCCTGCTTGCTCACCAGCGGACCTCCTCCATCCCCCTTAAAGGAGAGAAACATTTAGGAGAAAGAATCTTTGCAGAAGGTCAAATCTGACACAAACACAAGTGTAAAAATGATCACCTGACAGATGCCCTTTCCTCCAGCAGTTAACCCAGTGCACATCATGTTGTCTGTGACCACACCCACTCCGTAGTTACAGTTACACTCTCTGTTTCCTACAATCGGTTGCTGCACCTCCATTAGGTTTTGTGGGAAAGGAAGGGACACTGAAAAGAAACAAATTTAGTTAAATAAACAAGTGTTCACATCTTTTAAAATGGTTTCACATAAAATGGGCAGTTTAATAAACATCAGTGATCTGTGGCACACCTCAAGAGTTTCCAGGTGTTCCTCTGTGGATCAAACAGACATTCTCACTACTTGAACTTAAAGGACCATGCCAGTGGTTTTATAATGTCTTAGCCAGCCCTAACTATAAGCAGAAAGTCTTAAGCCTATTCTTAAATGTGGAGATGGTGTCTGCCTCCTGAACCCAAACTGGAACCTGGTTCCACAGGAGAGGAGCTTGATAGCTGAACGCTCTGGCTCCTAGTCTACTTTTGGAGACTCTAGGAACCACAAGTAACCCTGAATTCTGCATATTGGATCAGCTGAAGAACCTTAATGGGTTCATTAAAGCAGCCCAATAACAAGAAATTACAGTAATCCAGCCTAGAAGTAACAAATGCATGGACTAGTTTTTACATCATTTTGAGACAGGATGTTGGACATGTGATGATCAAAGATAACTCCAAGATTCCTCATGGTAGTGCTGGAGGCCAGGACGATGCCATCCAGACTAACAAATTTTTAAGTTTTGCAATCTTGTTTGTTTATTTTTTCTACCAGTGGCCTGCACAATGAAGCAAGGTATCTGGCTTATCCAGGTAACATGGTTTGAGGCCAACTCAGATTTAACTCAGGGTTATCAAGCAAAGTCAAGGTTGATGACCTTTGTTTTAATTTTCTACCATGCTTCCATGGAAGTCACATTATCCTGCTTTTTGCTAATAAACCTTGCAAACTGATGTCAGCTCTCCACTGCTGTGCGTTTGGGCTCAAACCTGCTTATCACTCAATGAATCCTGAGAAAACATAGTTATTGCCACCAATTGTAATCAAGCTATCACTGAGAATAAATGTAATCCAGGTCCTTTCTGACCCACCTCCAGATCCAACATTGCCCCAGCCGGTGGCCCAGGAGACAGTCCCCTTGTAGAAGGTGCTGGCTGTGGCTGCCAGACAGACGGGCTGAATGTAGGTGGTGAAAGTCACCGGTGAGGAGAGCTTCAGGAGGCAGATGTTGTTATCAAAAGTTCCAGAGTTGAAGTTGGGATGAACGATGATCTGTGATACTGTCCGAGACACTTGATTGGGGTTTGATCCCTGTAGACTCTGGAGACCCAGAGACACAACCAGAGTGCTCGTGCTTACGCCTGGACTGAGGTAGTCAGAAACAAAACAGTGCAAAGACATGAAAAGCAGAACTGTAGGCAAGAGCACTTCAACAGAGACCAAAGTCCATTGTTAACCACGTCTAGTTTGTATGGAACTTTATAGGTGTTGCAACAGGGAGATATATTTTCCACAAGTTAGTAATTTGTATCCTAATATTTTAAATATTCCCTCATCTTAGTCATTCACATGCTCAATATACTTTTTCATGACCTCAAGTCGTAATTACATAAATTGTTCCCTTAATTATTAATTATTATTAATAATTACTGAATTAATCATTCAGTCCGCAAATGTAGTCAATGTTCTTTGAATCTGTTGATGTGTAGACCAACAGAAAACTAAGAATGAACTTCTCTGAACCGAAATGTCTATATCTCTGGACGACACGATTCATTGAAGGACACGACTTGGCAATCTCTGAACCCATCGGCCATCAACTGACAAGGATTTAGCCTCTGGGAGCAACAGACAATGTTCTGGCTCCTGGTGTGGCTAGTTTATATCTGGGCCAAGACTTTATTTTACATGCAGCAGACAATGGGTGCATCCCAGTTCTATTAACTGAATCCACGTTTCCCTCACTTGCGTCTTTTTCTTGCATCTTAGTCCCACCCACATGGAGAGACTCAAGGAAATCATACGAGGTGAGAAGGAATGAAGAAATGTGGTTTTAGAGTCAGGAGATGTCCTTTCCTCCAAAGCGTCAAGTGAAGCGCGTTTCTGATGATGGCAGTTGATCACAACTAAATCAGCTGATCAAAGCTGTCAGCTGGAATGACTGTTGATGGAATTTGGGTCTGCCCACATGTGCACTGAGCTGATACTAATAAAGGCACACGGTTATCACTGCAAAGCATTGTCCTCTATATTTGGACTAAACACTCAGGAATGATCAGCCTCAAGTAACTGAATGGAAATGACAATAAATGATGTGGAAAGTGTTTCTTGCTGACAGATTCTCTCTGACTTTAATTGTCTCCATAATAAAAGGTAATGGGTGAAATGACAAAAAAAGAAATATCTTTCTAATAAATGAAGGAAGTTGTTTGTGGTGCTTTTGTTGTTCAGACCGACTGTGAACACAGATTTTAACAAGATGGCGAATCATAAAGAAATCACAAATAAAACTTGAGTTTAATTAGGCCTATCTGTCTTCACTCCGGTATGAAACAGTGTTGCCATATATCAGATCAGTCTGATCGGCTGCAGCGTCCAATCAATAACGGCTATCCAATAAAAGGGTGTGTTGGTCACTAAAAGACTTCCGCCAGGGCTGCACTCGTGTATCTTCGCTCATAGCTCCTTAGAGATCGCTCCTCGCTCCTTTACAGTCCGAATGGAGTTGGAGACATCTATGACCGGATTGTTTCACAGCAACCAGTCTACAAAACTAATAGAAGCTAAATTGCTGTCAGATGATAGCCATGGGTTCTGAGATTGCATTAGGGGTACTGTGTTCCACGTCTTTTGCTCTCCACACCGACTGTTAACCTCAATCAAAACCTGCTCAAACCTGATTGGTTAATAGGAATCGGTGTACGGAAACCACAAAAGCTTCAGATGCCAAACTTGCCTACAGATCAAGCTACTTAGGTAAAAAATAAAACCTTAAATGCATCCTAAACTCTTGCTACCCCTCTTTAATGTTTTTTCCTGCCTCTTATATTTGTAGAAAGGATCTTTTTTTGCTGGTGACCCCTTAAAGTGAAGCATTGTCTGCTGCTACACATCATCACAGGTTGAAACACAGATTTTCTCCTTGGTCAGTCAGTTGGGAACCACGGCCTTAGACAGGCTGTTTATGCCACTGCATGGCATGTTGTTTTTTGATGCAGCCCTACCCTCACTGCTTACCTTGCACAGCACTGAGCAGCAGTCAGCACCCATTGATTGTTAATGAGGGTTCCTCCACAGAAGTGGGTCCCAGAGTTTTGCAGACTGGCCTGCCAGGGCCAGTTGCCTGCAGGGGCCACCTGTCCTCCAACAATCCTGGTGTTGAGCGGAGGCTGACCACACACTGAGGAGAGAGGCAAAGATGAAGTGGGAAAATAATAACAATAATGAAGCTATTAACAACATATTTATGTCTCAAAAACATGTTTAAAATGGCAGTGCCAATGACAGACAGGAAGTAAAAAAGTGACCGTAGAAACTTTGACTTACCACTTAGTTGTGAGTGAGACTCTGAAAACATAAAACAAAAAAAAATATTTTAGATAAAGTAATGGTGTATATATTTACTGATATGTCTTAGTTATATTGACGTGGTATTTACATGCGAGGAATTTTGTCATCATTTGTAACATTTCTTACTAAACTCGTTCAAACACAAAACTGTTTAACAGGCAAACCTTCAGCCCTTTTTCTCTCTCAGCTAACAGACTGAAAAATAATTTTCCAGTTACAGAAACTGACTTTGCATTTGTTAAGTCTTAATTTTTCCCAATTTCTGCCACATTCAGTAAAATAAGGATTTGCTGTAACATGGAGGAGGGCTCATTCTGATCGTGCATGACTAACTGTTCAGTGAACAAATGTTCTTCTTGTCCTCAGCTAAAGTTTTGCAAACAAATATGTCATCGCTGTGTTGGTACAGCAACTTCAAATAATCCTTTAAACAGGTTAAAATTGTTTGGTCCTTCGGTTTATCTAAGCTATTCACATACATACTAGTACATACTCGAAGCAGCCGGTTACACCAGTTTAGATACAATAAGTTTGTGGCGCCAATTGTGCGAGTCTGTTTGCTTAAATAAATACATGTCAGCACCAGCACAACATCCCCTACATTGTGGTGTAAACATGATGTATGAAGAGTAAACATTATGACAAGGAGAGTTACTTGAAGAACAATTTCTAAGAAGATTTTGAAGTGAATTCCAACTCTGTCAGTTGGCCCTCCTGCGAACAGTCTGTCCCTGAAAAAGTTGAAGATGTGGAACATTTTTTCTAGCTCAAAGTATGAATGACTAGATAACAGTTTAAACATTTTTAATATTCTGTCCATTCATTTGAATATGAAAAATGTCCTGGAAACAGGGACATAGGTATAGACAGTGCAGACACTGCAGCCACACTGGGGCCCCCACTGTACCCCCACCAGGTTAGGAGCTGAAGTTCGTCAGCTACATGGTAAAAATGCATTTCAGCCAGGGGCTTTGTCAGGCTCTTGAAACAATGGGGTCTTTGCCTAGCCCAGAAATCTGTCATGTTTTCACCTGAAAATTTAAAGTTTTAAACACTTAATTCCCTGCAATCTGGTGATTTTTTCTGCACCAATTTATTGAGGAAATGTATTTTATTTATATAAAGAGAAAAACAACATCCGGGTTCAAAATATAAACAATATAGTGTAATATGATGCAGTGCAGCTCTCGGGCATTCTGTATTGCTGGCAGACACGTTTCTCCTGTATATCAACTTCTCATTTCATTTCATCCCTGCTGAATCAGCACACATGTAGGCATGACTGAAGTAACACCATGAAGTTCACCTCAGTGATAAATTCATTTATTTTAATTTAGTTATAAACCTATGCACTTTAATAGTTCCTATGCTTCAGCAGTTTTTTCAGTTTAAGTGATCTTCAACCAAAATGTAGCAATCATGGTCAGTAGCCTCCGTTAGACAGGCTGCGTCACAATTATTATTAGCCTAATAGGGGAAAACATTTTTATTGTTGTTGTTGAGCTACATTCCAGGATACATTCAAAACATTAATTCATCAAACATCAGATTCCCATGTCACTTTATACATAAATAATGCTGAAGTGATAGGATATCCAGGGCTTGACATTAACTTTTTTGCTCACTAGCCAATGTGGCTAATGATTTTCCTACGTTACCAGCCACACAGCATTTTCACCAGCCAAATTTATTTTAGGGAAATTGCGTTTTATACGATTAAAGTTGACAATGATGTGCTAAAATGCACTAATACTATCATTAGCTCTAAGGTTGTGTGTAAAGTTCCTTTTTTGAAAACATTCAGTCTATTAAGATAAACACATTAAGATAGTAGCTTCTTATTTTATATTATAAAAATGCTGCATGTGTGTAAAAGTTTAATTAAAAAGATAAAAACTAAACTGAAAAAAAAAATTCACCAGTATCATTTCCTCAGAGCTCTGACTGGATTTATGTTTATCATTAACTAGAGATACAAAACAAGTAGTATACAGGTGTTTTTTTCCCAGATTATTCCCATACAGAAGCATCTTCTGCTTTCCTACGGCATGACAACTTTTATTAAAACATATCCTTCTGTATTTTAATAATCAACTCTGGAAATGTAGTTGTGACAAGACGATTTAATGTGATATAAAGGCAACTCTGCTAGGCTAACACCTCCTCCCTTAATCACGAATATATCTGTAATTTCACAGCATTTAAGGGCACTTTCCTCCTGCCTTTTCTTTATCTCAGCTCTGCCTTTTCTCTTTCTCTCGTTCTGCTGTGCATTTCTTCTCCACACTGCTCGGCCACGCACAATTACGCACTGACTGACCGCTGTGTTGATGTGTGTGTGCATGCGACCAGTCGCGTGGGGTGACGGAGATCATCAGGAGGCTGACGGTCCACAGGTCTGAGGGATTGTGGCTGCCCCGGGACAGATTCAACTTTTATATTCACTTAGAGAAAAGTCTGGATGTCATATTTGGAGTATGCACCCTTGGGAGAGAGGTGAGACGCGCATGTTGTGTGGATTCTCGTGATATTAAAAAAGCTTGCTTTGTCATCGCTGCCGCTGGTTAAATTTATAATTAACGGCAGGCCATACAGCCCTCGGTCCGACGCCCAGTCCCGGGTTTAATTTCCACAGCGTGTTCTTGTTTACGGTGTCAGTAGCGCTCAAGACTTTATGCTTCACTAATGGACCAATGAGCAAACACGATGTGCAGGTAGTACTCATGGGAGTTGTAGTGTCGTAGTGTCACATTGCAATTCATTTGTTATTTCAGTGTTTTTCAACATGCCAAAGTGTTAATGTCAAGTGTTAATGTCAAGCCCTGAGGATATCTGTATCCTGTAGCAAGCAAAGGATAATATAAATATATTCCACAGATTGTACAGAATGAATATTGCCTTATTCACATGGCCTATGTATGCAATGACGGTTGCTAGGTAATATGTGCATATTGGATTGTTTCCCAATCTTAAATTTCTATCTGATCATGTGACAAGAAGACAAGACTTTTTTAATACAGTCTATGGGTGAAGTGCAAAATCTGACAAGCAGATCAGCAGAGCACACCTGCAAGCTAGTCATGCCATTCAAACATAAAAGTTGTTGCAAGAGGAGACAGTTGAGAAAGGAACAGGAAAAGAGGGTAGCAAAGCTCCCAAATTAGATTCTTTTGGATTTTCTTCTAAGGACATCGTTGAAGATTTTGCTCAACACTAGGCTCATCGGATACAATTCAAACAGGTGACTGAATGTGCTTTTTCAAGGGATTTGGTTTAGGCTTGTGTAGAAGAACATTATTCGAGCATTCACACCAATCAGGGGTTATCTATAGACTTCAGTGGGTCTTATTACATGCACATGGGGCTTACCACTTAATGAAAGACCTCAAATCTGGATCAACTTAAAACATTTTAATATTTATTTAAGAAGATTCTGCAAGTGGAAGATTTTGTGTCTTTTTCATCTTGTCAATCAGAGGCACAAATTACATGCATAGATATACTGTAGCTTCATAAATGCTATTGTGGGGAAATTAGAATCACATTAAACAAAGTCTTGCGATAAATACAGAAACATGAATTGAAAAAATAGGCTGTGCATGAAGTTCAGAGGTTATTGCAGTGTTTTTCATATACCATTAAAAAGAATACATGTAATTCAAATTAGAAGTCATAATGTTCTACTAAATCAGTGAGGAGGGTTCTTACCTTGTGTCAGGAGAGTCAGCAGAGTCGCCACACAGATCACTTTGTAGAAAGCCATCGCTGAGGTCAGATTCTTCAGCTGCAATCATCAGAAATGCACCAGCATTTATACTCTTCTTCTCCCATTCCCCCCCTCTCTTCCTCCCTCGCTGTCTACCTCCAACACAGGCCCACCTGTCCAGTGACACACCCAACATCACCTGTTTCACAAAAACATGACACGCATCTAAGGTAAGTACATTTACTCAAGTACTGTTCTTAAGTATAATATTGGAGTACTTTTCACCACCTGTAGTAACTAGTAATGTTTTAGATTAAGATTTTACATTAAAAACAAACATGATAAACCTTAAAAAATACAATGCATTGTTACAGATTAAACCTTTTTGTCTCAATAACAATTATAGATTTATTTGTAAAGTGCTTTTCAACAATCAAAGTAAAACAAGTTGAATAAAAGAAAAGATCAGTTCTGGCATCACACAGTGGTTTACAACTGTGCCCTCAAAACAATGACACTGGCCCAATCCCAATGTCCACCCTCACAGACTTAGAGGTGCGTCCTGGGGAAGTTTGAGGGCTCAGGGCTGTCCCACTGTCGAATCGTCAAGTGCGCATGGGCTCTCTCGCGGATATTTTGAGCCCTTTTTAGACCCTTTTCGTAAGTCCGCATTTTTGCAGACTTTGGCTGAGGGAATTGCCCATAGTTCATAGCGGTATGACGTGAAACACGGCGGTTTCCACGGAAAGCCCAGAAACAAGAGAAATATCACGGCAAATCCATGTTATAAGAGAAGAAAACAGTAAACAAACAAGAATCAACATCTACACTGATGTCAGAATTGTTAAAAGTTTTCTTAAGATGGTGCATAGAACACATGAAGTCAGAGGAATGCAATCACCTCATTACACACTAAGTTTATTGATGCTGTTTCACCAACAATAGTGTATTGATTGTTGACAAATATATATTGACATTTAGACTACCTCTCCTCCACTCTGCAGGGCGAGAGCCTGCAGGACTTAAAAATCAGGCAAAAACATAAAATAAAAAGTGTGCAACGTGTTTCAGCGTTGTCAAGGTAACGTGATAATGTGGCAAAGTGCTGTCCCGTTCCTGTTTCCAGCATTTTCAGCCCTTGTAGCCTCTTAAACTCGATCACTTTCCAAGTGACATCAGTAAAGTCTGTGAGGGTTCAGGGCTTAGGGGGGGCATTAGGTTTTCAGCCTAGACCTTGTAATGGCTGGCAATGCTCTAACAGCAACAGTGGAAGGAGAACTGTTCTCTTTTTATTAGTAGAAATAGTAATAGCAGTATAAAAATAGGGATTTTGAATACTATTTAAAATGGGTAAAATCATATTTGCTGTGCGCAGCTCATAGATTCGCTCAGCCCCTCCTCTCACTCGCTCTCTCTCACAAACACATTGACAACGGACCCGTCTGTGAATAACCCCCCCTTTTCGTGCACAATCAAATCAAAACATGATCGTGGGCTGGAGGAAGGATTGTTGTCGGCTTCTCTGCACAGAGAAGATTTCTGAATCAATCCAGAGTTGAACGGTTAGCATCATGAACAACATTCCCCAAATTGTCGTGTGTGGAGCCACAGTTGCACAGTAAATAAATCCTTCATTACAGACCAGTCTTTCTGTGGATCTGATACCCCACATAGTAGTTAAATTATAGATGTGATTTGCATTGGGATATTAAAGATAAGAATAGGCCCAAATACGTGATGTCACATTTTTTTTTTAAATTAAGCCTAAATCTTCCATGCTGGCATTTCACTGGCATGTTACTACGAAACACAGCCCCCTGGGAATCGGATCGCCTATTGGTGATCTTGAGTAGCCATAACTGGACGATACGAAAAAAAAAGAGATTGCCCAACTCTAGTTGTAGCTGGACAAGGTGGAGCCAATTTAATCTGCTTTATTTCCTGCGGGGAAAAACCCTGCCCACATTTCAAATAATGAGAAATAAACTGGTAAAACAGGCTCAGGCTTTCTGTGAACAAGTGAACTTGATTTGGAACAAGATGAACCAGGAATCAATGTCAACACAATAAAGGCCCATTGTCTTATTAGTTTTATTGCATTCCATGTGCATCCATCACTTCAAGAATGTTTCTCAGCAGGGTTTTGTAGAAGGCTCAGATCTTTTCTAAAAAAGAAAAAAATAGCCATTAAATAGGACTTTCTGAAAAAGTGACTGAATCCTTTACTTAAGTAAAAGTACCAATGTAAAAATTCACCATTACAAGTCAAAGTCATATTTTGATACAGTGGACTTCTGTGAGATTTCTGTTATCAGAGCACTGTGCCATATCTTTTATGTAAAGAGATCTAGAGTTTCCTATATGGCAGTGCAACCGACCTAGTTTACACACAGTACATAGGTTTTGAATACATTCAGAAAGACTCATTACACTGCACATCACATGTTTCTGACAGGGTAAATATTTTGAGATTTTATGAAATCAGACAGTCAGGAAATACAGCCCAGTTTCCAAAAACACTGGAACATAGGAAACAATGTGTGTCTCAGACTCTTAAACTTTAATTCATCCTCAGCTACATCCTCGTGCTGCTCCATTGATTATAGTTATTTCTGTTTATCATTTTTCCTAATTGATTTGGTATTAATGTAAATTATCTGCTATGTAGCAGAAGGGAGTTACAAAACTCAATTTCACTGTATAACATAGTGACAATAAACCTTCCTACCTAAATGTAAATAGATAAAAAAAAATGTGATCATTTGCAAAAAGTTGTATCCCATATTAAATATAGTACATAGACAACTTTCAACAACATGTTCCAAAAAAGATGGCACAGTGGCAACAAAAGACTGGAAAAGCTGTAAAATACAAAAAAACCTAAACAAAACACACAACCTGGTGAAACATCTTAATCACAATTAATTAGGTTAACTGGCAACAGGTTAGTAACATGATCGGGGGATAAAAAGAGCATCTTATCTTAGTCACACTGTGACCTGCACTGTACATTAACTACCAGACTGAAACGTAGCACTCACACTTTCCTCTGCTCGCTTTCACCGTAACTTTAGCCGCCTGTCACATAGCTTTGAAGAATGAGGAGGAGGCTGGTTAAGTGCTACCGTGCTGCACAGTGTGCAGGTGAAAATCATGAACGTTAGTTACGCATCAGTTTTATAGATTATGTGAAAGTTTAGTAGAGGCAGTCATTCATTCAACAGCTGTCTGTGGCGAACAGGGAGAACACGTCTCTGTTGTGTGCACCGTGCTGCACTTCCTTACGAACCTCAGATTGAAGCCCAGGGGGAGGAGGTTAGTACAATTAGTAATTGTTCCAGGGCAGAAGAAAACGAGGAAACAGCAGTATGTTTACAAAGCAAAGGCCATTTATTTACAATATTAACAAAGTGTCTCTTAACTCTCAATAAACAGAAAACTCCCAAAAGGGAAGCGAGCAACAAGGGTCCTTTTTAAAGGTAAGTAAGGTATCGGTTAAAGGCAAACTAGCGCACGGTGCAAACACAAACAGTAAATCACTACATTTAACTGCAGGACTCCCACTGTTGCTACTGCCAGTTACTGTCTCTGCCAACTGCCATACACTCACCCAAGGCCTACAAACATTCAGTAACACTGTCTTTTGTTTTAGACCACCATACTCTCACCCACAGCAGCTTCCTTCACCAGCCCTTATACTCTCCACTGATTAGGAGATTGGAATCAGCCGCACTCCTCGGGTTGCTGGTTGCAGCATTGGGGGCGGGGCAAGGTCCTGCTGGTGGCAGAGAGGGAAAACACACAAACACAACACTCCATATAAAACCCCAATTCCAATGAAGTTGGGACGTTGTGTAAAACATAAATAAAAATCGAATACGTGCATTTGCGAATCCTTTTCAACCTATATTCAATTGAATACACTACAAAGACAAGATATTTAATGTTCAGACTATTGTTTTTGGCAAATATTCACTCACTTTGAATTTGATGCCTGCAACACGTTCCAAAAAATCTGAGACAGGAGCAACAAAAGACTGGGAAAGTTGAAGAATGCTCAAAAAACACCTGTTTGGAACATTCCACAGGTGAACAGGTTAATTGGAAACAGGTGAGTGTCATGATTGGGTATAAAAGGAGCATCCCTGAAAGGCTCAGTCATTCACAAGCAAGGACGGAGCGAGCTTCACCACTTTGTGAACAACTGCGTTCGCAGCCCAACAGTTTAAGAACAACGTTTGTCAATGTACAATTGCAAGGCATTTAGGAATTTCATCATCTATGGTCCATAATATCATCAAAAGATTCAGAGAATCTGTAGAAATCTCTGCACGTAAGCGGTAATGCCGAATACCAACATTGAATGCCCGTGACCTTTGACCCCTCAGGCGGCACTGCATTAAAAACCGACATCAATTGTGTAAAGGATATTACCACATGTGCTCAGGAACACTTCAGGAAACCATTGTCACTTAACACAGTTCGTCGCTACATCAACAAGTGCAAGTTAAAGCTCTACATGCAAAGCGAAAGCCACATATCCACAACACCCAGAAACGCCGCCGGCTTCTCTGGGCCCGAGCTCATCTGAGATGGACTGACGCAAAGTGGAAAAGTGTGCTGTGGTCTGACGAGTCCACATGTCAAATTGTTTTTGGAAATTATGGATATCGTGTCCTCCGGGTCAAAGAGGAAAAGGACCATCTGGATTGTTATCAGCGCAAAGTTTAAAGCCAGCGTCTGTGATGATACAGGGGTGTTAGTGCCCATGGCAGGGGGAACTTGCACATCTGTGAAGGCACCATTAATGCTGAAAGGTACGTACAGGTTTTGGAGCAACATATGCTGCCATCCAAGCAACGTCTTTTTCAGGGACGTCCCTATTTATTTCAGCAAGACAATACCAAGCCACATTCTGCACGTGTTACAACAGCGTGGCTTCGTAGTAAAATAGTGCGGGTTCTAGACTGGCCTGCCTGCAGTCCAGATCTGTCTCCCATTGAAAATGTGTGGCACGTTATGAAGCGCAAAATACGACAGCGGAGACCCCGGACTGTTGAGCAACTGAAGTTGTACATCAAGCAAGAATGGGAAAGAATTCCACCTACAAAGCTTCAACAATTAGTGTCCTCAGTTCCCAAATGCTTATTGAGTGTTGTTAAAAGGAAAGGTGATATAACACAGCGGTAAACACGCACCTGTCCCAGCTTTTTTGGAACGTGTTGCAGGCATCAAATTCAAAAAAAGTGAGTGAATATTTACAACAAATAAAGTTTATCAGTTTGAACATTAAATATCTTGTCTTTGTGGTGTATTCAATTGAACATAGGTTGAAAAGGATTTGCCAATCATTGTATTCTGTTTGTATTTACGTTTTACACAATGTCCCAACTTCAATGGAATTGGGGTTATACACCAAAAACAGCCCACAGGTCGTAACATCCGCATTTCTGAGTTCCGCCTTTTTCATTACATCAACATTAAGTTATCAATGGATAATTGATTATTGACATTTGAATTGATTTTGAATCATCCAAGTCCGCATTGGGATTCATCTAAAAGTAGACCAGATAGTGACCTGTTCAGGGTGTAGCCCGCCTCTCGTTCGATGTCAGCTGGGATTGGCTCCAGCCCCCCAGGATAAGCGGTTGACAATGGATGGATTCAGAAAAACGTGATGAGCTTTGTAGGAATGACGTCATATTGAGGACTGCAAATCCCAAATTATTCAAAAAGAGAGGCAAATCTCTCTCTTTCATAATTCATGGTAAAAATCTCAGTTCCAATCTCAAAGGCTTTTCCAAGTGCTGCCCACGGAAACAGCTGTAAGCTACCAGGCTTATAGCTGTAGGATACTTGGGTCCAGACCTGCCATTACAAGCTCATTCCAGAGCCATACAGCAACTTCTGACCCTCTGCTCACAACCCAAATTAACTAGCTGAGGCCCATAAAAAATCAGTCACTACAACACACTGAGGACTCTTCAGGAGTGTACACTGCTCGCTGTTCGTTGGAGACCAACACAAAACCAGAGAAGAAGAGGGCGACAGTTTCAGAAGAAACCAGCCTTATGAGCGAGGGGTTAAAAAGCACCCTCCCTCGAGCAATATTGCGTCTACTACAACTACAACAAACAACCCAAACGAACCGCACCAAGGAGGAAAACGAACTCTAGTGCGATTCAACCGAACTAAACAAGGCTGGTGTGAAAGCACCCTAAGTCTCTATGTTTTGGAGAACAAATATCCTCTGCCAGCCTTAACTGCTAGTGAGGAAAACAATAAAAGAACTTCACATTTCTGACCTAAACCCTCATTGTTTTTGTGCTTTGTAACAGTGATTATAGTGTTTATTATTATTGTCACAGATGTGTTTCTGATGGACAAGGAGAACATTTTAATAGAGTGGAATGAGGACAATCAGGAAATAGAAAGATTGACAGCATGTTTCCTGGAAAAGGGAGGCTGCGGTTACTTTGTTTTTCGTTCTCCTTTTCAATCTGAGCTATTTGAAGGGGTGTGTCCACACATGCTACTGGCTAAGCCTTCTGACTGGAAATGGAAGGATACAAGAAAGTAAATGTAAATGCTCCGTATTTATATTGCGCCTTTGTAGTCTTTTCGACCACTCAAAGTGCTTTTACACTACATCGCATTCACCATTCACACACATTCATACGATTAGCATCAGTGCTCAAACAGAAACTAATCTCATTCCAGAGCTGTACAGAGACTTCTGACCCTCCGTTCACAACCCAAATCAACTAGCTGAGGCCCATGGAAAATTAGTCACTACCACACGCTGAAGACTCTTCAGGAGTGTAGGCTTCTCGCTGCTCCTTGGAGACCAACACAAAACCTAGCTAAAAAACTTTTTGTTTCTATTGCAATTTCTCTTGCAAACGCCATCCAATGTGTTTCAAATCCAATAACCATCCAAAAAAATAGAAAAAGATCAGCACACTGGTGCCTCACAGCAAGAAGGTCCGAGGTTCAAACCTTGGTCATCCCAGGCCTTTCTGTGTGGAGTTTGCATGCTCTAAAAGTTGCCATGTGTATCATCAGCTTAAGAGTCAGACAAACATACAGAGTGCAACCAGTCTGCAGAGTGTAAGACAAAGAGCCAGTGAAGAAAAAGGTGACATTATACTCTAAGGTTATTACGCAGCTGTCATAGGGACGAAGGGAGTAGAGACCAACTGCCCTGAGATGAAGACCTATCAAGGACAGTCAGGTAAGAAACCCTCTAACGAGCTGCTTTCCCATGGTCTTGTTAGTCCGAAATAGCTGCCCGGAGGCATTGCCAAGAGGCATGATTTGCCTATAAGGACTTTGGTAACAAGTCTTAGTCTTTTCAGTAACAAGCAAGAGAGGATTTCCAGGAAAGAGGATGACCCGAGTCTGCGTCCCATTATTTTGTCATGTGGGTGAGGGCAGTGTAAATGCAAGCACCTAGTGTAGCTGCATAAACCCAGGCGCTTAGACCGTTGGCTACACTCTCGTTGTTTTTCCATAAATAATAAAAAATAATGCATTTTATTTCTATAGCTCTCTTCAGGAAACTCAAAGACACTTTACAATAAAACCTGTAGGTAAAAAACATGAAATACAAAATACATAAAAACATAAGTGAGAACATATAAATAACAATTAGCAGCAGGTATATTGTAACATTGTTCCAGGTTAAAAGCTAGTCTAAAGAGGTGGTCTTGATAAGTGATTTGAAAGAGTCCAGGTCGCTACATTCTCGGATGCGTATGGATAAGGAGTTCCAGAGGGAGGATGGCTGCAATGGTGAAAGCTCTATCACCCCAGGTGCTTGGTCTTGAGTGGTGGGGGAAGGAGGTTAGTGTCGGAGGAGCGGAGGTTACGAGGGGGATTGTGACGTGGGGTAGGTCTGTGAGGTAGGAAGCAGCCTGGTTATGAAGGGCTTTGTGGGAGGATTTTGTACTGAATGTGTTGGGGAACATGGAGCCAGTGCAATACAATATGACTCGTCACATATGGCGTCACATCCTGGGTATCCCTTTTGCATCATTTATTGACATTTTGGGCTCCGCAGTCAAGTTAGCAACGCTTAGCAACAACTAATATACAACGTTTGGTAAAGTTAACAACAATAAATATGCAATGTCCGGTTAGACTTTCAAAATTGAAACATTGCCAGCTTGAAACAGCATGTTATTAAAGTTGTGAAATGTTGCAATTTGGTTAGGTTTAGGCACAAAAAGTACTTGGTTAAGTTTAGGCAACAAAACTATTTAGGTAAAGGTTAGGAAAAGATCATGGTTTGGGTTAAAATAACTGCGTACGTCAGTTAACACGTAAGTTAACTAACGTCACTTGCGTAACCTATGCTTTTTACATAAATTGGCTAAATTAAATAAAAATATAATCAAGTGTAAAACTTTCTTTGGTTGAATTTTTGGCGTTGTGGATCAAAGCTTTCCGTCCCTGCAGATCTGGACATTCAGACAGCCAAATACACTTTTGCCTCCGTCCTATGCCTTGATTTCATACTTCCTTATTTTCAAAGTGTATGTGAACTCTTTGCCTGGACTCTTTTCACATTTTTCTCTTGTACTGACTGTAATATAAAACACACATTAGGCCCATGACTCATACCCAAACAAACTCTCTCTGAGGAATGAGCATGAAATGAACAACTGATCATTAGTGGTTTTCACTTTCACTCCAAGATGTTTTGCTCTACATTTACAGCATGACTTTCTCTAATTTAGTTTCTTAAAGGTGCAGTGTGTAATATTTAGGAGGATCTATTCACAGAAATGCATAAAATATCCATAACAATGTTTTCAGTGGTGTGTAAAGACCTTACATTATGAACCTTTATGTTTTTATTACCTTAGAATGAGCTATTTATATCTACATACACCGCGGGTCCTCTTACATGGATGTCACTCCACTGTGTAGGAGTGACTTTGCTTTGCTTCTATTGTTTTCTCTTTCCTCAGCACGTTGATTTGGAATGTGAACTAAGGCCCCAAATTGTCATAGGGCTTTGGGATAGGCTCACAATGGCTGGCGTGGACCCAATTAACTTTTCTTGTGACCTTTACTGCTGATTTTTTGGGCAGTAGGACTTGTAGGGCCCTGATAATGCCTCTGCTTTCAGTGTTTCCACCTTCAGGTTGTATTTTATTCACATGATGTTCAATCCACCTTAAAATCATGTTACTCATTTCAAACGAATTATAGCTTGAGATTTTCAATTTGAACTGTAGTTGTTTTGTTTATTCTGGATGACACTCTGCTCTGTGTGTAAACCTTCTCTAAAATGAGTTTCAACCTTGAGCTTCCAGGATGTCTGATAACACACCTCACACACAGAGTTGTAATTTACATCACATGCCATCTCTAATACTAAGTGACTTAGTATAGCATTATTTCCCCCTTTTTTGCCCTTGTAGTCTCTGTGGAGGAAGGGTCCAACCTCTTAATCATGTTTTCAAAAGGGGTTTAAACAATAATATAAAAAAACAAGGAATGAGCCTGCAGCAATCTTTTCCTGTCTTTTCCAATCTGTTAGCGTGTATCACATTTGATCATCAATACGGCAGTAGCACACATAGGAACTTCCAGTCGAATATAAAGCAATATCTACATAAAGGGAAACACAATATTCAGGCGGCAGGTGACAATTAAAAAATATTAAAAATGTACAGAATATAATGCAGAAAGGTTTCAGGCATTTTGCAGCTATTGTTTTTAAATATGTTTTCTCCTGTAGATCAACTTTTCTAATTTTATAAAATCCATGCTGAGTCAATACACATGCCTAGCCTTCACTCCTCTTTTGAGTCTCTGTTTGGGGAAGTAACCTCTTTAAATAGGTGGCACCTTTTTACCTCAATGATAAATTAATTATGTCAGTGATAAACTCCTGGACTTCAATAGCTCCTGTGTTTCAGCTCCTGTGCTTCTGTGACGACACAGGGATGAAAGCAAAATGCGCGTCATGATGCTCGACTAGCGGCTAGTCCGACACGCCCTCAGTCAATGGACAGAAAATTGTTACTGTGATGTATAGACAGAGCTCAGTTAAAACTTTATGTATGAAAGATACTTTTGTTACACATTAATAACTCACCACTCTGAAACTCTTGCTCCAGGGCAATGTGTAAGATTTAGTGGCATCTAGTGGCGAGGGTTGTGAATTGCAACCATCGGTCCAGTCTACCACTGCCCCCTAACCTTTCAAAGACCGTAGGACAGCTGACAACAGCACAAAAGGTCTCTCTTCTGAGACTGCAGAGAGTGGCCAGTCAAGAAACGAGGTATCTTTCGGTATATTTATTAAGAATTTATATTTACTTAATTATTCAGTAAAACCATTTGTTATTGTGACTTGGCCACTGACAGATAACGTGGAAAATGTGAGCCAAGAGTGTGAAACACTGACACTGTTTCTGCACCACAGTCCACTATAAACCACACGTAAGATAAAGTTTATACAAACATTGACAAGGGAAACAAATTAATTCTCTCTGTGATTATGGACCATCGCCAAACTGCCGCCAACAATAATATCTGGCCCGCTGCCAGATTATGGTGCTTCAATAGCGGCAAAAAATATAAATAAGTAAATGCTTTGATAACAGTGCTGAAATAGATCTCAGTCATGACAGCAACAGCTACTCACATAATCACTTCCTCTTTAGTGGCTACAAAATAAAAGTGTGAGAAGCTTGTTTACTATAATGCAGTATTCTAGCCTGCTTGACACACCTCGGAAAGAGCCGTCAGAAAATGTGCTTCCCCTAAATGTCCTCTGCCTGGAGATACTTTGGAATTGAAAAGGTGTCCGTAGGTTGATGGATGCGGATCAAACACAGAAACAAAGACAGTGCAGCACATGCCGTGATCTGAGAAACATTTGCTGCAGTTGAAAATATTGCTCTGATGCAAAACTTATTTGCAGACCCCTGCTGTATATTATTTCTACTTCTTCTTCTAATGTACGTATTCAACATAGTGATAAGTGTCTGCACTGCCTGAATTCTACCATAAGCAGACAAGAAGAACGTAGTGAAGAAACTCGCTCTGTAGCGCTGTTTGTCCGTTTTCAGCTACTGTAGAAACATGACGGTGCAACATGGCAACATCCATGGAAGGGGGTGCCCGCGGTTATGTAGATATAAATGTCTCATTCTAAGGTAAAAATATTATGTAAGGTCTTTACACACCGAACACACACTGAACGTCTGTATCACCCCATAGCTAAAACGAAGCCTTCAGCACACGGTGTGAAAAGAGGTGCTGCAGCAATGTGCAGTATGACAAAAATATGGTGTTTTTTAAAAATGAAACCATGTAAACCTGTTCTGGTACAACCCCTAAATAAACTCAACTTCAACAAAATTTTGAACCTGAAAATGAGCAGAAACAAAAATTTCCTCTTGCGGGTTTAATACAGTATATCTTCTTATTCTTCTGTAATATGACCTCTTTAAATGTTTTATGCATAATTCGGCGTCCGTATAAAATGCTACTGTTTGCTACGTCGCAGCAACACAAAGGAGCTCATGTCCCATGTGCTAGCAGGTAGGGTTAGCCAGTGGACATGCATTAAGTCAGTGACTTAGGTTTAGGTACTAACATTTCTGACGGTAAGGGTAAGGGTAGGGGCTTTGGGGGTCAACACCTTTAACATAGATGTACAGTAGATAGCTAGCTAGCACTTCCGGTCTGTAAGAGATGCCCCATAGCATCTCATACTGATGCATCTGGGAGCGTCTCATAAAGTCTCACACAGACGCTGATGGGTACCTTTAGCGTCAAATAACTACGCTTTGTCACTTTTTTATGAAAGCGTTGGTATTGGATTCCCTGCATCCACCTCTTTTCTCAGCATAAATGAGCATTACCATGAGAGGTGCATGCAATTCTCGGCAGAGATGCAGAATTCAGCACAACACCATCCCTGTTTGGTCACCACTCCTTGCAATAGAACACTGTATGAACTCTATTCACATGAACCGCTCTGGCTAAAAGAATGTTAATGTACTTCCTGTTATCCATCCATCACACTCCATCAATAAACATTCACCTGTGAACAAGCCTGACCTGGTCACAAACCTGACAAACAAGAAGCACTTGAAGGTTTTAAACCTTTGTTTGATTTTGTTTCCAAAGTGTGTTGTTCACACTTGGATTGATGAAAACTGTCCATAAATGCTGAAAGCTCTTGGTATGTATTAGGGGTGGGTATTGGCAAGGACTTCACGATACGATACGCATCACGATACATCACAATATGATAAATATTGCGATATTCCACACAGTTAACTAAAAATGAAGAACAAAATTAAATACAAGTTACGGTGTGCAGATGCTCAGGTACTGTCCATGTAAACAATGAAGTTAAATATTATAAACAACATTAATAAAGCTAAAATAGTCAGCGTGATGTAAACGTAAATACAACTCAAATGATTTTTGCATGTGTCCATTAAACGTTTATATGAACCCTTGTTAAAAGCATTGACTCCATGGCAGGCCTATTTTGACTCTGATCAACATGTTCTGGGGTAAGTGCACTCCTCTGAGCTGTAATAATATCCACTGCAGTAGAGAACACACTAGTCCCCAGGATACACAGATATTTCTTTGCCATGTGTCACAAGAAAGGATACTTACTCTCATTCCCTTTCCACTAGTACAGTGAATTGAGAACACCAAACAGCAGGGGAGCTTCCTCTTTATATGTAGAAATCACCTCCTTTGCCTGGTCCTCTGCAGTTTTCCATTTCTTTGCAGGTCCTGTAGCATATGTTGGACCAAGTAGGTCAGCTAGAGAATGCCTGGATCTCTTGGATGGTACAGCAGAAATGTATTTTTACACAGGACCTTGATTGCAGTCCTCATCTTCTTCTGGCACCATATTCAAATCAGTCTCTGCCTCCCTTTTCGGCACTGTGTCCACTCCAAGCTCATTCAGCTGAAATAAACAGCAAAGTAAATTAAACATTAGCTTTAGAGAAAAAGTATATTAAACTATACTATATACACTATACTACAGATGTTTGCCTATCTTTTTTACTGGTATGTGATTTTAATACAGAAAATTTGAATGACTATTTTTAAATGTTGATACATCTTGACAACAGTATAATGTTTTAGTAAATGGCATTGTTTTCCTTAACTGTAATGCTTTGCTCCTTGTAGCTTCTGCAAGGAGAAGGATCTGCAAGCATAGTTGTCCTGCCGTTGGTCTTCTGAAAGGAAGGGCAGGGCCTTAGGGGCCCTACGTTTTAAAAACGTAGCAGTGTGGATGTAGCCTCACATTACCCCACTCCTCTCTCTACTCCTCACATAATAATAATAATAATAATAATCCTTATTTGTAGAGCACTTTTCAAAAACAAGTTACAAAGTGCTTTAACAAGTGTAAAGAATAATACAAAAAAAGATAAGAGCATGAAAATTTAATATAAAATTAGTAAAATACAATAAAATAAAAGGGATAAAATAAAGTCAAATAAGATCGGGAAAGGCTCTCCTGTAAAAGTATGTTTTAAGAAGGGACTTAAAAGAGTTCACCGACTCAGCCGACCTGATTTCCTCGGGCAGGCTGTTCCAGAGCCTCGGGGCCCTGACAGCAAACGCTCTGTCCCCTTTAGTTTTCAGTCGAGACTCTGGAACAGACAACAGACCTCTGCCCGAGGATCTCAAGGTTCGTGCTGGTGCGTATGGGACTAAAAGGTCAGAAATATAACAAGGCGAGAGGCCATGAAGAGCTTTAAAAGTGATCAATAGAATTTTAAAGTCAATTCTAAAACATACTGGGAGCCAGTGTAATGAAGCTAAAATAGGAGTAATGTGGTCATATTTCTTTGTTCTGGTTAAAAGCCTGGCAGCTGAGTTCTGGACAGTCTGGAGTCGATCAATAGATTTTTGGGTTAAACAGGTGAAAAGGCTATTGCAATAATCCAGGCGTGATGAGATGAAGGCGTGTAAAATGGTCTCGGTGTCCTTAAAAGTTAACATAGATCGAATTTTAGCTATATTTCTAAGTTGATAAAAACATGATTGAACAAGCTTTGTGGTGTGCTGCTCGAAATTCAAATTACTATCAAACCAAACACCAAGGTTCTTTGCCACAGGCTTAATGTGATTTACTAGGGAACCAGCAGATGGCAGTATTTGATTTGCCATCTGCTGAGACCCGATGACCAGGATTTCTGTTTTGTCTGAGTTCAGCTGGAGGAAATTATTTCATTCATTTTTTAACTTCACAAAGGCAGTTGTTAAGTGAACTCAGCATTCCAGGGTCTGTGGATCTGACGGGCAAGTATATTTGTGTGTCATCAGCATAAATATGAAAAGAAATGCCATGTTTATGGATAATATGTCCAAGGGGAAGCAGATACAAGGAAAACAAAATGGGTCCTAAGACCGACCCCTGAGGCACACCATATTTAACTGGACAGAATGAAGAGACATAGTTGTTTACAGACACGCAAAACTTCCTATTTGACAGGTAGGATGAAAACCATTCTAGAGCAGTACCAGAGATCCCCACCCAGTGCCTCAGTCTGTCTAACATGATGTTGTGATCAATGGTGTCAAAAGCAGCGCTAAGGTCCAGGAGTACAAGGACTGAGCACATACCTTCACCAGCAGACATTAAAAGGTCATGGTGACTTTAAGCAGGGCAGTCTCAGTGCTGTGGTACTTCCTAAAACCAGACTGAAACTTTTCAAATAATTTGTTATTTTCCAGCACAATGAGCAGCTGTTTGGACACAATTCTTTCTAGAATCTTTGCAATAAAAGGCAGTTTTGAAATTGGTCTAAAATTATGTGGGAGGGAGGGATCTAAACCAGGTTTCTTTAAAAGTGGGTTCACGCAAGCCGTTTTAAAATAATCAGGGACACAACCAGTAGATAGGGAGCTGTTGAAAACAGAGATCAAATGGGGCCCAACAGAATCTATTACTTTTAGTAAAAATTTTGTAGGTATTATATCAAGTGGGCCCGGAGGACACTCTCATTTGTGATACTGTTTTTAAAAGCTCAGACAAGTCGATGGGATAAAACTGGTTAAAACTCTCTTGTTGCTGGTGAGGGACCACTGAGTAAGAGGCTTTTCCTATTTGACAGGTAGGATGAAAACCATTGATTGACACCACCTTATTGGTAAAATAAGATAAAAACAATTCACAGTCATCATTACTTCCAGCTGAGGCACAAGGAGGGGTTGGGTTTACCAGCTGATCCACAGTCTTAAACAGAAACCTAGGATTGTGTTTATGTGTAGTAATGAGTTCAGAAAAATAGTGTGTTCTCGCATCCTTAACCATGTTATTGTAGTTAATTAATAAATCCTTCAGACTGAGGTAATGGACTTGGAGACTGGATTTTTTCCATCTGCGCTCTGCTTCCTGCATTCCCTTTTGAGGCTGCGAATGCTGTCATTTATCCAGGGTTGCTTACTAGCTTTAGACGTAGGCCTAACCTTTAGAGGAGCAGTAATATTTAGTGACGACAAGCAGATATGATTGAAGTGATCGACCAGATTGTTGGTGTTGGAATCAGACAGGTGTTGGCTTTGGCTCTGAAAGAATGCGCAAAACTTTGAAACACTTTGTTCATTAAAGATGCGACAACACACGGAGCTTGGTGAGGCGGCATGAGTAACAGGCGAATCGCAGCTAAAAACAATACATCTGTGGTCAGATATGGTCATGTCCAATAATTCCACAGAGGAAATGCTGACACCCAGGGTAAAAACCAAGTCCAGTGTATGACCACGGTTATGTGTTTGCCCTTTGACATGTTGTTTGAAGTTAAAAGAAGTGGCCATATTTAAAAAGTCAGTTGCATTAACATTGTTGGGGTCATCAACATGAATATTAAAATCGCCACAAAGAACAATTCTGTCATAATTTAAAACCAGAGTAGATAAAAATTCAGGAAGTTCTGATAAAAATCCTCCAGGCGGTTTTGGGGGGCGATAAATTATAACAAATATGATAGGTTGCAGCCCTCCAACTTTAAGAGTGAGAACTTCAAAGGAGTTGAATTCATCACAGCGTACTTGATGACATTTAAAATTTTCCTATACACGCTCACTAGCCCACCACCACGACCACTGACCCTCGGTTGACTAAAGCAATCATATTGAGGCGGACACAGTTCAGCTAGCTGGCTATAGTCATTCATTTGCAACCAGGATTCAGTTAAAAACATAAAATCTAGATTTGCAGACAAGATAAAATCATTTAAGATAAAAGTCTTACTTGAAAGTGATCTCACATTGAAGAGAGCCATTTTAAATGAGTTTGTTCTGGGTGCTGGAGTTGGTGCAGTTGTCCTAATCCTTAAGAGATTACTAATATTTCTGTGTGGGATGTGCACATTTCGGTTTACTGGTCTATGCGTGATGATGACAGGAATAGAAGTCTGTGGAACAGCGCTGGGAGCAGATGGCTTTACATGCCAGCAGGTGGAGACAGTTGTTTGTGGCAGTGAGGCAGAGATCTGTTCTGTGAGTGGTGGTGTGTCCAGGTGTGCTGCATGAATGATTAGTCATTCACGTAAGTCTCGTGTGGATCGCACCACATGCTGTATGTGAGCAGCTAACATTTCTGAGCCCCGTTTGTTTGGGTGAAGTCCGTCTGTCTTAAAAAGAGACATTCTTTGCCAGAAAATATTAAAATTATCCACATAAAACACACGGTGAGCCCTGCAGGCGGACTGGAGCCAGTCGTGGAGGC
This sequence comes from Micropterus salmoides, assembly GCF_014851395.1. NCBI lineage: Eukaryota > Metazoa > Chordata > Actinopteri > Centrarchiformes > Centrarchidae > Micropterus > Micropterus salmoides. Next base: position 31,747,789 of record NW_024040041.1, on the reverse strand, counting down.
CAAGGAGTTTACTGAAGCGGCCAGCACCGCGACCAACTGTGGGAATGGGACCAGAGATAAAAACGGACTTTCCGCACTGCTTTAAAAAGTTAAGAAGACGGTTAAACTCTAATTTTGTCAGCTCAGACTGCCGAAGAGCTGTGTCATTTGTTCCGACATGGACTATTACTCTTGTGATGGAGGACGGCATCAGGTCCTGGAGTTTTTTTAAAATGTCAGCCGTGGTGGCACCGGGGAAGCAGCGAGTGGTAGCGTTAAAGAAACGGATGTTTCTGGTTATGGAGTCACCAATTATTAGTGTGGTTGGGGAGAAAAGAGGACGAGGAGATGCCGGTTGTGGGGTTCCAGAGCAGGACGGAGCAGAATTTGCTTCAACACTGCGCGCGGACTGAGGATGGAGTGTGTGAGCTGCCGAGTGTTGTGTTGGAGTAGCAGTAACAGACCTGAGAGAAGGGCTACCCGACGGTGCAGGGTAGAGACGGCCTCCGGAGCGTCTGAGCACAGCCTCCTTCAGGATCCTACGTTGGGAAGAGATGTAGCCGGTGGAGGAGATGCAACAGTGTCGGCAGGCACTGTGCGCCGAAAGAGATCCCTATCAGGGAGACTCGAAGCCGCAGGTGCATCAGCTGGATGGACCGGAGTGTCGTTAGACAAGGGTGCATAGCGGTTGGAGAGGCCGATGTCGGGGGGAGAGGCAGCCCCATCCGAGCCTCTCTTGCAGCCACGGACCACCACTTCAGCCCAGGTTGACTGATGCTTCGGAGTCGAGCAGGATGAAAGCCTGGGAAGACTAGAGGGGTCCCAAAACACGGTGTCCTGGATGTTAGCGGTTGCGCTAAGAGAAACAATCTGTTTGGCTTGTACTGAAGCTACATCCATAAAGCCAGTCAGCAGGAAATCTTTCTCTTTGAGTTCCTCTGAAAGTCGTCGGATGTCTTCCATAAGGTCAGCAATCTTCTTGTTCGCTTTCTTAAGGAGTGTGCAGTCCTCATGGGGCAGAGTTATCTCGGCTAGCATAGTCACCGGAGCTTTGATCGCGTTTTTACGGTCAACTAGCTTAAAATCCATGTCGGATGACTAAAATCCTTAACCCACGTAAAACTTAAATAAAAAATAACTTAAATAAAGTTAAGTTTAATAAAAACGATATAAAAAATGTAACGAAAAAGAGTGGATTAAAACTGGATAAGAGTCCGGTTTAAGACGGAGCTTCCGACAGGTGGCTACAGACGCCAACACATGCCAACACAACACATGTTTTCCCCAAGATTCTCCTGTATTTTTCCGTTCTCACCCGGTATCCACTCGTTAAATGTTTCCCTGTAAATATCCCGTATTTTTACGTAATCAAATAAAAACCTTCTGGCCGTATTTATTATAAGTGTTTGCTATTCTCTCCTCTGGTAAAGTCGGTGGCAGCATGTAAGATATGTAGACTGTGCTTCCTGCACAAGGATAAAAAATTTAAACAATCCACTGAAATTATATAAGGCCTATAGCCTACTAATGGCAACCATATGAAATTAAAATGAATATAGTAGCCTATGTAATATTAACAATTGACTGTATAATATGGAACAGTCTATAGCCTATTAACATAACAAATTCGAATAAAAACCATTGATAACAAGCTCAACTTAAGTAAAGGCTTTAAGACCATGTGGACGCAGCGGATTACACAAAGGCGTCACTTCGTGTTAAAAAGTGGTGGGGACATTTAAGGCCTTATATTAACACTTAGTCCAGGAGACATGAGAATGCACAATAGTGGAGTCACGAGAACAAGACAACAAGATACTCTAATGCTATTTTGAAGAAATATTTGATTGGGGGGTCTGGGATTCCTCCTCCAAAAGATTTTGAGCTAAACTCTTAATTGCATTCTACATTTTCTGCACCATTTATCCATTTAAGGTGGAAATGTCTTTATTTAATATGAAGGGAAACAAAATGCATGTGGCCGGTGACAACTCAGAATCTAAAAATATTATTGAATATAATGCAGTAATCAGTAGCTTGTTTTTTAGCCTAAGTTACTTTTGTTGGACAAGGGAGATCTGTTTGTTCTATATTTACATTGCATTTCATGCATTTCTATTACAAGTAGTTCTCATAAAGTGGTGGGGACAAAATCAGCAATTAAAAAAACTGGTGGGGACATGTTCCCAGTGTAAATGACACGTATGTGAAAACACCGTTGCAACCCTCATTTCAGGTTGAAAAAATTTTCCCCATCAATAGTCAGTGTCCAGACCTGGGGAAACACATGAAGCACATGACAACATTGTGCGCACATCAACTGAGAGCACCGTTGTTTGCAGGCAAAGTTTTGGGTGATAAATACGTTTAGCGAATTTCAGAGTGAGTGCAATAGGGTGAAGCATCTCCCCATGAAGAGACACGCTGTGCGCATTTACGCACGAGCCACAGCAGCATAACTTCATATTTAAATCTCCCGACAAGCCGACAGGATCATCAGGATCTATGTTAAATAATATGCTGTGTTTTTCAACACATCCAAAACATCTCACACACAGTCCAGTTTCATACAGACACGCTGTTTGGAGTAAAGCAGCTGTCCTCTTGATCAGTCCTGAGCTCCATCAGAGCGTCTAAACATTTCAGACACAAAAAGTTGAATTCTGTTTCCTCTGCAGTTTCCTCTGTCTGTCAAGTTATAAACAATTTTTGTTTTGTTTTGCTGTCCCACAATATTATTTAACTATGACATTACTGCGCGCATGGAAGCGTCCATCACTTTGTGTTGAAAAGTGGTGGGTCTCCAACATTGACGTTGTGTTGGAGAGATTTGTGCAGTGGAGAGAGATAAGGTGCTGCGTGAATATGTGCGCTGTCCGCAGCTCTGCAGAGGTTTTTAATAGGCCTAGGAAAAAAAATCGAAAATCAACATGTGGTGTTCAGCGTTGATATTGAGGTGGGCTGCCACAAATAAATCAATGTATGGGAACACTGTACTGTTCAGCTGCTCTATATGTGGCTTCGCTGTTAATATTAAAACATAGAATTAAAACTAGGCAAGATGAATTTGTCATAATTGCTTTGCATGTAAGAGACGACTTCATAGCTAAGTTATAGAAGTTGGGAACCCTGTTAACATGCAGAAACTTTGTTCTTTGTTGTTATACCTTTGTGTGTTGCCTGTGTTTTGGATTTGATTTTGGTGGGTCTAAATGGTGTATAGCATAACTACTTTTGTAATAAGACACATTATGAATATTAATATTCAGGAATATTATTCATAAAATTGTTTTGCGTGGCATAACCTGAATTCCGTTCGCCCAGGGCCTTCAGCACTCCCAAGGTATGGGTTTTAATAATTATACAATGATACCATTCATAAGTGATCAGTTAGTTAATAATCGCTCAATTATTACTGCTTGCGTAACGGATGCACGTGGCTGGGTCCGAACTTCAGTGTGAGCAGTATAAATTCACTCGACTAAAAATGGCATAAAAGCTTTAAAGAACTTGGTCGTTCTTGAATGAAAATTGTGCGACTTGGAAACGAGGGAAAAGCCGAGGTCGCAGCGCTTCGCGTGTGTGGCTTTAAAAGAACAAAGGAATCTTCGCGGCAAGCCGGGCCGGACTTCTTAGGGCGTTGCTGAGAGACGGAGCACGCTGAGCGCGTGCCGAGACCTGCTGGAGAGCCGAAGTACATGAGAAGAGCTGAAGAGGGGGCGAACAACAAAGAGCTCCGCTGTTGTGCGTGTCGACTCATTTCTGTTTCCGGTGCTTGTGTGTTGGTACCGTGTTGTGCTGCTCTCGCTAAATACCAGTGACATTTGTTAGATTACAGTGGCCAACTGTCCGCTAAAAACTTATTCTTACAGTAATTTTGCCTAAGCACTCACAGTTCTTTCCATCTTTTAGTGACTGCTGTTCAATTTCAGCTGTTCAAATGTTTTGGTAGCTGACGCTACAGTACTTTAGCTTAGCCATTAGAGACTTTAGCTTAGCAGCTAGCGATGGCTTCTCCTTCTACCTCTCTCTCTCCTACTTTCTCCTGCTCGGTGTGTCAAATGTTCAGTTACTCCTCTGCCTCCTTTAGCGGTAATGGTACATGTAATAAGTGTAGTTTATTTGTAGACATGGAGGCGAGGCTCAGTGATTTAGAAGCCCGGCTCCGCACCTTGGTAGATCAGTCTTTAGCTACTGTAGCTAGCCAGTTCCCGGTAGTCGGTGCGGAACGGCCTGAGTTAGCCTCTGGCGCCGTCTCCCGGCATCTCCTGTGCAGCCAGGAAGGGGAGGCTGGGTGACTGTCCAAAGGAGAAATAGTCATAAGCATTCAAAGTCCACAGGGCACCATCAACCTGTTCACGTCTCTAACAGATTTTCCCCACTCAGCGACACACCCGCTGAGAAACCAACTCTGATCAATGGCAGCTCCATTTTGAGAAACGTGAAGTTAGCGAAGCCAGCGGCCATAGTTAAGTGCATCCCTGGGGCCAATCGGAGGTCACTAAGATTAATGTTGAGTCGGTGTGTACATATGCAAAAACAATGTCGGACACTGTAGTTTTGGACCCCTGCCAAATCAGACCAGTGATGACATGTATAGCCGCATGTCGTCATTCCGCATCAGATCTCTCTCTTCTAAAGGTGTACTAGTAAATGAACTTATGATATTGATTTATTTTGTCTTACTGAAACCTGGCTGGTTGATGGAGAATATGTTAGCCTAAATGAATCCACCCCTCCCAGTCATATTAATACTCACATTCCTCGAGGCACAGGCCGAGGAGCTGGCAGCTATCTTCGACTCTAGCCTACTAATCAGCTCTACACCTAAACTAAATTAAAACTCATTTGAAAGCCTTGTTCTTGGTCTTTCACACCCAAGTTGAAAATCACTGCAACCAATTCTTTTCATTATAGTGTACTGAGCACCTGGCCCGTACTCTGAATTCTTATCTGAATTTGCAGAGTTTTTGTCAACCCTAGTCCTTAAAACGGACAAAGTTATTATTGTAGGGGATTTTAATATTCATGTGGACGATGAGAACGAAAGCTTTAGTACTGCGTTTATCTCTCTGTTAGATTCCATTGGCTTCTCTCAGTAATACTAATAACTAATAAAATACTAAAATAAAGACGGTTAGCTCCATAGTATAATACTGAAACTCGCAAATTAAGCAAATATCGCGGAAACTTGAGAGGAATTGGCATTCCACCAAACTGGAAAATTCAACTACATCGACGACTGGCTCATCCTAGCCCAGTCTCGAGAGTTGGCCGTTCGGCTTCGAGATGTCGTTCTGGCTCATCTGCTGTGTCTAGGGCTGAGGCTCAACGCAAAGAAGAGTGTGCTGGCACCCACCCAATGGACTACGTTCCTAGGGGTTGTATGGGATTCGACAACGATGCGGGCACAATTGTCTCCGGCACGTGTCAACACCATATTGGCTGCCGTGAAAGGGGTGAAGTTAGGCCACGCCATCACTATAAAACACTTTCAACGAGTTGCAAGGGGATCCTGGCAGGTGCATCAGTCCCAGTGGCATATCAACTGTCTCGAGATGTTGGCGGTGTTCCATGCTCTAAGGAGTTTCCTGCCCGATCTCCAAGGCCACCACGTCCTGGCTCCTTCCGACAACACAGCGATGTTGGCCGAATCACCAGGGCGGTCTGCGCTCGTGCCCTCTGTACAGACTGGCGCGTCAGATCCTCCTGTGGTCCCATCAGAGGTCACTATCGCTCAGGGCGATGTATCTCCCGGGGACGCAGAATCAGGGAGCAGACCTGCTGTCGAGGCAGGGGCTGAGGCCTGGGGAATGGAGACTTCACCCCGAAGTGGTGGAGCTTATGTGCGGAGAGTTCGGCCCCATAGACGTGGATCTGTTTGCGTCTCAAGAGACTACGCACTGCCCGCTATGGTTTTCTCTTGTTCCTCCAGCCCCGTTGGGTCTGGACTCCATGGTACATTCGTGGCCGAGGCTACGTCTGTACGCTTTTCCCCCAGTCGCTCTGCTCCCGGGGGTTCTGGAGGGGGTCCGCCAGGACAATGTCGGCCTACTGCTCGTAGCCCCGTTCTGGCCAACCCGGGTGTGGCTCTCGGACATCATGTCGCTCCTGGACAGCCCGCCGTGGCAGGTCCCTCTGAGGAGAAACCTGCTGTCCCAGGCGCAGGGCTGTATGGCAAACTGTGGGTCTGGCCCCTGAGGGGGCACAGTACCTAGAGGCGGGTCTAACAGCCGGAGCAGTCGAGACCCTCCTCAGCTCCAGGGCCCCGTCCACACGGAGGATATACGGCCTGAAGTGGAGTGTTTTCTCCACTTGGTGTAGGGAGCAGTCGGTGGACCCTGAGAAGAACACACTAAGACAGATGCTGGTACACCCCAAAGACCGCACACCCAAACACAAGAAAAGCAATCTTGTGTATGCGGTCCAATGCAGTGCTTCAAATTATAATGAAATTATTACTGAATGAACCTCCCACTACTAAAGTGGGGTAATACGTGCATTAATGTGGAGCGCCCGTCCTCAGATATCTGTCCTGAGGCCCCAAAAGTGAGAGCGTGCAGAACTTTGTGCGTTATGTAGGAGTGAAAACAAAGCATTTTGAGAAAAAGAAAATATTCTAATGGTGTGAAACTCTGATAGCATGAATTTACAAAATGATTTTTGCGAATGTGGACATTTTATCTATGTGTTCACATTTTTTTATATATGAGTGTGCGTGTTTTCATATTCAGCAAAAAATGTGAGCATATCTGTTAAATTTTTTTATTTTGATACAAGCGTGGCTTCAAGAACACAACTTCAGCCTCCAAATACAGTTGAATCAGCACGTCTCTAAAACAGTTTTAACACAAACAGATTAAAACCATCATGAAGGAGGATTTACTGCAGGACATTTAGATTAGACTGCATTAGTTGAATTCAGAAAGAAAATTGAGAGCAGTAGCATACATGTGCTCAAAGCCCACAGAAAGGATTTCCCTTAATCAAAAAACAGGTTACTGTGATAAAAAAAAAAAAAAATCAATAGGTTAATAGTTCAGCACTTTCACATCTACAGGACAGTTGTTGCCACAGCAAAGCTTGACAAGACTTAAAATTGAAATTTATCTTTCAAACTAAATTATTATCAATGTAAAGTTCAGTTTAAGTATTTTTTAGAGCAAAAGCTGCTTGTTAACTTTAGATATAATTATACATTAAGGTACACTAGCTCAGATAGGTACATGATGGACATGTGTTCCTCTGACCTCTAAAATATGCTCCTTAAGTTTTTTAATCCATTTGTTAACGACTGTAGGAAATTCCATGACAGCATTAGTTTAATCCTATCTGTAATGTAATCAATAAACAACTTCCTGTTTTCAGTTATTTGAGGGGGAAGTTTTATGTAAATGACAAATCATCATCTTGGTTTCATCAACATTTGGATCCTTCAAAAACCTTGACATGCTGGTATGCCAGGCTACATATACCTACATTTGTTCGGTGCTACTTAAACAATTCATTTTTATTCATTTATTTTACTCCCTTCATTATAGAGAAAAAGCAGATGCCAACCAGAGATGAGGAATTTGAAGAAGAAGGGGGAGTGAGCAGGAGCGCCCCCGCTGGTAGTTGGTATGTTGCCGGCAGCTGTGCTGTTGTTGCTGGTGGTGTTGGTGTCTGAGCCAGGAAGGTGGCGTTGTTTCCAACTAACAACACTGCTGCCTGGAACCAAGAGCCGCTCTGCTCACCACCAGATCACCCTGAACAAACAAACAGGACAGATGTGTTCAAGTCCAACTTTTTGTGAAACAGGATCTACAGTAATGTTACTTTTTTCCAAATGTGCTGTACGATCAATACGTCATTTTGTCTTCTCATCAAGCTCTCTTGTGAGTGTGTAAAGTGAATAAGCAAATTTCCAGAGACGCCTTGAAATGTGCTCATTTTAAAGCGAGACTATGCAACTTTGCCTGAACAGCAGTCACTGTGGTTACATGTGGCAATTAAGGAATAATGAAAAACGATCAAACGTAAACAGTAGTGAGAGTTTAGAAGAGTTGATTAAGAAAAAAGTTTGAGTCTAAGTCAGTTGAAAATTTGTCTTCACCACTTTAAAAATCTTTGCTATAATGGACGGCAAATTGGAGTCCAAAAAAGCTCACTGGAGTCATTAAAGTACTGGTGCAGTGCATAAAAGCGTCAGCTAAATGAATGTAATGTCATATAATACTCTCTGTGTGGTTCATAAATGGTGATAAATGATTCAAACATCCTGGGAAGTGCACGCACAACTGTGCGTCTTCTACCGAGGCCCACTTTAACCTGCCGTTAGGCCCTGGGGCTGAGAGGTTTGGTAGACCCCCAATAAAAACAATAAAAATGTGATGCCTAATTACTGCTTTTGTCTATACTTTTGTGACAGCAAGCATGATCGGTACGCGTGCAGTAAGGAGTCACCTTATGACCGAAATCTATGCATTTTCTTATTTCTGACCATTTCATAAACAAAATATCTACAACCTGGGGGAGTAAAGGTATAAATGAGTGTATTAATAAATATAACATTAAATAAAAAATATTGCTAGTATAATAGTATATTAACAGGTTACACTTTATTTGGATAATCTGTTTAGCTAGTTTATTAGTTGAGATTCAGCTGTTTCACTAATAAAACCATTTTCTGATATTAGCCTACACCACTGTGGTTAAGGTTTAATTAGCGCCAATGTTTGTATATTCATTATAATTTCGGATAATAGTAGGACTATAGGCTACTATAGCTTACAATTAGAAGCCTAATATTAATTCCAGTTTCATTTTAGTGGGTTTCTTCAGTCATAATATTACTGTGCATGAAACATGCTCTACATGGTGGTTAGTCTCTCATTTGTTACGCAAAGTAGGCTTCTCAGTAATAATAACCATGCATACAGAGTTCAACATTTCTAAAGTTCACTGTAGTGACTCAACCTTTTTTAATGTCCCGCCTACTTCAGGCTGTGACTGGTTGGTTCGCGAAAAGTGACTTTGACAAGCAACCATTCACAGGGGTGATGAAAGGCAGTTGATCTTCCCTGCGGAGATTAGCCAGCAGGAGAGAACAGGAATAGGGGGCAGAGCAGGGGCAGCTTGTTCATTAGGGTGACCGGGAGACCAGGTGGAAAGGGAGGGGATTTATCTCACACTGCTGGTAGGGGAGAGCAGGGGTGAAAGTACCATTTTTCAGAAAAACCTGATTTTAAAAGACAATTTTTCAGACAGAGGTATATTTTTGCTGTGGTCATTAACTCACAGGTGTGGTCTATCAATATCAGGTGGTATTTTGTACAAATGTAAAACGACTTCTGTATAATTGATTTTATGCCGTCACAGCTTGGACTGCAAATGTAGTCAGGGCTCTAAGAAAATCGCCACAATGTGCATTAAAGCGGGCTTGCTTCTTCCACACATGCCACACACACACACACACACACACACTCAAGGAATATGTTACAATTTAGCATTTATTCACACACTTTCATTAAGATTTTTATCATTATTTTATTAATTCATTAAAAGCTTTTGTTTTTATAATATTTTAAACAGCATTATACATTGATGTTTATATCACCATAGGCTGTATATTAAGTTAGTGGGAGAAAACCAGTAGTTCTATGTAAAATATGCCATTGAGCCCCCCCCACATAGCCAAAATGGCATGATCCTCATTTCATAATGCCACTGCGAAGATTCGACTGTGAGATTTGTAGTCGAATCAGGCTCCTCTTATAGCAGCACTTTGTGCCATGATTTCATCCTTCTAGAACTTATTGGTGTATTTATTATCCATTGTTGCCATCTAGTGGCCTTTTATGTGCTAATTTTACATCTTTATTTTCTATTTTAACACCTTTACTTGGTGATGTTATTAATTATGTGATTAATATAGTTTGTATTATTATTTCACCACAATGTTGTTTATATTTTTGGGGTCATTTCAATCACAATTTTCCCTATTAAAACTTCAGAAAGTCACATTTTTTAAAGTTTCTTCTTTTTTGGTTATATAGTTACAAAAAGGTTTTTGCGTATGTGCATCAAGTGAACACTGCCTTTGTGTATTTTCGCATCTGCATTTGAAAGAACTTGCATCTGTGTGATTTCCACTCACACTTGCAGCCTGTTTCTTATGTACTTCACTCAGGAATGTGGTCTAATTACAGAATAGGCCTACAGAATAAATAAATAAATACATATTATTAGTAGTAGTAGTTTTAGTTGTAGTAGTAGTAGTATATGCCTCAAGTGCAGATGTAACTATCCTTGAGCAAACTATGAGCACATCGATTTCAGAACCACTAACAGATTGTTCACCAGTCAAGAGCTTCAGTGAATGAAGCTTCAGGTTACAGGTATAAACCTAATCTCTGCTGTGAAATTTGATATTTTACTGCATGCTTCATTATTATATACGAATGTTTCACTTTGTGGTTTTTGATCATTTTATTAGGTTGCAGTTAGGTAAAAGTTCCCATGGGAAAGACGCTCATTAGAGAGTTTTCTTATCTGACTGTCCTTGATAGGCCTTCATGTCAGGGCATTTGTACCCTGCTCCCTTCCTAAGATAGCTGCGTAATACCCTTACAGTATAAAGTCACCTGTTTCTACACTGTCTCTTGGTCTTACAGTACATTCTGCAGACTGGTCGCACTCTGTATGTACGTCTGAACCCTTAAAACCCTTTATTTCAGAAGACTCACTAAAGGACATATTTCTATTACACTGCTCAGACACAAGTTTTTGATGCGTCTGTCTGCTTTAGGTGATCTCTGGACTCTGACAGCGCTGGGCACTTCAGTCGAAGTCCACTTTGTGGTCGAGAGATCAGAACTTCAGGAGTTCCTTTTTTCAGTAAAAGAACTGTGGAAATCTTCTTCTGCAGGTATGAGACCCTTATGTTGCAAACAACAATCTACTTTCCAAAATTGTCTTAAAAAAACACAACAAAAGAAAAACGGTCTGCTCTTAGTCAGTGATGTAAGTTAGACTTTCACCTAGTTAGTGTGTTAATGTGCTTAATCTACATTGCAGGGTGTTACTGGAAAGACTTCCATCCCTTGAAAGTATTAGCGAATGTTAAGCTCAACAACCAAACTAGTGCTAGTTTTTAAACAATCCTAACACTATCTATCTATATATCTATCTATCTATATCTATCTACTATCTATCAATATTTTCTATAGGCTTCGCCCTCTAGAGCTATAACTGGTGCGTTTATCCCTCGGCACATGCACAGCACTCAGAGAGCTTTTTCCACGCCCTCTAGCGTGATCGGCCTCATCATGCCTGTACAACGGGGTGAGACGGAAAATCGGCTCCCATTTGTCTTCAGAAGGCTGAAGATGAACTAAAGAGCTAAGATTGAAGAGCTGCTAGTGTAGGCTAATTCATATTGTAGTATTAAAGCACAAAGAACTTCTTCTGTGCTCTCCTTCATTAAAGAAAGAATTCCATGACACGCTGTTGTAGGGTAAGTACCTATTAACCTCATAAGTGTACATCTGAAATGAGAATAACTGAAGTTAAGACCACTTCAGTGTGGTTTTATGAAATGTCTTCCTTTCTGATCCATTTCTATTTTGACCATATGTTGACTAAAGGTGACTGCAGCATTTTCTTTTATTTACCTCACCAAAATAAAGTGCACCTATATTTGTCTGCCAGTGTTATCATAAAAGTGACTTTTAGACAGCTGCATCACATGTAAACATCAGCTATATGTGCAACTTTATCTTTTATTTACAGTAAGAAAGATAACAATATGTCAAAAATGACAGAAGCGTGTCGCCTTTACCAAGAGGTTATTTCCTTTAGATGTCTATTATGTCATGATAATACCAGCTCAACAGCTCCATCATGTGGACCTATTGCCAGGACACACACTCTCCAGCACATGCTTCATTGTGAGCATCTGAAATAGTCTCATAATTAATTTTTTAAGAGAATAACAAATATACATATATCCACTCAAATTGGGGATAAAACATACAACCCTTAGGTTGAGAGTCCCATACTCTACCAACTGAGCTGGGCACATTCAAAACCAGTGTTAAATTATCCTAAAAAAAATGAGCCTTGTTTAAGACTTTTTTGCTATCTCAAGAATTATCCTGTTATCACAGGAATACAGAGTGAAAAAAATGTTAAGGATGACTGCTTAGGGCTTCCATAGATAATACCACTATTTTTATTGTAATCTATTACTGCTGTTTTTAGGGCACTGCTGGTTTAATAAAGTATATATATATATATTATATATATATATATAGTATAAGTAATAATAAGTTAAATATATGGTTATTTAAATTTCATGCAGGCTGTGTGAAGATATCTCACAGACTTTTCTATCGGTCATCTGGATGGATGCTGTGGAGGGCACGGGGGGAATGACAGTGGAAGACATTTTGGCTTCTTTGTCTTCCCTTCTTTTATTCGGATCTATCTGCGGGACGTCTCCCACTTCTCCATGACATGACTCTGTGCTCTGTAAGTGTTGAATGTGCTCGTACCCCCTCCTACCTGACTGTTGACACATGGAGAGCTCTCCTCCATGTTGGCACTACACCGCTTTTGCAGGAAAATTACAGCGTAATAAAATATTCAAACTAGTTCACAAAAATGTGTGTTAGCTAATGTCACAGACAGAATTACAGGTTTTGTTGCTCCCCTGGGTAAAGGAGCAACTACATTTATGCTTTGAAATTTCTGAAAGGACACCATTGTAGTCACACTAGGCTATCTCTGAAAATAAATGATACAGATCCTTTCTGACCCACCTCCAAATCCAATATCGCCCCAGCCGGCGACCCAGGCTACAGTGTCCTTGTAGAAGGTGCTGCCTGGGGCTGCCAGGCAGATGGGCTGGACATAGTTGTTGAAAGTCACCGGTGAGAAGAGCTTCAGGAGGCAGATGTCGTTTTCAAAAGTTTTAGAGTTAAAGTTGGGATGAATGATGATCTGTGATGCTAGCCGAACCATTTCAGTGGGGTTTGATTCCTTTTGATTCTGGAGACCCAGAGACACAGTCATAGTTCTTGTGCTTACGCCTGATCTGAGGTAATCAGAAGAGAAACAAAACAGTGCAAAGGCCATAAGGACACCGTCAGCTTAATGGAGTAAAGTGATGTGAACAGTAAAGTTACTAAAACAACATCAGCGGTGCAGTAACACCTTCACAACCTAAAATCTCAGAATTGTAGCAGCATTTCACTCTTCACTCAGCCAAAAAGGTAGTTAACTGCAAATCTGAGCTTTCCTGACAACCCCGGAGCATCTAAAGAGGAGACAGGTGATGTTGTTGCTCTGTGGATGATGAAGGCTTGTCTCTGTAAGCTAGTTAGCAAGCTAGCTTCACGTTAAAGCCGAGTTACTTCACGTTATGAGCTGTAACGTCTTCTATACAGTTTCCCTTTGTCAATTTGATTGATTGATTATGGCACTGAGAGTACCACATAATTATGATACACAACGGCCGTGTTTGCAATCCAGATGTGCCCTGACTTTACAATCATGAAACGATGAATCGTTCATGGCATCGTGTTGTGGCCGAGTGTGCAAGATTAGACAACAGCGGAAATCTTCAAACTATCTAAAGCAGAGAAAACAGTTCTCCTGTCTATGCATGAGGCGGCGGGTAATCCGACCCAAACTCCCTTAAAAAAATCACAGAGTTTTGTGAGTTGCTGAGTTAGGGGAAAATATATAAACGTTGTGAAACGCTGTCTACTACAAAATTGTTATTATTGACCCCTCTGTGAATACAGAAAATGTAATGCATGACGTTATTACTTTCTTTGTATATAGTGTCAGTTTGTCCCGGGGTGTTGCAGTACTGGTGTGCAAGTTGCTCCTTCACTAAACAGCAGATCAGCTGCTGAGATCGGGACTTGATTTCAGTGGAACTTTCTTTTGCTGCAGCAGAAACATTCAGTAAAAGATGTATTTTTGAAAGCAGTATTTATTTTATTGTCGTGACTGTTAATTAGCACATGCCTAACACAACCTCAGGTTTAATTTAAAAGCTGATAGCTAAATAAGATGCATTTTGTAATTTTTGTAATAAATTTATAATCCAAATAGTCGATTATTCTTTGTAATCATCAATAGAGTAATCTAGAGTAATCAAGATAGTCATTGCAGCCCTACAGTAAATAAACACATCTCCACCCAAATACATCATGAAACAGCACTGTCTGTAAGAAGAAGAAAAATATCTAATAAACTTTCCAAGGTGAAATGTAGTTAAAAATCAAAGTCTGGACATGGTAGGCACTTACCTTGGGATATTGGTGGTGGCACGCCACGACAGCTTATGCTGAAGTCACCGTCGGTCCCTGTGGAGGTAAAGTTGATGAAGCCTAACTGGTTGCTGGTGATCTGGCTGTTGATCCAGGACTGATACTGGGATACTCGGGTGTAGACTCCTGGGAGATTAGGCAGGGCACAGCCGTTACCAAAACTCACGATTCCCGACTGGATCCAGCGACCGCCCTGCTTGCTCACCAGCGGACCTCCTCCATCCCCCTTAAAGGAGAGAAACATTTAGGAGAAATAACACTGAAGAGACAAAAATTTAGTTTAATAATCAAGTGTTCACATCTTTAAAAATGGTTTTACACAAAATGGGCAGTTTAACACCTCAAGTGTTTCCAGGTGTTCCTCTGTGGATCAAACAGACATTCTCACTACTTGAACTTAAAGGACCATGTAAGCGTTTTTACAATATCTTAGCCCATTAAAGGGACAATGAGTAACTCTATTGTTAAACCAAAGGACAGGTCCCCCTCCAAACTGCAAAACACTTCCAGTACTTCAAATTAAATTTATATAACGAATATAACCAATTCATAACAAAAGTTCTCATTTCACTTTTCATATACAGCAAGTTTAGACTGTCCTCTTTATATTATTATTAATATTTGGCGGCTGAGGCAAGAAAAGACTCCCTTTTAGGAGGTATACAGACTTCGAACCGAACCGGTTATGTAATTGCCTACAGGAAACATATGTAGATTGAATACGATTGGTCCAAGCATAAAACCTTGTGGAAATTTAGAGATGCCATGTAAATTGCTATGGTAGCAGACCTTGGGTAACACCTATCCACCTTTCGTAGAACGGCTTACAAAGTTACACCCGACGTCACAACGATACTTATGAAGTTACCTTGATAAGTTAGTTACCTCGCTTCGTTTTACCTGATGTGTGTCACTTGGTTGTGCCCCACAATACAGTGCAGTTTTATTTGAATTTACTTTTGTGTAACAGATTATAACCTTTGTTTTAATTGTCTATCATGCTTCCATGGAAGTCACATTATTCTGCTTTTTTCTAATACACCTTGCAAACTGATGTCAGGTCTCCACTGTTGTGCGTTTGGGCTCAAACCTGCTTATCACTCGATAAATCCTGAGAAAACATAGTTATTGCCACCCACTTTTAATTCCATCACTGCCCCAACCGGTGGACCAGGAGACAGTCCCCTTGTAGAAGGTGCTGCCTGTGGCTGCCAGACAGACGGGCTGAATGTAGGTGGTGAAAGTCACCGGAGAGGAGAGCTTCAGGAGACCATGGACCAGGAGATGTTGTTATCTAAAACAGATTTATAGTTGGGATGAATGATGATCTGTGATACTGTCCGAGACACTTGGTTGGGGTTTGATCCCTTTAGACTCTGGAGACCCAGATACACAGTCAGAGTGCTTGTGGTTAGGCCTGATCTGAAGTAATCAGAAGAGAAACAAAACAAGCAAAGACATGAAAAGCAGAACTGTAGTCAAGAGCATTTTAGCAGAGACTAAGTCCATTTTACAACCCCGTCTAGTTTGTATGGAACTTGATAGATGTTGCAACAGGGAGATTTAATTCCCACAAGTTAGTAATTTCTATCCTATTATTTTAATATACTGTATTTTCCCTTAAAATTATTAATTAATCCTTCAGTCTGCACGTGTAGTTCTTTGATAGAGAGACTTTTAATGAATTTGGCTCTGCACACATGTGAACTGTGCTGATACTAATAAAGGCACACAGTTATCACATTTGTTCACACATTTCATCAGCTGATTTATTTAAGGAGTCGGCGGCTGCTTTCATCAGATGCAGTCGTGACCTCGGCTGGATGTGCAGACTTTCTTTCCCAGTATTTGCTTCTTCTGAATGTTTAATGCAGTTTAGTTACTTGTTTAGTCCGACTCCTTACTCGTTTAGTTTTATTGTTGTCTATATTTGGACTCCACTCCAAGCCTCATGTGACAGAATGGAAATGATTATAAATGATGTAAACGCTGTTTTATTGCTGACAGACAGACTCTCTCTGACTTAACTTGTCTCCATTATAAAAGTTAATGAGAGCTCCTCAGATATTGCACCTCGCTCCTCGGAGCAATAATTTGGGACGGCCTGCAAGGTAGCTGAGCAAAACAACTTCCGGTTCGAGTAAGGAAACGACATATAAGAAATTGGAGATGCACCCCATGTTTACCGTCCAATTTGTAACTTGTGACGCAAGAAAGGAGTTTGAGACGTTTCTGATTGGATTGTTTCACAGTAACCAGTTTACAAAGCTGATAAAAGCTAAATCGCTGTCATTGCCATGGGTTCAGAGATTGCATTAGTGGCAACACGTTCCACCTCTTTTGGTCTCCACACCGACTATTAATCTGCATGCAATCAAAGCCCACTTAAACCTGACAGGTTAATAGTAGTCAGTAAGGCTGTGCAATAGAGGTCGACCGATTAATCGGCCGTTTTGTTGTCCAAGTATATCAAGCCGATTATTAGGCAGGCGCATCTGTGGGCAGCCTAGTGTTGTCGTAGAACACGTGTTTGACGCGCGCTGCCGCTAGAGTCATTTTCCAGCCGAGTGAGCAGCAGACCTCATCCAGCGCCTAAGGAGCTAACAGTAAGGATTCAATTCTTATTACTCCTTTATTTTTTAATTAAAAACTTTTGATATGTTACTGCCAACTTCGAGAAAAAACCTGAATAAGACACATGAGATTCGGCTAATTTGGATCGTAGTTGAAGTTGCATTATCACAGAAGAGTTGCTATCATGTCACAATAAGTAAGCAATAATTTTGCAATTACAGAGTGAATCTGAGACTTTTATTTGTTCTGTTTGTGTGTCTTATATTTGAGAGGGTTGTCACTCAATGCAGAGAAATAAGTAATAAAAAAGAGACCAACGCACTATAGGCTAGTGACAGACTGGCTTTGCTTTGCTAACGGGTAGCTACAGACAGACCCGGTGCTAATACGGCACTGGAACCCTAACGACCGTTATCTACCGCACCGAATATCAACGCGGATTTCTGTGCTTCAGTTCGGTGCAAATAGAGGTTAAAAACCAAGCAAATATCGGCCAAATATCGGCCAAAATAAATCGGCAGCATTAATCGGCCATCGGCCGACCCCGGATTTCAAAAGATCGGTATCGGCATGGGCGTGAAAAAAAACATATCGGTCGACCTCTACTGTGCAATATGACGAGGAGCACATGAGAGAATTCTGTTGTATGGACGAGCAACGCAACACTAAGTTACTCCAGCCGTTTCAGTGTCTCATCTAACTTTTAATGGCTTGCCCAGAGACATTCAGTTTAATTTCTAGCTCACCAAGACATGCTGTTGTTGTGATGTTAGCTATAGCAGCAGGAGAGCTGTATCACTGCCTGGAGCTCATAGTTACATTACTTGCTGTGTCGTTGTTCACTCTGTATAATGGTGTTGGATTTCTAAAGATTAGCTAACCACCCACCTTTATGAGGCAGAGTTCACAATATTTCATTGAATTTACAAAGAAAATATTCTATGTCAGGATATATATCGTTACTGGTATATAAAATGATCTATATCGGGATGTGAGATTTTAATCATATTGAACAGCCCTAGTAGTCGGACGACAAACGGAAACCAGATACTAAACTTGCCTATAGAGAGAGCTACAAAAATGCATCCTAAACTCTTGCTGGAATAATCATCTTTAATTTTCTTTCCCTGCAGCAGTATCCATCCTTTTTGGCTAATGACCCCTCATAATGAATCATTGTCTGCTGCTGTACATCATCACAGGTCAAAAAAACACAGATTTTCTCCTTGGATGGTGATATCCATATATTTTTTATCTGTCCTGTAAATCCTCTCAAGACCTGTTACATTTATCTTGCGACTGCTTGGAGAGATTCCTGCCCCCAGGTTGGGAACCACTGCCTTAGACAGGCTGTTTCCACCACTGCATGGCATGTTGTTTATTTGTCGCCGCCCTACCCTCACTGCTTACCTTGCACAGCACTTAGCAGCAGTCAGCACCCATTGATTGTTAACGAGGGATCCTGCACAGAAGTGGGACCGAAAGGTTTGCAGACTGACCTGCCAGGGCCAGCTGCCTGGAGTGGCCATCTGTCCAACAATCCTGGTGTTGAGTGGAGGCTGACCACACACTGAGGAGGGAGAGAAAGACAAAGTGGGGAAATAATAAAAATAATGAAGATACAATCCCCTCCAAAAGTATTGGAACGGTAAGGCAAATTAATTTGTTTTTCTTGTTCACAGAAGACATTTGGGTTTAAGATCAAAAGTTGAGTATGAGACATCGTCAATAAATATTTTTATTTTTATTCAGCCTCTGTCTGAAACAGGCTGTGGATGCTCCCCCCCCTCAAAGCCCACTGTCTTCTGATTGGCCAAGACCTGAAGCATGTTACCAGGCTGTTGTTGCCACTGAAAGGTACATACAGGCTGAGCATAGATGTATGGAGCAAATGACCATATATGGAACACCGGCTCCATCTGGCTCTGTATTACATAAAACGGAGCCGTTGGTTCAAAACATATGGAGCTAAATTAGGGCCAAATGTTTTGTTAATTTGAAAAAAGAAATTGTAATCGAAAAACTAAAACTTGAAATTGAAAACTTAATTTTTTGTCGAAAACTTAAAAAATACAACCATGTACTCAAACTAAAATAAGTTTGCCAATTTTTTTCAGTTTAAATAAAATATTGATTTATTTCTGGAAGTATTTTGAAGAAATTATTTGTTTTTTATTTTCACTTTTCCATATTTTGATATTTTAGGACTTTTATTTTTCA